>NW_027528869.1:5852178-5972074 GCF_008692635.1 Crocuta crocuta
CGGATTTTTTTTTTTTTTTTTTTTTAAGTTTATTTATTTATTTTGAGAGAGAGAGAGGTGGGGGCTGGGGAGAGAGAAAGAGAGAGAGAGAAGAAGAGAGAGAATTCCAAGCAGGCTCTGCACTGTCAGCACAGAGCCCAATGCTGGGCTCAGTCTCATGAACCATGAGATCATGACCTGAGAAGAAATCAAGGGTTGGATGCTTAAATGACTGAGCTACCCAACCCCCCTCCCACCCAACAACTGATCTTTTAAAAACCATTCTTCGAGTCTTCCTTTAAACTTGTAAACAAAAGAAATATAAACCTGTGGCAGATTTTTTTAATTTTTGTATTTTGTAATTTTTTTTAATGTTTTACTTATTTTTCAGAGAGAGAGAGAGACAGCATGAGCAGGGGAGGATCAGAGAAAGAGGGAGATACAGAATCCGAAGACAGGCTCCAGGCTCTGAGCTGTCAGCACAGAGCCCGACGCGGGGCTCAAACCCATGAACCGCGAGATCATGACCTGAGCCGAAGTCGGACGCTCAACCGACTGAGCCACCCAGGCGCCACAAGAACCGGTGGCAGATTTTAAAGTCTGTCTGGAAGCTCTCTTCACACAGCGTTCTGGGTTCATTATAATAAACAAGCTCACCCAACGCTCAGCTATACGTTTGTACGTGGAGCATCTGCTGAGACTGGTGGATTGATAAAAGGCAGAAAACAGGATGGGAAGCTGCTGGTCTGACTGAACTTGTGACCACAGCTGAACGCTGCTGGGAGGACTTTGGAGCAAGACCATAAAAAAAAGTCTGCCAAGCTACTGGCCTTATACCTACAACAGCTCCGAGGTGAGAGATCTAAAATAAGACCTGCACCCCTTCACACTGCAACCTCTCAGGGGTCCGTTATCAAAACACTGACCCAGAAATTGATGCCTCAACTAGGACACTGGAAAAGAGGTTGTCCTCCAAAGTCCTATACACATTCTCCCACATCACCTCAAATAACTGCCCCTGAAGGAGGGCCCCAGATGGATCCCTTCCAGGGTTGACAGGACTCCAAGGGTAATCCCTGCTAATTACACCGAGAGTCCCCTTAAAAAGTCTAGGAGAAACTGAAATTAAAAGCATAATTCCAGACTTCAAGATATACCACAAAGCTGTACTCATCAAAACCGTATGGAACTGGCATAAAAACAGAGACACAGATCAATGGAACAGGACAGAGCCCAGAAATCAACCACATATATACGGTTAATTAATCCATGACAAAAGAGGCAAGAATATACAATGAGGAAAAGACAGTCTTTTCAATAAATGGTGCTGGGAAAATGGGACAGCTATATGCAAAAGAATAAAACTGGACTCTTTTCTAACAGCATACACAAAAATAAACTCAAAACACATTAAAGACATAAACATGAGACATGAAACCATAAAAATTCTAGATGAGAACACAGGCAGTATTTTCCCTGACCTTAGCCATAGCAACCTTTTTTTAAAGATGCATCTCCTAAGGCAAGGGAACCAAAAGCAAAAATAAACTACAGAAACTACACCAAAATAAAAAGCTTTTGCACAGCAAAGGAAACCATTGACAAAATAAAATGACAACCTACTGAATGGGATAAGATATTTGCAAAGTATATATCCAATAAGTGTGTGTTAATACCCAAAATCTATAAAGAACTCCTACAACTCAACACCAAAAAACCAAACAGTCTGAATAAAAACTGGGTGGAGGACCTGAATAGACACTTTTCCAAAGAAGACTTGCAGATGGCCAAAAGACACATGGTAAGATGCTCACCATCGCTCACCATCAGGGAAATGCAAATCAAAACCACAATGAGATATTAATTACCTCACTCCTGTCAGAATGGCTAAAATCAGGAAGGTAAGAACAACAAGTATTGGCAACAGTGTGGAGAAAAAGGAACCCTCATGCACTGTTGGTGGGAATATAAATTGGTATAGATCTCTCACCTTGGAGCTGTTGTAGGTATAAGGCCAGTACAATCCCAGAACAGTATGGAGATTCCTCAAAAAATTAAAAGTAGAAATACCATATGACTCAATAATTCCACTATTGGATATTTTTAATGTTTATTTATTTATTTATTTTTGAGAGAGAGAGAGAGCAAGCAGGGGAGGGGCAGAGAGAGAAGGAGATGGAATCTGAAGCAGGCTCTAGGCTCTGAGCTGGCAGTCAGCACAGAGCCTGACGCGGGGCTCGAACCCACGAACCGTGAGATCATGACCTGAGCTGAAGTCGGACGCTTAACCGACTGAGTCACCCAGACGTCCCATCCACTACTGGGTATTTCTCCAGGGAAGATGAAAACATGAAGTCAAAAAAATATACCCACCCCTGTGCTGACTGTAGCATTACTTACAACAGCGAAGATATGGAAACATCCTAACTGTCCATCAACAGACAAACAGATAAAGGAAATGCGGTGTATGTACACAATGGAATACTGCACAACCATAAAAAGGATAAGATCATGCCATTTGAGACAAAACAGACGGACCTAGAGGGTAATACTCCAAGTGAAATAAGTCAGACTGAGAAAGACAAATACCGTAAGATCTCACTCATAAATGGAATCTGAAAAAAAATGAATCAACGAAAAGCAGAATCAGAACCATAAATACAGACAATAAACCGATGGTTGCCAGAGGGGAGGGGGTGGGGGAGTTGGGCAAAATGGGTGAGGGGAAGAGGGAGACACAGACCTCTAGTTATGGAATGGGTAAGTCACAGGAAGAAAAAGCAGAGCGTACAGAATACAGTCGATCTTGTAACAGCGATGTAATGGGACAGATGGCAGCTATACTTACGGTGAACACAGCATCGTGTGTAAACTTGTAACGTCACTAAGCTGTACCTCTGAAACCAACGTAACACTGTGTGTCAAGTATTCTCAAATAAGAAGAAGAAAAATGGAAAACCTTCCCAAATTCTGGCAGATACCAAAGATATGCTTTCTACCTTAAAAAATTTTTTTTGTTTATTTTTGAGACAGAGAGAGACAAAGGGTGAGTGGGTCGGGTCAGAGAGAGAGGGAGACACAGGATCTGAAACAGGCTCCAGGCTCTGAGCTGTCAGCACAGAGCCCGACGCGGGGCTCGAACCCACGAACTGCGAGATCATGACCTGAGCGACGTCGGATGCTTAACCGAC
Source organism: Crocuta crocuta (assembly GCF_008692635.1). Classification (NCBI taxonomy): domain Eukaryota; kingdom Metazoa; phylum Chordata; class Mammalia; order Carnivora; family Hyaenidae; genus Crocuta; species Crocuta crocuta. The sequence continues at coordinate 5,855,349 of NW_027528869.1, forward strand.
TGAGCCACCCAGGCGCCCCAATATGCTTTCTACTTCAAAACCCTCCTCTCCTAGGACAACAAATCCCTCAAAGTGAAAAAGAAGTTTCCATGGCAGGGGTACCTAACCAAATTCAGAGAGAGTTTCTATCTCAACCAGTACACCTGACTCTGGGACCTCTCACTGAAAAACATTCCTCTTTAGCTACATGATCCAGCTCCAGTTAATCTATTAGGTAGAGATCTCCTTTCTAAGTTAAAAGGGCTAATGTGTTTTGCCTCCTATGGAGACTTCACCTTAGAGTTCCCTGACCAACCTGAACCTGATCTTTCATGTTCCTTACAGTCTGTCCTTGACATAGAAAAGGAAGAATTTCAACAGAAGTCCCCGATTTAATCAAGGGGCCTGAAAATCCGTGGGCTACTTCTAGTACTGACATTGGGAGAATAAAAGTGCAGAGCGTGTAACTAAGCCTCTTCCCAAATTGCCTCAAATAACCATTAGAGCCTGAGGGCATACGAGGCCTCACAGCAATAGCAGAAGACCTAAGCGGCCGGGGGCTAATCATTCCTCGTACCAGCTCCCATAAAGCGCAGATCTTGCCAGTACAGAAACCTAATGGATGGGGACGGCGATTCGCCCAGGCCTTGAGAGCTATGAACAAGAAACTTGTTCCCGGTTTCTCAGCCGTTCCGAACCCCAATGCCCTTTTTGTCACAAGTGCCAGCCCTCTGCGGCATCCCCGTAGATCCTAACAGTCAATATTTGCCTTTCCTTGGAACAATCAACAATATACCTGGGCCATCTTGCCTCAAGGGTTCGCTGAGGCCCCTTCTTATTTCTCCCCAGTGTGTTACTGAGACTTAAGGACCGTCCCAATTCCCCCAGGGAAATGGACCCTTTTATAATACGCCGACAGTCTCTTGCTACGCTGTTACCAACGAAGCATCTGTGAAGAATTCCAGTTATTTGCTACAAGTCAGCTGAAAGGGGCCGTAAAGTCTCTAAGGAAAACTCACAATGATCTCTTGTTCATTACCTAGGTGGTGATCTAAGCGCTGAGGAAATCTAGCTGTTTCCAAAAAGAATGGAGCTAATTCAAGAATTCTGTAGGCCCACAACCAAGCAACAGCTTTGTGGATTTCTAGGCCTTGCTGGGTATTACATTAAAAAAATTTTTTTAAGGTTTATTTATTTTTGAGAGAGAAAGAGAGACAGAGCGTGAGCAGGGAAGGGGCAGAGAGAGAGAGAGAGAGAGAGAGAGAGAGAGAGAGAGAGACGCAGACGCAGAATCCAGGCTGTGAGCTGTCAGCCCAGAGCACAATGCGAGGCTCGAACTCACAGACGGCAAGATCATGACCTGAGCCAAAGTCGGACGCCCAACCGACTGAGCCACCCAGACGCCCCCCTTCGCTGGCTATTACAGACTGTGGGTATCTTACTTTTCTCTGTTAGTTTCCCCACTTCAGAATTTACTAAAATTTCAGTCCTTGAACCCTTTTCTTGAGAGGATAAATACGAGCAGGACTTTATAAGACTATAGCAGGTGCTGTAAGGACCACCTGCCTACGGCTACCTAACTATTCAAAACCTTTCACCTTATTTGTGCATGTAAGAGATGCGGAGTCCTGGGAATGTTCATGCAAGTACATGACAATAAACACAGGCCTATTGCCTATTATAGCATACAACTTGACTTGTTCTTCATGCCTATCCTAACTGCCTTACGCTATAGCTGCAGCTGCAAAGTTAGAAGCCCCAGCACATTTAACCCTAGGAAGTGACATTTATTTACAAACCCACTTGCTGTCCGAAGTCTTAATTCTGAATTGATTCAACATTTTTCTGCAAGCAGACCAACCTCCTAGGAGATGTTCTGCTTTCTCTGCCTAATCTCCATCTTAAATGCTACAACATTCTTTTTTTTAAAAATTTTGTTGAATGTTTATTCATTTTTTTTGAGAGAGAGAGAGACAGCGCGCGAACAGGGGAGGGTCAGAGAGAGAGGGAGACACAGAATTCAAAGCAGGCTCCAGGCTCTGAGCTGTTAGCACAGAGTCTGACGCTGGGCTCGAACCCACGAACTGTGAGATCATGACCTGAGCCAAGTCGGAAGCTTAACCAACTGGCGCCTGGGTGGCGCCCAAATGCTACAACATTCTTAATCCTCCTACGTTACTACCTCTACTTGACAAAAGTGAGCCTGATGATTTTGAGGTGATAATGTTCAATTTTGTGACACCATGTCCTGATTTACGGGACATCCCTTTGACTAACCCTGTGCTTCTTGAAAGGGTTATACTGTAAAACTAAGAAAGGGATTTTCCAGGCTGGTTATGCTATTACTACCCAACATGAACTACTGGAAAGGGGTCAGCTCTCACAAGTTCGATGGGTCCAACAGGCAGAGGGAGCTCTGTGCCCTTACCGGAGGATGCCAGTTACCAGAAGGACGAAGTGTCGATACTCATATTGATAGCCAGTGGGCCTTTGGGGTCGTCCATGATTTGAGGATGTTATGGAAGCAAAGGGATCTCCTTATATCCAGTGGGACGCCAATAAAAAATGGACAATAAGCGGGGCGCCCGGGTGGCTCAGTCGCTTGAGCGTCCGACTTCGGCTCAAGTCATAATCTCATGGTCTGTGAGTTCAAGCCCCACGTCGGGCTCTGTGCTGACAGCTCGGAACCTGAAGCCTGCTTCGGATTCTGTGTCTCCCTCTGTCTGCCCCTCCCATGATCATGCTCTGCTCTGCTCTGTTTCTCAATGATAAACAGACGTTTAAAAAAATTTTTTTTAAAAATGACAATAAGTAAAGGACCTTCTTACTGTTATTCTCTTACCCTCTGAAGTTGCTATCATCAAAATTAAGGCTCATAACTAAAAAGACAACCTGAGTATCAGGGAAATGCTGTAGCTGACTTGTATGCAAAGGCAGCAGCAACAGAATCTGTTGTGCCACAAGAAGTCTGTTCTGTTTCTGCAAAAAACGGCCCTTTCTTGCCAGACTTTTGCCATCCTGATGCCCTTGCAACATGGCAACAGTCTGTTGCTGAATCAGAGAAATCATGGTGGGATAGCGATGGTCGTAGGTTAAATGAATAGTCGGGATTACAGGAAACTCGAGATGGCCACTTAGTTCTTCCCAGCTCCGTGGCAACCCCACTATCTAACTATCTTTCTTTCCTCCTCTTTCTTTTTTCTCTTCTCTTCTCTTTCTTTCTTTCTTTCTTTCTCTTTCTTTCTTTCTTTCTTTCTTTCTCTTTCTTTCTTTCTTTCTTTCTTTCTCTTTCTTTCTTTCTTTCTTTCTTTCTCTTTCTTTCTTTCTTTCTTTCTTTCTCTTTCTTTCTTTCTTTCTTTCTTTCCTTTATCTTCCTTCCTTCCTTCCTTTCTTTCTTTCTTTTTCTTTCTTTCTTTCTTTCTTTCTTCTTTCTTTCTTTTTTTCTTCCTTCCTTCCTTCCTGCCTGCCTTCCTTTTCTTTCTTTCTTTCTCTTTCTTTCTTTCTTTCTTTCTTTCCTTTATCTTCCTTCCTTCCTTCCTTTCTTTCTTTCTTTTTCTTTCTTTCTTTCTCCTTCCTTCCTTCCTCCTTTCCTTTCCTTTCCTTTCCTTTCCTTTCCTTTCCTTTCCTTTCCTTTCCTTTCCTTTCCTTTCCTTTCCTTTCCTTTCCTTTCTCTCTTTTCTTTATTTTCCTCCCTCCCCCTCTTTCTCTCTTGTGAAAACAGCTTACCACCAGTGCCTGGCCTGCCAGGTCCACAGTCCTGGTCAAACCACATTTGTCCCAGGTTCCAAACCTCCTCCCTCTGGACCTTTTGAGTATCTGGCCTTGATTCAAACATCACCTACTGTGGGTTACCAACGTGTCCTTGTTACTATATGTACGTTTTCCAGATGGGCCAACGCCTTCTCCTGCTGATGCCCTTAAAATGGCAAAGAAACTGTTAGAAAACGTGTTTCCCACTTGGGGCACACCTTCCATAATCCCCAGTGCCGAGACCCCCACATCACTGGTGAAATCACATGGCCTTAATGAAAACTTTACAAACTCCTTGCAATTATCACTGTACTTATTAACCCTCAAATATCAGGCAAGGTCGAGAGAACTAATGGGGTCCTCAAACTTAAAATCTCTAAATTTGCTAAAACTACTGGACTTCCCTGGCCTCTGGCCTTGATGACTATTTGCAGTACCCACTTTGGGAACTACTGACTCACCCCACATGAAATAGTCATGGGCATACCAATGCTTCCCGGTATACGACCTTCTACTTGCTGTCCCTTGCTGTCTCATGCTAGTACGACTAGTCACTGCCTTTAATGACTGGTGCTAAAGCTTATTATCAGCAGGGTAAAGAAGCTTTTCTGGATCCCAAGTCACAGGATCCTGATGGTCATAGTCTGGAGCCTAATGATTGGCTATTCTGGAAACATCATCACAGGAAGACAGCTCTTGAACCCTGTTGGAAGGAACCTTACTGTGTGCTCCTGACCACTGACACTGTCATGAAACTAGAAGGTACCGAGCCTCAGGTACACATCTCGCACCTGATGAAGGCTCCACCTGACATCTGGTTCCGTGCAGACATTGGAGACCTCCAATGGAGCTGACATCAAGGTGGACTGCTTCCACCCAGGACACCGATCAAGACTTCATACTTTAACTAAATGTGAAACTCTTGCTTCTTCTCTTTCTTTCCTTTATTCTGTTATTGGCCTGGAAAGATAAGGCAAGTATCTGTACTTCCCAGGCCACTGATGAGGGAGTAACTTTTCAGACTGCTGGATTTGTCATCAAGGCTTTCAATCTATCCACAATGCTACAGACCCCCGAGTCCCTTCCTATGGCCTCCCCTTCTATTCCCAGTGTCACCACAAGCTACGAGTGACCCCCACTCAAGAGTCTCTCATTGAGTTCGACTCTTCAGGCCAGAAATCCAGTGCCCCCCTTTTTTCCCCCACCTTTGTCCAGTTAAACTGTATTCATCTAATTAGACACAAATACCTACATAAAGCTCATTGTATTTGTGCCCCCAGTTTCTCATGATTACCTAAATCAGATCTGCCTCCAATCACGAAAAGATCTCATCAGCAGCACCCATCTCTGTAAGATATTGAGAATCACTATTTATGTCAGGCTAGGAGCTTTATTTCCCAGATGTGTGGAAAACCTCAATGACGTGTGGCTTGAGTGAGCAAGTGCACCAATACCTGTGAGTGAGTCCATAAACACGGCCACCTTCCTGGGAACAGTTTTGGCCCCAACAGGGTTTAACCCTGTTAGTGGTGGTTATCATTCCCCTCGGGCCTAAGAAAACCTAGATGGTGCTTAACTGGGCAGTGCCTCTTCGGTCAACTCCCCTGAATTTACATCGGTCAACTTAGAAAGGACCTTTAGGACCTTTAGGATTCAGCATTTGCTTCCTGTGGCAGGGCCCTACTTTTCCTGGTTAGGCATAAATGTAAATGAGTATATGATCAGGAACCTTTCCTTGACTCTTCAAGATATTTCAGAATCCATTACTAAGACAATAGCTGCCCCTGCTTCCCCAAATCCGAATCCTCAGACTCCCTAACCAAAATTGTTCTTGATAATAGACTAGCCCTTGATTATTTTTTAGTAGAGCAAAGGAGGTGTCTGTGCTGTGGCAAATACCACCTGCTGTACCTAAACGAGTATTTCTGGGGACACTGCAACTCAATTACATAAGATCACTAAACAAGCCACGTGGCTGGAAGAGGTAACTTCAACAAAGTCTTTGACTTCCTTGACTTGGATTGATTTGGGTCTCAGAGACCATGGCTCTGAAGTGTGATCCCAACACTGCGAATTATCCAGCTGATCACAACCATTGTGGCCTCGCTGGCAGGCTGAATTCGCTCAAAAGCTCTAAATGCATGTTTGCAGCTAACCACCAAGCACACGACCTCCCTCCGACGGGAAAGTCAAAGCAACCAAGGGAATGACCGACGAAAAGAATATGGACCTGAACCTGTGACCTGTGAAAATCACAGAGATCCGACAAAATAGTCTGGCCTGTGGAGATCACACAGAAGATCGGTAAAAGCCGCAAGAACTACAGAGAGGCAGCTGCGAGGGGCACTGATGCCTTCAATTTTCATCACATCTCTCAGGGGGAGAGTCTGATCAAAAGGGGGGAAGCGTTAAAAAAAAAAAAAAAAGACGAACAATAGGGCTCCAATATAGTTACCTGCACCCCTGATGGCAAAGGAGGACTTAATTGCAGTTTCAGCCTCTCCCGGGACTGTGACTTTTAACCGGTCCACTGGGAACGACCTGGTCGGCACCAGAGAGGTCATCTGCTCGACAGACCCCCAGCCTTCATCCAGAGGGAGGTAACCTTGCTGAAAATACCCTGCTCTTAGATAGAAACTTCCTTTTTCTGCCCCCTTCTGGCTATAAAAGCCTTCCCATTCTGTACAGCCTCTTGGAGCTCCTTTCCATCCACTAGATGGGATGCTGTCCAACTCATGAATCACGGAATAAAGCCAATTTAATCTCTAAATTTACTCAGTTGAATTTTGTCTTTTTTTTTTTTTTAAACAGGTGCTATATAACTGTAAGTTGTTCTTCATCATTAGGTTTTTATTTTGCAGGTGTATTTTTTCTTTTTTTTTGCATTACTGCTGTTGTAATCCTGCGTCTGAGGCCCCAACCACTAACCATACAGGCTCTCCTTAAATGGAGTGGAAGATTTCTCCAGCCTTTCCTAAATCCAAGGAAAAACATGCAACTCTGGATGGGCATATCACGAGAGGAAATCTTCTCAAGGTCATGTTCAGGAGGACCTTTGCTTAAAGGAATTTGGGCTGGAATTAGAGTTCTCAGCTCTGACATGAAGAAAGAAAAAAAAGAGGGGGCCATGAAGGACAGAGAGAGGGAGAGGGAGGGAGTCAGCATCTCACCACACGCCACTTAGCCACCAAGGACAGAGTTTCTGTGCTGTTTCATTAGAACATGAAACCTATTCTGTTGACTATGTGTCCACGGTGAGCTGAAAAGAAGTTAGTTCACTTCCTCAGCGTCTGGGGTCCCATAATTCTGAGTCATGGCCACATTAACTCTGCTACAGAGAAAGCAAGAGCTTTGGCGGCATAGCCAAGCCCGCCGTTCACAGAGCCTGGCGCTATCAGGCAGAGAAGCAGGTTTCCCTCAAACGCAGCACAAGACGGTGTGCCCTTAGGGGTGGGCTCGAAGAGGAAGTGGGGGAAGGAGACTTTCTTTTTAAAGCTCGGGTTCCTTTCCTCTTTTTTTTTTTTAAGGGTCTTTTATTTTTTAATGTTTTTATTTATTTTTGAGAGAGTGTGAGCAGGAGAGGAGCGGGGGGGGGGGGGGGGCAGAGGATCCAAAGCAGGCTCTGCGCTAACAGCAGCGAGCCCGAGGTGGGGATCGAACCCACGAACCGCCAGATCATGACCTGAGCCGAAGTCGGACGCTCAACCGGCTGAGCTCGCTTCGTTACTTTCTTTGTAGAATTCAATTCTCCCCAGTTGGGAAGGATGGAAATTTCTGATTCCTTGCGCCACCTCCAAGACACTGAACCCCCCATCCTGGGAGGGGCAGGTCAGCTGTGGCCGTGGGCTCCAGCTGCAGAGACCTGCCTGACTGGGTAGCCTCAGCAAAGGGAAGACGCTTACAGCGGTGAACTGAGGGCGCGGCTCAGAGCCCTGTCCCCATGGGCTCCGGGCCGGGCTTCCTGGGGTCCCGGCTCCCAGGGTCAGGCAGCCCCAGTGCTTGCTCGCTCGCGCTCGCTCACTCGCTGGGGTGGCAGGAAATCGCTAAGCTAGGAGGATAAAGACCGGTCGGGGTCCCTGTGCAGCTTTAGGGCCGATTTCTCTCTCCCCCTGTGGTAGAGAAACAGATTCCAAACTGCATTCACACACAACACAGTCCCCAGCAAGGAAGAAATGAAACCCTTTAAATCTTCAGTCCTTCATGTACCCTTCCCTGCTGCTTTCAAGCTCACAGAAGCCTTTTGTTACAGTCCCAGGAATGCGTACTTAATAGAGAAAGTGTGGTTTTGGGGCTGCTGTGAAAGGATACGGGGTGGGGGAGAACAGACATGCCTCCAGAAGATCCTCTCTCGATGGTGGGTCATTCACCCCCAGACTGTGTGCCCCCAAAGCTCTCCCAAAAGCGCCAGAATGAGGGGCAGGAAATAATCCTGGACGAACGTTACATGCACTTGAGTGAGTGAGAAGCCACAAAAGGAGGGGGTTAAAGGGGCTTTGCTGCATTCATTGCGCATGGGGGGTGGGGTGGGGATACTTGAGAATTACACCCGTATCATTCCCTAAGGGGACCTAGGATCTAGTGCAACCGCGTCAGGCCAAAGTACTGCAAGGATCTCGGGGTGGAAGGGACCTCACAGTTGATCTTCACCAGCTTTCTGCTAATAACACAGGACTGGTGTAGGATTCACATTTAGAGTGTGAACCCAGCCCGTTACTCCACGAAGGGATGGAAATCTATGATAATGTGTAAGGAGGCAATAAAAAGCGTTCTGAACAAGTGGAGAAAGTCTCCTCGTAAACAAACGCCTCGCTGCAAACGATTTTACAGCGTTTTATACATTTGAGGTAGAGTAACTCCACGCCTTGAAATCAGTCGGCACGAGGACCTTTTTACTGCCACGTGCGCAGGATCTCAAAGGGCTGCTTCCAGACAAGGTTAGCCTTGCGCAAAATTCGGATGTAGGCAAATTTCCTCTCAGCGTTCCAGTTCCTTGTGCTTTTTTCCCTTTGATGATGGTACAGGTGTCACGGAATAAAAAGAGAGCTCAGGGTTCGGGTTAGTCAGCTGTGGGGTAAATAAACCCCAGTCCTGTCCCTGACTCGCGTACGACCCGGGAGGGACATCTCTTCATCTCCTGTCTTCACCTCCTCATCTGTAAAAGGCAGATCTCGACTCACAGGGATTGCTGTGAAAATTATACACGCAAAAGTGCTGGGTCTTCAGCAAGCGCTCAGAAATGCTTCCCTTTTCTTTATTTCCACCCAGAAACCTGTGCCTAGTGAGCCACATGTGCCTGTTTCCTCTCAGTTCGCCCCCTCCTCTGTGCCATTAAAACACGCTTCTAGGAAGAAATATAAAACTGATTAACGCTTGAATGCAATGACCACCCAGAGCTTTAATGGGCCATCTCTCTGGACTATGGGCATTTTTTTTTTTTACAAAAATCATGCTGAAGGAATGAACCACTAAGGGTAGAAATCCGAACACCAAAGGAAGGAAGGGCCCAGAAGTATTGTGAAGGTAGCGAGTCTTTTCTGGAAACTCTGCAACCAGACAGAGATAGGCAGACAGCTCCAGTGGCGGGGTCACCATAGAATGTTCCAAAAGATACTGCTTCTTGGAATTATCATCAGCTTTTGCTAAAGCTCCTTTCCTTTTCCTATTGATTGCCACGCTTTATATTTGTAGAAACAGAGGATTTCTGATCTTTAGTTAGATTCTAAATGAGTCCCGTAATCGAGATACAACCAGAGGAGGAGGTAAGAGCAGAAAGACTGATGGAGGTTGAGCTCCTATTATGAATGATACCTGGGCAATGACCGGAGCTGGAGAAGAAAAACATAGGGTGCCAATTATTTGTTGTCCTACAGTGATGGAGGTGTTAATAAATGCCATGCATCTGGGATGCCTGGGTGGCTCTGTCAGCTAAGCTTCTGACTCTTGATTTCAGCTTAGGTTATGTATGATCTTTCAGCTTGTGGGTTTGAGCCCCGCATTGGGGCTCTGCACTATCAGCGCAGAGCCTGCTTGGGATTCTCTCTCTCTCTCTCTCTCTCTCTCTCTCTCTCTCTCTCCCCCCCCACCTTCTTCCCGTTTGTGCTCTCTCTCAAAACAAATAAATAAACTTTAAAAATGTCATGTGTCTAAGAGTTTAAAGAGCTTTCTGACAATTGGTGTTGTTTAAAAATGGCAAGATGGACTCAGAGACAGTTGGGGTCACATCCACCGAAGTGTCTGGGCAGAAGGTGTATGGCCGTCACTCAACCATGCCACAGGTAGAATGCCTGCATCAGGCGGGCACAGACTACATGACCTAGAATGTCCATCTAACCTCAGGAGTCCTATTATACATCTATAAAAGCAACATCAGAGAAAAAAGAAAATGATGACTTCTAATCTTCCAGAAGGTGTAGGTTATTATTAAAGACGGAGGCAATCCATATTTCCAGGTTAATCCTACTTAGAAAGAGAAAGGAAAATCCGATATGTGGATCTTTCTAATGGTGACAGTCAGATATGGTTTAGGTTGGGTCTTGCCAACTGGAATCTCAGGACCCAAGAGGTATTTTTGTTTTACTCTGGCTTGCCTTATACTAATTCACATTCACACTTTCCTTCCCTCTGTGACACTTAGAAACTATGGTTTGGGGCACAAAGATGCTTGGCTCTGAGCTATACAGTCACTGACAAAAACACGGCTACTCACACACGCATCCTTTATTCCTAAGTACCCCCAGCTCTTTCTGGGTCTTTGAAAATGTGTTTGAATTACTGATCTTCTGTGCGCAGAAGTAGAGCAAGGTTTTCTTCCTGGGTTTACATGCAGTGGTGTTCTGCTTGAGACAAGGTGCCTTAAGGTAAATTTCAAGCTCTATGTTAACTCTCTCTCTGGAGCACCGTAGCCTAGAAGGAACCAGAAGAGGGTTGGGGTTCACCACCCACGCTCAGGCTCAGCTCACTGAAGTCTAAGATGCTCTATTCCCTCCCCAGATTTCAGGCAATTTTTCAAATTAGGGCTTTAGGGGGGACAGTGGGTGGGGATAAGGCCTAATTACAGACTGAGAGATATCAGCATGTGTTGACCTCTCCTAGCTCAAAGGAAGAAGCAGAAAGGAACTACAGTAGGCAGAAAGAGCTGGTTCTACTCAATAAACTATGTATCTTGTGGCGTTTGTTTTACTAAAAAAAAATGTAAAACTAGACACACACACATAAAGTCAAATATATCCTTCAATGTAATTATTAAAAATGTAGCCCAAGTCAAAATATATTAATGGTTTGGAAAGGATCCATTATTTTGGGTTACCCATATCACTCTCTTCACTAGGGTAGAAAATCAATAGTTGATTACATGCTTCTTAAACAGCTAGGGCTGAACAAATCAGAATGGCAGTTCCCATCTTATTTATTTTCATTCCTTCCCTTACATCTTCTTTTCTGTTTTTTTCCTTCACATCTCTTCAATATCTCTCCTACATCCATTTTGTATCTCTCCTTCTCATTCTACTGTACTGTTTTCCTCCTTCGTATCCTCTCCTGACTCCTTGCTGACCATTACACATTTTGTCATCCCTTTCCCTACAGCCTCTCTTTCGCCCACTTCCTGAGATCGTCCAGCTATCCATGTCCTGAAACCACATTGATCTATTCATCCTTCCTCTTCTCAGCACTCCTTAATTTTCGTGGGTACCCGGCTCTTTTGGGTTCCCTGACCCAATTCCAACCTGCGTTGGGGGTGGGGGAAGGTACTCCTGACACAACACCACGCTATTCTCCGGGCACCAGCAGGGTGTCCAAGACCCCAACTCAATTCTGGCACCGCTTACCCAAAGAGAGGCTCAGACTCCACAGGGTGGGGGCGCAGTCCTACAAGACTGCCCTCTCACCTCACTTCAGACGCGAGTCACCAGCCTAGGTTATTACTTGTGCTTCTGACCAACTGGTTACAAAACCACAGGTTCCCACCTCCCTTCCTTGGTTCGATTAATTTGCAAGAGCCGCTCACGGAACTCAGGAACCATTTTACTTACTAGATCACTGGTTTGTTATAAAAGGATGTACCTGAGGGGCAGCCAGCAAGACACCATATGGGGAAGGGGCACGGAGTTCCCGTGACCCCTCCAGGAGCACCTTTCTCCTAGTACCTTCATGTGTTCACCAACCTGGAAGGTCTCTAGAACCTCCTCTTCTAGGTTTTTTTAGAAAAAACTTTTTTTAAGTTTATGTATTTATTTTGAGGGAGACGGTGCGAGTGGGGATGGGGCAGAGAGAAGGGGAGACACAGAATCGCAAGCAGGCTCCGCACCATCAGCGCAGAGCCCTGCAAGGGGCTCGAACTCATGAAACCATGAGATCACGACCTGAGCCAAAACCAAGAGTCAGACGCTTGACTCACCGAGCCACCCAGGTGCCCCTTCTGGAGGCTTTACTACCCAGTCGTGACTGATTACATCATTGGATGCTGCTCACTGATCTCGCAAGAGTCCGCAGTGGAAGTGAAAGTTCTAATCGCACGGTTGGCTCCACTGGCAACCAGCTCCCATCCCTCTGTGCTTCCAGAAGTCACCTCCTTGACTTAACAAAAGAAACCATCTCTCTCGTCACTTCTGAAATTCTAACGTTTCAGTTCTATGCCAGAAATGGGGACGAAGACCAAATATATATTTCTTATTATACATCACAACATCACACCTACACTCTTCTATTATTTTCTCTTCATACCTTACTGCCTGCTATTATCCTCTTCAGTGTAGCTTTCTAGCATACTTTGTCAGGTCCTTTTCTTCTTCTTATTGTATCCTAGGGGGGAAATGGGTGGTGGGTGGGTGGGGGTGGCGTGATGGGAACTGTAGAGAGAAATATAAAATTCAGGTTAAAGCGGCAGTTACCCACATGGCAACAGTGGTCCGTGGGGCCCGGGTCCATTCCCCTTGTACCTGTCACACAGATGAGATTTTGGACTGAACTACGGTACGCCATCCCTGTTACCGAACGTTTGAGAACAATTAACTTGGCTGCCAAAAAATGATTCATATCGAACATTCTAGGGATGCCTTACAGGTATTCTTTTTCAAGTGAATTTTATGTTTCTCTTTCATGATCCTTCCATTGATTTATGGGTGGACATACCACTGATGATAATTGGGCAACGGGGCTGCAGGGTATGAAAGGGAAAAATATATGTTCTTTTCACTTTAGAAGAAGGTGCTCAGGTACCAGAAAAAGTAGGTCAGATAACTGGTTTCTCAAGTTCAGGAAGTGATTCCTATTTTTGCAAAACTTCTTGGGGCAAGAGAAAAGGCGATGTGATACCAACTACCATTATTTTTTCTAAAAAGGAAATAAAATCTGTCAGCCCAATAAAATAGCCATTGCTCTGGTAGCAAAGATACCTCTAGCCAGGTGCATCCTGTTTCACTGGGAAGGTAGTTAGTTTACATAGGTACGCTGAGGTAAAGACACCCCTTTTCAAATAGGATATGTTCCTGCCTGCCAGTGAGTAAAACCTAATGTGGATTATTTGGTTATTCTTTACATATTATTTTATTATGTGACTGTCTTTTCCTTCTCATCCACCTTCCACTAGGCTCAGAAATGAAAACCTTTTCCTTTCTGCAGTTTCAAGGGATAGCTGTCAACCTAATAGCCCTGAGCCTCTCCCGCTCATGCCTAATGAGCCCTGCAAACTTAGAAACCCCACCCAGAGCCACGTTTCCTAACCGGAAGCCCTACCATATATACAAGTTCATTGAAAGCCCATGGGAATCTGGCTGTACTTTTCTTTACCAATTTTCTCTACTACTATACACTTCTGCATGTGCTTACTAAAAAATGTTTGAAATAAGCTATCAGAATCCACAGACTCCCCGGTGTGCATTTACTTTCCTTGAAATTCTTTAAGATCAAAACTAAGTAGATGCCTCTTTCTCCGACAATTTATAACTGCAAGTAATTTCTACTGAGCTATAAAAGGCAATACAATCATATCAACTACATCAGTCGCCGGGAAACCACGCTGCCTATTTGTAGATAGTGTTATAGCCAAAACTCACCTGGCGATCTGAAATTAGTGGGGTTCAGAATCTGCCTGCATCTTTTTTTAAATTTTTTTAATTTATTTCTGAGTGAAAGAGAGAGACAGCATGAGCAGGGGAGGGTCAGAGAAAGAGGGTGATACAGAATCTGAAACAGGGTCCAGGCTCTGAGCTAACTGTCAGCACAGAGCCCAACGTGGGGCTCAAACCCATGAACCACGAGATCATGACCTGAGCCGAAGTCAGATGCTTAACTGACTGAGCCACCCAGGCACCCCAGAATTTGCCTGCATCTTTACAACCCGGAATGAATTCCAGAAATTGAAGACCACTGGCCAACGTGACAATTCTCTTTATTGACTTGACTGGTGGGATACCATCAAATGACTATTAAGCGCCACTGCTTTCCTTTGAGAAATGATCAGCGTGTTCAAAAATATCAAGTCATGAGTGAAGGCTGATTCTCAGGCCCAAAGGGTGAGCTCACAGAGTTGAGCTCATCAGCCTATTTGATGCTGGCTAGCAGCGGGCAGGATGAGCACCATGTACCTGTGTTGTTAAGTTCAGAGTCCTGAAACTTGCTAATTTATCCTCGCATTGAAGGTGCAACTCTCTGGCCAATTCTTTTTTTTTTTTTTTAATGTTTTTTATTTATTTTTAGGAGAGAGAGAGACAGTGTGAACAAGGGAGGGTCAGAGAGAGAGGGAGACACAGACTCTGAAATAGGCTCCAGGCTCTGAGCTGGCAGTCAGCACAGAGCCCGACGCGGGGCTCGAACCCACGAACCGCGAGATCATGACCTAAGCGAAAGTCGGACGCTTAACCGACTAAGCCACCCAGGCGCCCCTCTAGCCAATTCTTTAAAATAATAAATATAATACAACCCATGTGAAACTGTATTAAAGCTTCAAAGTTCCTTCAGGACAAGCGCCTCATCTACTATCTATGGCGTTTAGTACATTGCCAAGCACGGGAAACTTTTTTACATGAAAACCTAAGAAAACTGCTTCATCATCAGCTATGGCATAGGACAAAGATGTGTAGAGCTATCCACCACCTTCCTTTGGTGACTGCTTCCTCTATAGTCTCCAACTACCAGTGGATAAGCTCCTTAATCAATCTTCATGCAGTACTAGTTTCAGAGTACAGCTGGGCTACAGTCAAATTCTTATCTTTTTTTTTTTAGTTTATTTATTTTGAAGAAGAGAGAGAGACCACGGGCAGCAAGGGGCAGAGACAGAGAGGAAAAGAGAGAATGTAGGCTCCACACTGTCAGCACAGAGCCTGAAGCAAGGCTCAAACTCACAAACCATGAGGTCATGCACTGAACCAAAACCAAGAGTCGGACACTCAAGCGACGGAGCCACCCAGGTGCCCCTCAAATCCTTATCTTTTAACCTTGATACCATCTTGCAAGCCTGCCTGAGTCTGGAGTGGGGATAATTGAACCTCTTCTGTTACTGGACTTTCGGGACCCGGAACACCACCACTCAATTGGTTCTTATTTGATTCCTTTCACTTGCTTGACTTCAAAGATTATTTCTCAATCCGACGTTTTGATTACACTGTTATACTGAGGGGCTACCGTGACATGTCACGTCCCAAAAGATCAAATTCAGTCAACAAGTATGACCATTTTAGGTTGATATAGTATATATCTGATGCCGTTTAGTGCTCACTACTCTATGAGGTCGAGATTATGTGCCTGGTTTACAAAAGAAGGGCCAAGATTCTATGATGTCCAAGGTTGCGCAGCTAACGGTCAGGGCTGCTTGTTGCTCTCAGGACAAAGACGCGAATCTCTGATGTGACGGGCTCACTCTACCTCACCAGCTTTGCCCCTTGCAGTTCTGTCATGGTTTTCCACAGCAAATTCACCAGATGTCCGTTGCCTGGCCTTTTCATTCTTAGAAGACCAAATCTTCTAGTCTCAGGGTTTTCGCACACCCCAGTTCCCCTTCCCAGAGATAATCCTACCTCTTCTTTATCCAACTAACTCCTACTAAGTTTTTAAGTTGCCTCTTAAGTGTATACTGTAGACCAGGCCAAGTTTCAGAACAGCCTGCGGTGCCGCATCAATGCACTCATCCTCGAGCGACACGAGTCGTGTCTGTGTCTATCCCTGCTTCTGTCCCAGGTCCCACTAAACCACAGTAGAGGAATAAAAAAGGGTCAAACTCATAAACAGAGGGAACGGGAGAAGAAACAAAGGCAGTCGAGAGAGGTACACAAATTCTGGAGAAGGGGATGGTTAACTGGTGTCTGAT
Source organism: Crocuta crocuta (assembly GCF_008692635.1). Classification (NCBI taxonomy): domain Eukaryota; kingdom Metazoa; phylum Chordata; class Mammalia; order Carnivora; family Hyaenidae; genus Crocuta; species Crocuta crocuta. The sequence continues at coordinate 5,871,379 of NW_027528869.1, forward strand.
TTGGCAGAGCGGAATGGCCAGACCCTACCGGCCTGCAGGGGGAGACAATGGTAAGAAACAAGCTTGTTTTTCTTGACAATCTCCAAAAAGCTCAGAAACTCAAAGTTCCACGTTCTTCTGAAAGCAGGAGGAGAGCAGGAGAGGCTACCAATAAAAGCATCTGTGGCCTGACTGTATGCCACTCCCCTCAGCCCAGCGGCTGCTACTCCTGGGAGATGACTGAACATTTGCGAGCTTGAAGCAGGTTGAGTCAGAGAGTGCCAGGTCCAGCAGAGATCAAGGATTAGGAGAAGAGAGGGAAATGCAGTGGAAATCTGCGTAATGAATGATAAAAGCTCAAGCCTCTTCCCAGCTTGGTTCCTTAGAAGCGGGAGGCCACAGGGTTTCCTCTGGGGGCAAACTCACTTCCTCGAAAAGACTTCTGGGGCCTCCTAGGAGACAGCCAGATTGTCAACCAACTGAACCACGGTGGTTGGACCCAAGAGGTGTCAAGCCCCCACCTGTGCACACAGGATGGCCAACTTTTTGAGTAAACACTGAGGAGCTGCCATCCAACTTTTAAAAATTACAAGTGGTGAAAAGTGCTATGGAAAAAAATAGTACAAGGTACAGGGGAAGGGGAATGAGGGAAGGTGCGGTTTTGGAAAGCGCTATCACAGAGAGTTCGAAGAGGGACAAGAAGGCCCGTCTGGCTACAGAGAAGTGGACAGAACAAAAGGTAACACAGAATGAGGTTAGAGAGGTTGACGGCGTCTGGATCAAACAGGACCTGGAGGTTCACGTTGAGAACTCGGAATATTTCTAAATGTAACTGGAAGCCACTGGAGGTTTGCAGCAGTGAAATGACACCACGTGATTCCTATTTTACCACAGACTACTCGCCTTGCTGTGTGGGGAATGGGCTGTATGGCTGGGGCTAATTCCTGGTCAGCCTCAATTGCCCCTGTTACGTTGTAAGCAACATGAAGGCAGGGGCATGTCTGTCTTGGTCGCTGATATATACTTCGTGCCTCAGAGTATACAGTGGTCATGCAATAAATTATCCGTTGAAAGGATGAACAGGACAGGAAAAGTAGAATTAGCAAGATTCCCAGGCCCCCATCCTTCTAGTACACTAACTAGACTTCCAGAAAAGATAAGGATACCTAGCAGAGAGTCCTGTAGTACCTCCATACAATTCTGATGAAGGTCATGAGGTGCTTCCACTGCTACCACTGAGAGTATCATCTTGGTTCAGTCTATAGATATTATGACATCACCGTGACCTATTTTAAAGTAGGAACGGACTGAAAATGGCAATTATTCTTACGTAGACGAATGGTGCTAACTGGTGTTTATAATGATGGTCTCTCGGTATGACACATTCCGGTGAATCCCATTCTATAATATAAAATCAAATACAAAGTCAAGAGTAAGTCATATTGCAAGACACTTAAACAGGCCCTATTTTCCTTCTGATAGTCCCAAATTAAATCACTGGCTTGTAGTTCCATATTGAAAGTTTACTCCAAGGCACTTTTACGGAGGTATTTTCCCTGGCTTCTGTAAGTATATCATAGGCAGCAGCATTCATTATTGGTGAGTCACCATTTTGAAGATCAATACTCACGATTCATGAGGACAGCTTATCCTCGCCAATAAATCCCAAAAATCTGCAACTTTTACACATTCTAGGAGCAAAATAAATCCAAAATCCTGTTCCCTTTTGATTTTTAGGACTCATTCATTCAACAAACATATATGGAGACTATGTACTAAAAACATTACAAATCATTGTGTCTACGAAGATGAACAATGATTTCTGTCTTCCAGGAGTTTAAGAGACAGGCTTCTTATCAGCTACAAATTTCTTCCTGGTTAACTGTAATTTCTCGTTATGCTTTCCTAATTTGCAGTGTGGACCAAGACTACAGTCACAATACCCCACCCCAAAGTATGCTTGAATGATTTATCTGAATGGTAGAATGATCATTCCTGCAAAGCAAGAAAGAAAGAACACCAGCTTGTGGCAGAAGTTTGGGGAGGTGAGACTGGTAGAAACTTCCACTGGATCTAGTGCACTTTAGAAATGCAGGCCACATCAGCACCTAAACCAGGAAAACAGCACCTATTAAGAAACTTGCGGAGAAATGGACTTGAGTTGGGGCAAATCCAGTGATTAAGAGGCACCTTTCAAGTAACTGTCTACTGATATGCAAACAGAAAGAGGACGGGGTCAATTATTTTTAGTGTTAGGGCAAGGTCAGGATGAATAGTAATAGTAAACAGGTCATTAAGAAAAATTTGGGCTAATGAGGAGACCAAACTTGAGTTTGGGCTAAGAGAGCTGCTAAGGGAACCTATAGAATTCCCAACATTGGAGATATTCAAAGCTAAGTTCAAGCCCTAGAGATGATTCAGGAATAATTAATTACCTTTGCTCAAAGGCCAGCAAACAACAAAATACTCCACTAGAGGTACAGAGTAGGTCAAACAAACATAAAACCTATTGGATCATTTTGGGCTACGGCTGGAGATTGGTCATCCTGTCGCATACACTCCAGATGAATTTACGCTTGGTTAAGCAAATCACATCACGTAACATAGTCAACTGTGTCTGCCAATGGCAAGATGAGTTAAAATTCCCAGTCCCTAAGTGATAGCTGAAAACAAATGCTTATTGCACTCATAAACATATTGAAGAGTAACAGAAATATGTTTTAAGGGGATATAGGAAGAATGGAATCCAGAATCTTGAGACACTTTCCAGAGTCCTCTTAATGCTTCTAGACAGAATGGGTCTGCAGGTATCAGGCTTGTTAGAAACCTAAGTAGTCCATGGAGCCGTGAGGGCTGATATTCTAGAAGAACCTGCTGATCACCGATGCAAGCTTTTAGCTTCTGGAAAATGCTGCCCAAGCGAGCCTCCTGAGGCTTCCGCACCCTTGCAGTTTCTTGCCCCCCCAGGCTCTGAGAAAGCAGGGAAGGGCCATCCCATCCTTCTCGACAGCTGAGGTTTGGAGGTTAAAGTGGTTCGTGTTATCAGCCCTCTGCAGTGTCCTAACCAACAGGAAGTTTCCCCAGAGTTTCCATCACAGGAAATTTCCTGTGAGGAAGCCCTTATGGCACAAACAAAGAGTTCCTCAGCTTCCCACAGAATCTGCAGAGGCGGCTGAGGTGGTGTGGGCAGAAAGGGTGGGTGTGAATAGGGGTGGAAGGCGGCAGGGGTTGCCGGGTGGACAGCATGGGAAGAAATGGAAGGGAACCAAGAAGTTATTTCACTTCCCTTGGCCTTGGTTTGTCAGAAAACTGCTTACTAACTGGCACATGTCACCGCCCGGCCAGCGGCTTCACCCCAGGCCAGACTGAACTTGGAGGGACAAGACCTAATGTGAGTGCAGGTTCGGCTGGTCAACCTCCAGCCCTGGCCTCTCCGAATCTATTTCCCCATCTGAACAACATGGGGCCCTGTGCTGGTTAAATGAGATAGATTAATACAGACATTAGCACTAGTGCACTGTTCGGGTCTCGTACAAAGGCAAGGTAGTATGGACTAGTTTGACCATAACAATATTTTCACTCTAGCAAATGCCTGCCTGCTAGTAGGTTATCTATGGAACAGTGAGGTCTCTCCCTGGGAGGATCATTCTATTTCCCCATCTTTGTCAACTCAATCTGAATTAAAGAGAGCAGCAGCTGTGGAAATGGAGCATTGCGATTACCTGATTTTGGGGGCTATATCAAGATTCATTAAACAAGCTTTTGTTTTTCCAATCCTGGAAACGTTTTCAGAATGTACGAAGCTGGCTTCATTAAGCCATAACCCATGGAGTTGTCTCTGAAACTAAGTCAGATACCTTAAAAAAAATTTTTTTTTGCCCTTTTCTTCTAAAGACCAAGGTCAGAGTTTTAAAAGGAAAGGTCATTAAGAGGTCTGTTTTGTTCTCTTCCAGTTGACTTCTGCTTCTCTGCTCACATAGTTGCCATTCTAACATGGGGGGGGTCTCCTCAGAATAACGTAAGACAAAATCACATGGGATGAGTGAGGAGAGCTTTTCAATGACTATGGCTCACCTTTATATCACCCACAGTTTTGCTTTCATCTTTAAAACCATGATGTAATTTTACTACTTCAGAGGGCAGACTATACACCTGGACAATGTCTGCCACAAGATACTCTTGCTTTTTAATTCTGTCTGGGGAACACTCAGTCACCTGTGCTTGAAGAGCACGTTGAAATTTGAATCCCATTTTCCAGATGATTCTGGGGGCTCCCTCTATTGAGGGGCAATGTCACTGCCTTTTGTTTCCAGGCCTACTGTGAACATAGGCCTGTATTTCAGGCTTCTAGAATAGAAAGAAAGCAAACCATAAATAAAAAAAGAACCTCCCCTCCGCACAATTTTGGAAGAAATGGGAGCCACGAAAATGAAAACTCAAAAATGTGACGTGGAGCATATAGGCCAAATGATAAGGGGTAAGAGCACACACATATAGTCAGTAGTGTACACAGGCATTATTTTTTAATTTTTAAAAATGTTTTATTATTTATTTTTGAGAGAGAGAGAGAGAGACAGCGAGTGTGAGAGGGGGAGGGGCGGAGAGAGAGGAAAACACAGGACCCAAAGCAGGCTCTAGGCTCTGAGCTCTCAGCACAGAGCCCAACGCAGGGCTCAAACTCACAAACCGTGAGCTCATGACCTGAGCCGAGGTCCGATGCTTAATGGACGGAGCCACCCAGGTGCCCCACACAGACACTATTTTTAATACAGAACTTTCAGGCTGGTTGGCATAGTGTTTTACAACATAATATCATAAATGCCTTTTCAGTCCCACATTTAAAGACCACTAAAATGAAGTGGATTCAATTTCACAAGCCTTTTTACATCCCTGGTGGCAGACAAGGCCCCTGTCCTCAAGGAGTCAGCTTCTAGTGGGTGACGCAGACAATACAGGAATAAATTCATAGTTAGCAACGAGCCCTGTGTATGATGGGGGCCGCGTGTGGTAGCACAGAGTGAGAGGGATGGACAGTGACACAGGTGACACAGAGAGGGCCGGCGACTTCTACAATACCTAGAAAACAGCACAGGTCACCCCTGCCGGATGGATCCCGAAGGACTAAGACATAGCCAGGCGTAAGCTGCCACCAAGCTGTAACTGCTTCTCAAGCACAAGCCCCGCTCTTCAGAATGTACTCCACAAACGCCGAGCAGGAGCCGCAGGGAAGTAACAGGCACTTGGATGTGGAGTCAAAGCTCCAGAAAAAAACTTCCTTAAGTACAAATCACAGAAGTGGAGGGTGAAAGGCCCCTCAAAGCCTTTCCTCTGACGCTGGCCAGAACCACACCTAAGTAATTTCCAGTCTGTAATGATGACAGACTCAAAGGAAAATGTATGTGGAACTCTCTGCGTCTGCTGTGGGTTAGGCACTATCCTATACATTGTTTGATTTAATTCAATCCTGACAAGGGAATTTTTTTTATACCCCAACTTAGACAAAGAAGCTGAAATGCAGAGAGATAAAATAACTTGCCCTCTCCACAGCCTGGGGTTACACGGCTAGAAACAGCCTCGAAACTCCGAGTCGTGGCATCTTACCTGCCTACTACAGTGCCCCAGAAACTTCCCCACGGAGAGGGACTCGGCTCGGCCATGCAGCCATGAAGAAGTCTGGCTATGGGGCGTTACTCAGGACGGAGACTCTAGAATAAGAAAGCAGGGTCGTCCTGTTGGTTTTGACTGTGGTTATGAACTGGATTTATTAACCCAGTCTTTTCGCGATAATTCAGCAACATGTCTTTACTGTGTTCTGAGTCAGATAGAGGAAGCCAAAGAGCCAAGGCCTCACTTCTTCTCTCTTCCAAACTTAAGTCGGGATGGAACACATCACCAACTCCAAGATGTGGCCACCAGGGGCCATGAGGGGTCCTGAGGACAGTCAGGGCATTGCAACCAGTCGCTACAGCCCAAGAGGAGGTGGACACTTCACGCAGGCGTATAAGGGATGGAGGCCCAGGAGCCCTCACGTGGAGAAGGTGCCAGTGCTTGTTTTTAGGAAGCCTAAGGAAGTGTCTAGGATGCCATGAAGGATGGTGTGGCAATAAAAGAGACCGGGCACCAGGAACCTTGGTGTGCATTTGACGTTCAGTTAACTTGGAAAATTTTAACCTGTATTAGCCCATTCTCTCCTCCGGCTACGTGGATAAAAACGTCTGTGGGTAGCTGTCTCCTCTTCTTCCTCTCCCCTCCCCCCCTTGCCTTTAGTTAATTGCAGCTGTGGTCAAGGGCCTGCAGCCAAAAGTCCCACAATGCACCCCTCCACAGGAAGTTCCCAAGATCTCTTCCTGAACAGGAAATTTCCTGTGGTCCAACAGACATTCCTCTCAGCGTTTATCACTCACATACATTTGTTTTGGCAGATACCGGGTCTTGGGTAAGAACAACAAGAAACGGTTGGAGGGAAAGCTACCCCAGGAAAAAAAATGCAGTTATTGTCAGGAGAAGAAAGTGAGACTGAGTCAACTCCTATCTCAAAGGAAAAACAAATACTACCAAAATGGACCCGAGGGATCCGAAATGTGCGAGAATGTGTGTGCCCCTCACACAGCTGTGCCACACTTCGATTTCAGTTGCAGCTCAGAGTGAAGGTAGGCGGGCTCGGGTGGGGGCCAACTGCAAAGCATTTTGTACATTTTACTCAGTCCAATTTTGGTTCTTACAAACATCATGGCTCCCGTGTGACTGAGACTTGAAACTCTTCCGCAGTTTCCTCAGACGTGTGCCCGAATGTAACTCATGTCCTCATTAGAGGAATCCTTTCAATCTGCCCAACTTCTAGGCACCAGCAGACCCTTCTGGAGAGACTCACAAGCCAATATTCCACACTCGCGTGGCTTCTGTGGAGACGAGTCTACAGTTCTGGAGCAACGACAGGCGACGGGGGAAAAAGGCGAGTACCCAAGCAGTAGCAGCATCATTCTCTCCCCTCACTGGCCTTTCTGACTATCTTACAGCCCACCCTGCACACCGTTCCCGAAGAGGAGTGCATCGTTTCCCTGCCCAAAACCCTTCAATGGCTTCATTCTTCAGCTTAGCCCAGCAGGCTGTTCAGACCTGGCTTTCTATTTCTATCACGCCAGCCACCAGCTGCTGGTTGTTTCTAGAACTCACCACGCACCTTCATTTCTTTGCTTTCCTCCGGCTCCTTACTTTTACTTTCCTTCACAACTCTGCGTAAACCCTTACTCCCTTCCTAAATCAACTGCTTCTCCTCTGTGGGCCAATGACACGGTACACACCCCAATCACCGGATTCTAATATGTTGGTCAGTTATCTGTCTTCACCGAGAGGCGACAAGTTCCTCAGGAGCAACGACTATTTCACCGTCTTATTTGTCTTTGGAATCATGTAATAGATAGTTGATAGGTATTTGTTAAGAAGCTAATCTTCTGCTGCAACCTTTGTGTGGTAAAGACTATAGGAATGTTCTTTTGTTTCTACTATAAATAACGTGCTCACACAAACACGTCTTGTATCATCAGCATCCTAGCAACCTCGTAACTTCATCTTTGAGACTCACAGAACTGAAGTCCTTTCCCGCAGATGATGCCAACTTGGAATGTCCACTTTCTCCTGAGAGATCTGTGCATCGCACTTGTCCTACTGATGTTACATGGGTTTTAGCCACAGGAAGAGACTCGGCTGGCTGTGCCTAGGGCCCTACAACCTTTCCAGCTGGACTTATTTAACCCCCTTTCTGTATGTCCAGCCCCACCCAGACTCCAGGCCCAATCGTCTCCTTTATCAAGAGGAAGCTTGGGTCCAGTTGTTCAGGGAATCAGTAGTGAGTCACCACCACTGCTGGCTTTACTGGGCCTTGCTCTGTCACCCGGAAAAAAATTCTTTGCTGTAATGGGTCCCTTATCTGGGTTTCCCACCCAGCTCTGTCTTCCAGTTCTTCTCCATAACACAAGTCCTGCGACTGAATCCCAGTTTCTATGGCTGGGTTTCTGCTATCTGTTCCTTAAGCTCCATTTCCAAAGTTAATGTTAGGCACCCCCCACCCCCAACTATCAGCAGTGTGCCTCGATAACCTGCTAACAAGTGGTGATCCTGGCCTTCCTCCCATGATCTGATACTGAAATGTCCCGAATTGCCCCCACTCTGTGGGCACAGGTGAAGTTTGGGAACCGTGAATTGCTTTTTTTTTTTTTTTTTTTAATGTTTATTTATATTTGAGCAAGAGAAAGAGGCAGAGCGTGAGTCGGGGAGGGGCAGAGAGAGAGGGAGACACAGAATCCGAAGCAGGATCTGGGCTCCGAGCTATCAGCACAGAGCCCAATGAGGGGCTTGAACTCACAAACTGCGAGATCATGAACGCAAGCTGACGTTGGATGCTCAACTGAGTGAGCCACCCGGGCGCACTGGGAACCGTAAATTTCTTAAAGAGAATATCCTTTCAGTTCTGTTCCCAGTGCCTGGATGAGTGCTGAGCACACTGAGTAACAGTATTAGTGCTTGAAAGAACGAACGACCTCTCAAAAACTAAGCTTTATTTATGGCATGATTTGTATAGTCGAGGGCCAACAAACTATTTCTAGGTTCTTATGGGAGAAAAAGGATCTTTCGTTAAAGAAAAGACACCTAGGCCTTCTCAAAAAGAAGAAGATAAAGTCCTATTTCAAGAAATTATCCTGGGGTGCCTGGGTGGCTCAATCAGTTGAGCATCTGATTCTTGATTTCGGCTCATATCATGATCTCATGGTTCCTGAGTTCGAGTCTCATGTCGGGCTCCGCGCTGACAGTGTCGAGGCTGCTTGAGATTCTCTGTCTCCCTCTCTCTCTGCCCCTCCCCTACTCCTGATCCCTCACTCTCAAAATAAATTAATTAGAAAAAATTATCCCTCAGCACTATTCAATTTCTTGAACTGAAAGAGTAAAAGAAAGTTTGTAGAGAGGAAAGCTGTCATTTGCACCGTCTCCGTGCCTTGAGGGCTCGGCACGGGCAATATCCAGCAACAGCCCCGGTTTCAGTGGTAAGCGATGTAGAAAAATTAGCATCATCTCTGAGACTGTCAGTACTTTTCCTACAGTACTCTTAATAACACTCTGGGAGGGTTGCACAGCTATGAGCACTGTTCTATTCCTACCTCACCTGGCTGAGAATTAGAAGGTCCGGGCTCCAATCCTTCCTCTGCTATCGACTCGCTAGCGGACCCTTGGACAAGTCATCTCACTCCAGAGTCTGTTTCCTCATCTGAAGATGGGGGATAACGCCACCCAGCTTGTGGCTGTTGGGGGAGCTCAAGGTAATGATGAACGTCACCGGGCCGGTGCGCAAGGAGGCGAGATGAATACGGCACATAACAGGTGAAGGTGAATCTCGGCCAGGGAGCAGAAGATGATGCAGTGTGGCGTGCTCTTCTCCTCTCCTTTCTGGTCGGGGCATGAAAGCTCACAACTCAATCTAGCCTCTTGTCTCAGATGCATCATAACGAGCTTTTTCTTTTCTTTCTTTTTATGACTAGTTTGTTTTTATTTTTTCTTAATGAGTTTTCATATACAATTGCCTTTCCTTCTTTCTGGGACAGTCCCTGAACGGGAGGCTGAGGTGTTGGCCTTTCATCTGTGTCAAGTGAAGTCTCTATTCAGAGGCGAAGGGAAGAATCCGGGGAATGTGGCCGAGGTCATCCGTTCATCATTGGCGGCGGGAATGCACTTGCTGCTGTGGTCGTGCAGATGGAATTTTCTAGGCTTTTGGAAGTTGAGCTAAGAGATAAGGGTGGAAGGCCTTCGCATATTTGCTAACGCTCAGTGAGTCCTTACTGTGTGCCAGGCGCTGTACTAAGTGAATGGTTTTCAGGGTGTCAATCATTAGAACTCAGCAGGACCTGCAAGGCTCCCCGGCTGGAACGCAAGATGTTTTATGGAGCCTCCAAGCGGTGGCCTGACTTCCTGGGAGTCACGACCAAGGCCAGAACAGCTGGTGTCCCTCTCCTAACACGGCTCCGGTTCCAAGGACAGACAATTGGACACGGGATGTTTTGTGAGGAAGGTTCTGTGTTTGCGGCGCTCTGGCCACCAGTGAACTGACGGAGTTCCTATTCTTCGACATCGGGCCTTCTCCAATTGATCCACGTTTAAATTTATACTTTAAATATATTCCACTTTAACTGCTCCTGCCTTATTTTTACAAATATTACACTCCAAGGTTCAATTTGGAGGAAGCAATCTTCAAAATTAATAATAAAAAAAAAAAAAGGCATAGATGCAGCTCATATCCAACAAAACAATTAAAAACACACAGGCGCACAGATTACTCTTAGACCAGTGGTGAACACGGAACCTTAAACAATGGCATGTTATGCAAATGACACAGTATTTCTGCCATCTTCTAGAAGAGTGCTACGGACATTAAGGAAAGGTTGTTTCGGTCAGCTCAATAGTCGCAAAACACAGTAAGTCATGTAAGACCATTTATTAAGCTTTGTGGACACTTACAATGAAAGTAGAGGGCATGGTTCTTTTTTCTGTGAAGTATTTACTGCCAAATGGGAAAGAAAAAAAAAACCCAATAAATGTAGGCATCAATAGCAAATACTACTGATGTCTGCATGCAAAGATAACTAGACACAATTTGTTTCTGGGAACCACCAAGCAAAAATAATGGCTTCCTCCTGCCAAAATCCAGACTCCTAATGATACCAATGCCCGCAAATCTAGGCTGACTGTTTTATCTTCAACAGCCATACAAAATAGGCAGTGGTATAGCACCAAACTAAAATCACCTCAAGAGACTGAACGCTCGGAGGCAATGAAACCCACAGGTATGAGAGTCGGGTGCCTGAGTAAAGCTGACCTCTCTGCTCCCTGAGTATCTCTCCGTCAATCCCACAGCTAGCACTAGGAGGCTATTTTTAATCCCAGGGCTTTAGGCAGCTGAGTCTGGTTAGAATAACATCTCGGAATATGGAGGCACCAAATGCCTGGAGCTCACACTAGAAACATTGCTTGTGCCCAAGCAGCGGGGCTGAGAATAAATGGGCTCCTGAGAGTCCCCACCAGAATAGTCAGAACAGTCCCTGGCTTACGGGTCAGACAGGGGCCGGTTTTGCAGGTAGCATCTTCCCTGTCTTTGAGCTTACCCGGCGTCCAGTTCCAAGAGCTATTTTAAGTGCACTCTTAAAAGCAGCTTCTATCCTCACACCCACACTGAGGTCTAGGATGGAGAGAGAGAGGGTGAGAAAGAGAGAGGGGAGGGAGGGAGGCTGATTGATTGACTGGGCTTTACTGCTCCTTCCCTGATTTCCGTGGGTTCCCATTGTGCTTCTAAGAAAGCAGGATTCAGCGGGCGTCAGTGCTCTGGGCTATATTTATACCCATCCAGCTGCCCAGTTGCTGAGCTCTTCACAATTACAAACAGCAGGAGAACAAGATGCCTTCCAGGGGGACCATTTTCTCATGGTATTTATTCTAGATTTCTCTGAGATGATCTCAGCATTCATATCTTTTTGATGAAGGGGGTGGGGGGAAGGGGGAGGAAAAGAATCAGAGTTGGTGGGCACCGTTCTCTGGTGCCAATGCAAAAAGAGTGTTATTTCTTCCAGGCATAAAAGGGGAAGGCTGTCTTTCTGCTGGGGCTTATTTGCCATCCAGCCAGGTTTATGCCTGGGAAAGAGACTGAAGAGTCACACATTGCTACACGGAGTAATTGTACCTACTCATCCCCGGCTTTCTTTCCTGCCTCCTGAGAGGCAACACAGAGCGAAAGGTAATGTTAAGAGAAGAAGGGGGGGTATTCCCCTGGCTTTGAAATCTAATTTGGATTGGATTCTGACTGTCACTGTCCATTTGTGTGATCTTGAGTAATTTATTGGGGTTCTCTGAGCCGAGCTTCACCTAATAGTCCCTTAAGAAAGTCACTGTTGGTCTGGAATTGAGAGAGCATATGGAAGGAAGAGGAGGCCATGTATTAGCCTCCTATGGTTCATGTCTGAAACACCTTCTACAGCCCTGGCCAGCCCAGTCAGGGACATAGCGTCCACCAGGCACCTGTGGTGAGCGACCCAAACCAGTAGAGCAAAGCAGCTAAGCAAACAGGGGAGCTCTGCCGCTTACCAGCAATTAAGCCTCCCATGCTTTCACTTCATTTATCTTTTTTTTTAATTTTTAATGTTTATTTTTGACAGAGAGAAAGAAAGCATGAGCAGGGAAGGGGCAGAGAGAGAGGGGGAGGTGCAAAATCTGGACCAGGCTCCAGGCTCTGATCTACTGGCACAGAACCCCACGCAGGGCTCGAACCCACAAATTGTGAGATCGTGACCTGAGCCAAAGTTGGACGCTCAACCGACTGAGCCACCCAGGCGTCCCTCACTTCATTTATCTTAATAGAACCTTCTCCAAGGCCTTGATGAGGATTCAATTAGCCAGCAGTCAGAAAAGTGCTCAGGACTGTGACCGGCACATAGTTTGCGTGAAGTAAGGGCTAGCTATTGTTATTTTCTCAACAGAAAGCCCAGATCATTCTCCATTACTCCATCACCAAGTATAGGAGAGTCTCAAGATAAATCATAAAGGAATATTCCTTATAATCAAGCATTAAGATCTGGATAGTGTAACGCATGAGTGGATCTGAATCTGGTCACTGCAATTCGGCATTTTGCTTCTGTCACCCACCCCTCTTCCGCAGCCCCTCACCATGATTTCTACGAAGTATTATATAATTATATAATCTTGAATGCTAGAATTCCATTATTCTATGAATTATTCTTCGAACACCGTTTTAGTTAAACAAAAGATTGCTATTAATTCTCAAATAAAATAACCATTTAGAGCCTTCCGAGTCACTTACATGGAAATAAAACATAATGCTTTTTTTTATTTCCTCTCTTTCCTCTCCCTTAGCCACAAATAAGAGTTGTTTGGTTTTACAATAGATGAATGAAAATTGAACCCTGTTAGCAGATGAGACCGGAGTCTGAACAAGGATTCATATAAATGTAATCCATTTGAATTTTTTATGAGTCCCCTTTAGGCGTGTGGGTCTTGTCTGAAGTAAATGCTTAGCTGACTCTGGCCAAAACTTCACAAACATCTGCACGTGGGAGCAGAGGAATAAATGCACATCCATCCACGTGAACGTCTTTCGATAACTCTTCTAGCCGGGTAAAATCTGACCTCAAGAAAAGAGCAAAACAGCATAAAGAAAAAGAGTAACTTACTGCCTAAATGCTCTGTACAGAACGAGGGCCAGGTATACGGCCTTGGTTTCCAGCTCTGTGTAGGCTTGCGTGTATACTTATTTATTTATTTGCTGTGTAGATGTACTCTGCTTGTAGTCTCAGCTCCCAGAGCTGGCTCCCCTGCAATCTTCTTGAACCATCATCCACATAATTTCCATCGGTGCTGAGACAACACCCTCCTCGGAGGGGTTCTCAAAATGTCTCACTTATCTCTTCCCCAGAAAACTGCAGCTGGATTTTGTTAGGTGTTTGGAACCCACCCATGAAGATTCTGATGAAGGGGGTCTGAGGTGGGAAACGTGATCTTTTTTTAAAAAGATCATCAGGTGAATCTGTTGTGCGGCCGGGTTTGGGAATCAATGGATGGAACTCTTGGAAGATTTAGAAGTTCTATCAAGACAAGAGCATCTAAGAATGACACTAGCAGTTAACATTTACATACTGCTGGGTGCCTGTCAGGGTTCTAAGAGCTCTACGTATAGTAACTAGTTTATGGGTACTTCATGTATTGATTTCTTCATTGAGGAAAGGGTGTTGGTATAAAAACAAAACAAAACCTAACTGGGTTCTATCCAGGTTCTTTCACTGATTTCTTACAATGAAGGAGACATAAAACTTTACTTCCCTCAACAGGGCACAGGAACACAAAAGTACAGCTACCTGCCCTGTAAGTAGTGTCTTATAAGACTTCTGTGCAGGCGACACTTCGTGACACAAGTTGTACTAGCCTAAGGGTAAAAAAATTATCAATAGTAATAATAATTTCAATGAACGAAAAAGTTTCCTCCTGAGAGGCTCTAGTTCGAAATATACGAAACACACGCGTGTAAGACAATCTCTCCATGTGGCAGACAGACTGTCAAAGTTCATCAGTCGTTGACGAAGTTCATTTTAGCTCTGCTCTCTTTCCCCAAACTCCTTTGAAATAATGGTGAAAAGATCTGTAAGAAAGCACATGGACTGAAACACCAGGTGAGCAGATAAGAGCAAGAAGGAGATGGGAGAGGGGGAGGTACAAGGAGGGGGGAAGAAGAGAAAGACAAGAAACTTGAAAGCAGATGAACCAATGGTAATCAGCAGGCCCAGGAAAGGAGAACGCTAAGCTTATAGTAAGAAAAGCTGTGAAATAACCAGATTTGTAGAGCAGGAGCCCTCAAAGGCTGGGCAACCGGCAGCACTAGTTACATCGGAAAATCTGGACAGTTGAGTCCTCTCCTATCACGGCAGATTAGATGTTTATGTTCATGCACCGGGGGCGCCTGGGTGGCTCAGCCGGTTAAGCAGCCCACTTCAGCTCAGGTCATGATCTCACAGTTCATGAGTTCGAGCCCCGCGTCGGGCTCTGTGCTGACCGCTCAGAGCCTGGAGCCTGCTTCAGGTTCTGTGTCTCCCTCTCTCTCTCTGCCCTTCCCCCACCCCCATTCTCGCTCTCAAAAAATAAACAAACATCAAAAAACAATCAAAAAAGAAAAAAAGAAGTTTACGCACTGGAGACAATACGGTACGGTGAATTCAGAAAGAACTGAAACCAAAACGGCTTGGTGGAATTAACTGAAAATTTATATAGGAAGGAGTAATAGGATGTGTATGTGGCAACCAGGGAGATGGCCCACCCCCACCCCAGCCCGTCTCCTCTTGCTGCTCTCCCAGAAGGTCGGCAGCTAGACTTACACCCTCCAGGATGGCCACCTGTCTGTCTCTGGGGAAAGCAGCCAAAGACAAAAGACTTCGAGATATTCATAACAAAGGTATGTCAAGGAAATACCCTGACTTGTCCCCCTCACGGATAAGCCCACCCATGGGCGCAGAGCTTCCAATCAGTGCTCCATCAACTCTCCGATATGAGTGAACAGGCAGAGATCACTAGATGTTTGAGTATAAAAGAGTAGAGGCAGAGAGCAAAACAAAAAAATACCACCTAGACACAAACAACCAACCCCAAAACAACCAGAAGAAGGCGTCATGGAGAAAAGACAATGTAGGAAAATTAATAATAATAATTATTCTTATTATCCTTCCATAAATAAGAGAAGATGTTGCAACTATGAAAGAAGAACGAGATGTTGTAATGAGGAACATGCCCAGAGCACCAACGAAAATCCACACTTGCATATGAAAGGTAGGCGTGATTTCAGGAATCAAAATGTATTAGAAGGAGTGGGAAGTAAAGTGGAGGAACTTCCCAAAGAGGAGTTCAAAACACAAGCGAGTAGAAAATAACGAGGAAAGATAAGAAAATCACAGGACCAACATCCTAATAATGGGAGTTCCAGGGAAAGAGCTGAGGAAACGGGGGAGGAAATTTCCCAGACCTGAAAAATGGAGGTCAGGACTGCAGTGGCCTGAATGGATTAACACAGACCCACGCCAAGGCACGTGACAGTGGATTTAGAAAGTGGAGGATAAAAATACTCACAGAGGACAAATAAGCAAACAAAAAAAGTTCACACACCAAAGATTAAGAGTCAGGACGGCACGGTCTTCGCAATAGCAGCGCTGAAAGACAATACAATGGAGCACTGCCTTCAAAATTCGGGGGGAAACTTATTTCCTGCTAAAACTATATACTTAGGCGACTTATCAAGCCAAATGATCAAATACGGGGAGAGAGTGAAGATATTTTCTGATGTGCAAGTTTTCAACAATTTTACTTCCCCTCTAACCTCGCCTCACCCCCCATCCCTGGGAAGCTATTGAAAACGGTCCTCCATGAAGGCTAGAAAATAAACTAAAACAAACTAAAACAAGAAAAGGCATGGAATTCAGGAAATGGAATAAAACTCAAAGAGGAGGTGGAGCGAAGAAAGGTCCAGACAGCTGCTGAGCACCATGCTGAAGCCAAGACCAGAGCAGGTGGAAGGTTCTGAAGGCTCTGCTCCAGCATTTGTTAACATCTACTGCATCCGAGAAGGATGAATTAGCAATGAGTACGTAAAAAACTAAATGATCAGTACATCAAAACTGGAAGTATATGGTAAAAACACCATAGTTATTAACTCCAGGGCAGAACCAGAAGTTACAGTAAAGGAAAAGCAATCTTAATAGAATACATGAGTCAGACACGATAGCATTTACATAATAACAGCATGGAAACACTAAATATTGACCTGTCTGAAATTAGGATTACCTAGATGCTTCTATGATAGGGGTAAGGATAGGGGACAAAAAGGATAAACCATCATCTTCCATGGTGGGATAAGAATAGATAATGTCTAGAACTGAAAAACAAAGAAGCAGCAACATCAGTGTGCGATTTATTTTATTCTATTTTATTTTATTCTATTTTATTTTATTTTAGAGAGAGAGTGAGCAGGTAAGAGGAACTCTCAGCTCCACTAGGCTCAGCATGGAGCCTGACGTGGGGCTCGACCTCAGGACTCTGGGATCATGACCCAAGCTGAAAGCAAAAGTTGGATGTTCAACCGGCTGAGCCACCCAGGCACCCTGAGTGTGTGATTTAAGAACTGGAGGTAAATGACAAAAGAATCAGTTAAAAGATACAAAAGTGATGGCCTCTGGTGGGCAGGAAATCAAGAGTAGGGATATAGTGGGGGGAGGGGTGCACAAAAGACTTTGTGATGTAAAAATTCTATAAAATTTTTAGCTTCTTTAAACTCTGTATGTAACAATATGGATAACCACAAAAAAGACATAAGGTTATCAGATGAGAAATGATGGCTTAGAGGAGAAGGGACCAAGGATCACGTGCACTGGAGGGTAAATTTCCATTCCATACAGTTACACAATTCCTCAAGTGATCATGACATTGCTACACTCCATAGTCTTCTTGTTATACATTTTTTAAGGTCGAGTTGTTAGGTTTGGTTACACGCTGGTGAGGGGGAGAAAAGTCCCCGTTTGTGGGCCAAATATCATAGTTACTAGTCACATTTAAAGTCTTAAGTAGTAGTAGTTCAATACTTAAAAATATATTTTAAAACTTGGGAGAATAATTCTACGTAGTACTAACATAGCCCCGTGCTAAACACATACCGCTGGGGTCCCTAATCCTGTGGAAATGATGTCACATGAACTGCCCGGGGACCGAGAGACCATTTATTTTTGGTCAGCCTTAATCTCTTAATGAGGGATTCTTGCTGTGCTGAAGGGAAATGCATGCTGAATGAGGGCTGCACTCCTCGTCAATGTTTTCTTACTGCGGTTTTCGTCAGCAATTAATGTTCCACGCCAGGGTGCTGGGGGTAAAGGAAATCTGCTCAAGAATGAAAACTGTCATTTCTCATGGGGTCCTTTAAAGGGAAAGCCTTTTCTGTCTCCTTTTCTTCTTTCTTCTTTTCATTTTTGGTTGGATTTGATACTGGGGAGACACAAGGCTAATCATCTATACAAGAACCTTGGCATTTACTCAAAGAAGCAAGTTTACAGACCCCTAGAAAAACAAATCACTGTGATCCTTGAGGCTGTCTGCAGTAACGGAAAGCACACCGGCCGAATCCTGGCTCAGCTACCAACCTGCTGTGTGATCTTGAACAAGTGGCCTAACCTCTCTGATCTCACTTTGCGGGTCTACCAAATAGAGAACGCATCCCGGACTTTTCACCACCCAGAAACGTCTGGCGACAGACCAGCGCTTCTAACAGAAGTATAATGGGGGCCGCGTGATGTAATTTAAGATGTTTTAGTCTCTACAGTAAAGAGAAATAAAAAGAAAGGATCTACATTACTGTTAAACATTTTTTAACTGGATATATCTAAAATATTATCACTTAAACATGTAACCAATCTAAAAATGTGAGATACTTCACATCTTTCTACTAAGATTTTGAAGTCTGGTATGCATGTAACACTGACAGCACAGCTTAGGTAAGATTAACTACGTTTCAAGTGCTCAGTATGTGGCCAGGGGCTAATTGTCCCAGACAACACAGCTACAGGCATTTTAGTTTTCAAAAGCTTTTGCTTCCCCGAGAGCAGTTACTACGAACAACTGATTTATCTATATATTGATAACTCCAGCCAAAAGCAGAGCAATCTCATGCTTCCCTAGCTTGATTAACCTTACAATATTATCCTCAAATATAGAATTACCATGCGGCGTTTGGAATACTAAAGTTGGCTCATGGACCTGCCCCCATTTCTTTTTTCAGACACATAGGTGTCTGGGGGGCCATAATTGGACTAGATAACAGCTTAGAGTCTCTCCAGCTCTATCATTTGGTGATCTCCGTGTTTGATCACTGGCGACAGTATCAATTATACGGGCACTTAGCAGTGACGTAAAGATTCAGGGTTTCAAAAAGGGAGTGGGTCATGCCCAGGAGAGGACTAGAGGGGGCTGGCATCTGCTCTCTTGATGTAAGCCTGTTCCCTCTAAGGTCACAGTGTTCCCGAGAGCTCTCATTAACCCTGAAGGCTGCAAAAAGAGACAACAGGCATGGACATGTGCAAAAGATGACTGTACTTTCACGGGGGAAGGGTCTGTAGAAGTCACCTGGTTCAACACTCTCTTCTCCACATGACTTGCCCGCGATCACCAGTCTGCTGAGGGATAGAGCCAGTGCCCTGCCTTGTGACCGTGATACAGAGTGGTCTTTTACTCACAACTTAAAATTCCACACCCTGAACACAAAGCAAACCCCGGCAGTCTCTCCTCTAGGAGCAAACTGAGGGTTCTCAAAAGGTACATTCAAAAATATCAGGAATCTTATTATTGACTCACACTGAGGGTGTGAGGGTGAAATCTACAAATTTTTGGCCTTTATTTTGGAATCATGTCAACTACACATGCTATTGGCAGTTATGTCATACTTAGAAGTTCAGAGAGCTGTCTATAGATACAGATCTTTAATTAGGGAAAAGTGGGAAAACAAACTAAGTTGTACTTAATTGATACAGATTTTGTAGGAGAAAAAAATACTTCAAAACATGGGGTCCAGGCATAAAAAAACATAATAAAATGGAGACTTGCTATGAAAGGACCCGAGAGCATCATCCTGTAGTCCCCAAAGGAAGGAATATTCCATGATGGTCTATGCAGGGGGCTGGGAAGAATCCCAAGGGCACTGGAAAAGCAGGCATATTTTTAAAAATAAGAGCCCTCACCCATCCTGTTAATCCCTAGAACAGCTTCCATCTTGAACCTCCGGGTCCTCCCCTCCCTGGATATGTGGTCACTTTATGTCGCCAGTGCCTGAATTATGCAATCAAACCTGCTAAAATGAGCGCCAAAATTAGATGCCAAGCACATACGGCATGCTATTGGCAGGATCCTTCCTCTGGTTCTCAAGTTCCCAGCTAACTCCACTGTCCAGAATTACTCAAGAGTTTAAGCTAGAGGATTCTGAAGAGCATGAGCGACGTGACTCAACACAGACGCAAAGGCTGACACAAGCCAAAGGCCAGGCTGCTTGCTGCACGATGAGCCAAGAAATCGACTCCATGGCTTAGTGACACACTTCTACTCTGCAGAGGAAGCCCGATGAAGCCCGATGTACCTCATCCTCACAAAGAGGGAGAGACCGTAGGAAACGGGGTGGTATCGCTGCCACTGTTCTTACTAGTCGTAATGGTGGAGGTGGAATTGGTGAGAACGGAGATAGGAGTTAACTGAGTCAACCAGTATGTGCCGAGCACCTCCTCAGGGAAGGCATGACTCTAGGGAGCAGGCACACACAGCAATGAACAAAACCGAGTGAAATCTCTGTTCTTAAAAAGCTTGCATTCTGGTCAGGATAGACAACACACAAACAATGAGAACGTATACTATGTCAAATGGTGGTTAAGTTTTATGGAGAAAAAAAATCAGGGAAAGGGTATGCTGGTGAGGGGGGTGAGGGCTGTTAGGAAGGGCTCACATTAAGCAGACATCTGACGGAGAGGAGGGTGTGGGCTATGGGAATATCTAGAAGAAGAGCATCCCAGACCCAGAGAGCAGGAAGTGCAAAGGTCCCGAGGTAGGAATATGCGTGGCCTAACCTTCCATCATGGCTTGCCAGACTTACTGTTAACAGGCCCCCAGCAGGCCTCTCTGCTTTCAGGCCCCTCCCTTCCTCCCTCCCTCCCTCCTTACACTGTCCCTCCTCTCCTCTCTCCAGCAGCCAGAGGATCCTTTAAAAATCAAAGTCCGACTATGTCAGTCCTCTGTTTAAAATTCTCAGTGGCAAATTAAAAGCCAAACTCTTTGCAATGGCCTGAAGGGTCTTCCCAAATTCTGCTCCCACCCCTCCTTCCAAATCCAAGGGTCCCTCATCTGCCAGACATCATTTCAGACACACTTGCTTCCTCGCCGTGCCTTTTTAATACACCAAATGTATCCCTCCTGGAGGCCTTCAGCGCCCTCCGTGCTTCGAATACATGTAACCCAAACCGCCTCACGGCTTTCTCCCTCCCTTCTCTATTTTGTTAGCTGCTGCCTCTCAAAGATATGGAACGTACCTGGCATACAGCAGGTGCTCCATATTTACAGAAAGAATGAATCTGGCCATCTCCTTTCTCCCCAGCTACACGCGGTGTTGGCCGGCACAGGGGAAACTCACACGGACGGACAGACTTATAGTCCAACGCCGACGCCCCGTCCTGCCGGGAGGCAACGCCAGGCCCCCGATTTGCCAAGCAACCTATCTCTGCCTGACTCAGCCACTCTCCCATTTCCTTTTAACGGCACCTTGTCCACACGTGGCTTCTCTGCGGGGTGGGGGCGGGAGGGATGCATGCTGCGGGGGGATTCTCGGCGCTCTTCAGCCTCTGCCCTCATCCAGCTGTATTTTCCTACATGCCTTTCTTTCTGTGTTCGTGGAACGAACCCACCCTCCTACTGAACACTAAAGAACATCTCCATTTTTACTTTGTATCTCGTTTTCTCCTATTTCTGCGAGACCTCGTTCCATCGGTCACCCCTTACTCCTCCTTGGTTTTCGGCTCGTAACTCTTAGCAGCAAGTCTTCATGCACCAATATCGGCCGCTGAACAAACAAAACCCTCCCTTTACCCACGGCTGCGCCCCGGCCCCCGCTCCTCTCCGATCTATTCTAATCCACAGTCAACCAAAGGGACGCCTACCATCACTTTTTTCCCACGTTTCAATTTACGGCAGTCAGGTTTGCATCGGCCTCTCCCCACCTCAAAAACTGTCCTGACCCGTCACGGATGACTTTCTCACGTGTAAAAGCCTGGGGCTTCCTCAGCCCTCCTCTTATCCGACTTCTCGCGGCACTCAGTTGTTCGGGATCATTCTTTCCTTCCCCAAATGCACCTTCTTTGGTCTCTCCAGGATTTCCCTATTCCTCCATGTGCTTCTTTGTAGGCTGCTCCTTCTTACCTTGGCGTCTTACACAATGGGCCCTCCATCAAGCCATCTTTTCCGCTTCTTTCTCTCCCCTTCCTCATCTGATCTATCCCTCAACCTTGCCCAAGGAACCTACTTACTATCACTTGGATGTTCCTACTTCACTCTGTCCCCACTGCCGTTGCCTTAGTTAGACTCATATTTTTTCTCACCTGGATCAGTGCAGCAGTTTTTTTACTTCATCCCGTCCTCTGTGTTGCTACCTCTGAAAGCTTTTAAACATAAAGCTAATCGCTTCTCTTTCCTATTAAAATTCCCCTGAGGGGCGCCTGGGTGGCTCAGTCGGTTAAATGTCCGACTTCGGCTCAGGTCATGATCTCACGGTTCATGGGTTTGAGCCCCGCGTCGGGCTCTGTGCTGACAGCTCAGAGCCTGGAGCCTGCTTCCGATTCTGTGTCTCCCTCTCTCTCTCAGAAATAAATAAAACATTTAAAAAAATTAAAATTCCCTTGAGTCACCCTACAACTTTCAGGGTGAAATCCAAACTCACTAGTATGGCATACCCTGAACCCCTCAAAAGCCAGCACCGACTTCCTTCTTCAGCCAGTCATAGATCTGTAGCTACTGGCTGACATATATGGATGCTTCCCATATACTTCTTATACACAGAGATAATTTAATTGCATTTCTTGGGTCAACACACTTGAGGCTAACTTATGTATAATTTTACATACATACAAACCAAGGTGTCGTAGTCTTTTGATGTTACAGTCATAAGTTATTTTTTGAGAATTTTCTGAAAAGATATTTAGAGAGAAATAGCACATAAGTGAGAAAAGCTAACCCCTTCTGAACTCGTTACCATGAACATCATATACTGGATTGACTCCAAGCACTTCCCAGTGATGCCCAAATCCCTCTGTCTTTCTATTGCATTAGTGAACATTTCAGAGTTCACTTTAAAATGAAAAATAAAATATAAAAACCCACTGTCACAAGTGGAAGAAAACATCTCCAAATATACACATGTACATACTGTTATGATAAAAGAATAAAAGACGCTCTCTCTTGCTCAGTAGATTTCAGGTATTTTTTAGCTGCGTGACCAGGTTTAAAAACTCCTCTCTGGCAAAACTACAATTCTCCTTTTTCTCTTTCAAAAGCACGATGAGTATATAAATTGATTAGCCATCTGTTTACTACCACAGATCCCAGAAGACCTTTTTAGGTTTTAGGTTCACCAGGAGGAGACAAGCAGAGGAAAGTGGGTAGTTGGTAAAGATCTTTCTTCAGGAGAGCCAAGGAGCGCATCTTTGACTTCAGCAAATAATCTGACAGTTTGCGTTTTCTTATGGGTTAAATTGGAATGTAGTACCAGTGAACACATTTGCAAAAACGATGATGTGTCATTTACGGCAGATATAATACAGGGCACATAAAGAGAGATTTATATGTCATAAAACACGATAGAACCGCAACATACTTATAAATTATAAAGATCAGTCCATACCTAGCTGGAAGACACTCTCAGTAGTCATGCCACAGGGGTTCTTCACCGACCCTGTGCCATTCCATCTTGGCCTCCCAAACAATTACCATAAAGGCCTATAGGGAATTCTCTTCTAAACTGTTTGACATAAGGTAGAAGAAATTCTCAAGAGGGATGAACGTAAGATCGAAATTGCCTCAGTCAGCTTAAATGAAATTTAATGGGATTAAGTGTAAAGGCATATATTTAACTTAAAAAAATCTACTGAAGCGTAAGGGAGGAGAATTCTGACGCTGGCTATAGTCCAAGTAAAAAGGGTCAACCTGAGTATGACGTTGATACTAACAGGCTAACGTCACCTTGTATCACACTGACGAAGTAAGTGCCTACTGATCCGTCAACAATTAGTTTGCGCCTACATGGATGTCATAGTCCCATTCCCCTTAGCCCAGCTGGTGTGCAGACCGCATTTTCTAAATTTCTTTTTTTATTGTTTATTTACTTTTTGAGACGGAGGCAGAGCGTGAGCGAGGGAGGGGCAGACACAGAGGGAGACACAGAATCCGAAGCAGGCTCCAGGCTCTGAGCTGTCAGCACAGAGCCCGACGCGGGGCTCCAACTCACAAACCATGAGATCACGACCTGAGCCAAGGTCGGATGCTTAACCACCTGAGCCATCCGGGCACCCCAACCACTGGGAGACATAAAAGCTGGAAGAACAGGGTCAGAAGGGCACTCAGGAGGAAGACCAGAATGGTAAATTATCCAGGAGGATTCGTCACAGGTGAGCAGAGGCTTACCGTGGAAAACAGAAGACTGAAGGGACAAGATAGCCATCTTCGAATGTATGACTAATAACAAGGATGACAGCATTTATTAAGGAACGATACTACTGGCCAGGCATAGTGAGTTATTCTCTGCTATATCTTAATCCTGGCCGAGGGGCTATTATTTCTCATCTTACCAATGAGGAAAAGCAGTTCAAAAAAGATGATACAGTGATTCTAAAATTCAACCGGCTGGTAAATGGCAAAGGTGGGAGTCAAATCCATACCTGATTCCGAAGTTTAGTTTGTCTCTAGAATTAATGCAGGAGAAACGTGTCCTGTTTGGCCCCACATGACAAAACTAGAACCAAAGAGCAAAGTGACAACGAAGTGAATTTCAGAGAAGTCTTATCATATCCAGAGACATCCAAAAACCGGACAGAGCGTAGGCGGTGGTGTGCTCCTCACTGACCACGTCCCAGCAGAAGGTCAGCGTCCTGCTGCATCCGGGATGCTGTTGAGACAGTCACGGCTTGGGTGACCAGTCAAAACATGTCATCTCTGAGGTCCTTTACAGCTTTTAGACTCATGGATATATATCAGATATTATTAAAAGCAATTTAAAAACAATTTTTTATGTTTGTTCAGTTTTGAGAGAGAGAGAGCCAGAGCATGAGCGGGGGCAGAGAGAGAGGGAGACACAGAATGTGAGACAGGCTCCAGGCTCTGAGCTGTCAGCACAGAGCCCAACGTGGGGCTTGAACCCATGAACCTTGAGATCATGACCTGGGCTGAAGTCGGACGCTCAACCGACTGAGCCACCCAGGCGCCCCAAAAGCAATTTTTAAAACAGTAAATAAACACTTCCAAAGAGCCAGATGCTGCCTGTGTTAGAAAGCTGGGCCTATCATTTTCTTGGAGTAGGGCTTGGCTACTGCTTGGCATAGGCGGGCTCTTAGCATGTTTGCAGAATTTGGAAACCAAAAAATTCATTGTACATAATTTGCTAAAGCCTCATGGGTGAAGGTGGAACAAAGATGATAAGAACACAAGCCACTGATGTTCTGCATGCTGACCTGGGGAATGCAGATGGGGAGCCCCTTAACTCTGAGCGAAGTTATGAAGTTAGCCATGAATGAAGCTTCCCCGGGACACAAAAACAAGGGGAAACAGTGCTGTGCAATTGTTTACAATCTGATGCTAGCCTTGCAGGGTTTTGTCTACGTGCCCCTCCACACGCCCTTCCTGCTGGGGGAATCCTGAGCCTGGCAGGCTTTCTCACCCGGTCCCTGGATCAGAGGCTGGGCGTGTTCAATGCACCTGTCCCAGTTTTTGAATCTTTAGGAAGTGATCACTTCCCCGGGGATGGCGGGGTATTATTATTCGTGGCAGTGGCGTCGGCCTCGTGAGTCGTGTGCCCACTGGCAGCCACGCTGTGCGGGCATTCAGTGAGCCCTGTCCCCTGTGGTATGATCTTGGCAGAGCTCTGGCTCCTGAACATGCCTTGGTGTCTGCTTTTATTTATTGATTTTTTTTTTTTTTTGATGTTTACTTATTTAAGAGAGAGAGCACACACATGTGCACACATGAGCAGGGGAAGAGCAGAGACAGAGGGAGGGAGAGAATCCCAAGCAGACTCTTTGCTATCTATCAGCACAGAGTCCGGCACAGGGCTCAACCCCAGGAACCGTGAAATCATGACCTGAGCCAAAATCAAGAGTCGGGACACTTCCGCTTAACTCACGCTTAACACCTAAGCCATGTGGGCGCCCCTGCTTTTTTTTTTTTTTATAATTGAGCCAATGAATTATCTAATATCTTTTCAATGAGACATTTTTCTAAGTTATACGTAACTTTTGTTGTTGTTATTTGCACGTAAGAACTGGCACACTTTTTTTTTTTTAATTTTTTTTTTAAATGTTTTATTTATTTCAAGGAGAGAGAGAGAGAGAGACAGCGTGAACAGGGGAGGGTCAGAGAGAGGGAGTCAAAGACTGAAACAGGCTCCAGGCTCTGAGCTGGCAGTGAGCACGGAGCCCGACGCGGGGCTCGAACCCACGAACCGCGAGATCATGACCTAAGCGAAAGTCGGACGCTTAACCGACTAAGCCACCCAGGTGCCCCAAGAACTGGCACACTTTGAACAGTGTTCCATCACAGAATGGGTTTGCTGAATATCTGCTCTTGTCCTGATATATTAGAAAGGATACTGACGGGGTGCATGGGTGGCTCAGACAGTTAAGCATCCAACTTCAGCTCAGGTCATGATCTCACGATTTGTGAATTCGAGCCCCGCAATCGGGCTCTGTGCTGCCAGCTCAGAACCTGGAGCCTGCTTCAGATTCTGTGTCTCCCTCTCTCTCTGCCCCTCCCATGTTCATGCTCTGTCTCTTTCTGTCTCTCAGTAATAAATAAAAACGTTAAAAATTTTTAAAAAAAGGATACTGACCCTAAAAACTACTTGCAGTACAAGCCCACAATTCTTCTAAAACGCTGGCATCCCAGGCACAGAGATAATCTCAAGTTAAAAAAAAAAATCAGCTACATCTATTAAACCAGAGAAGATAACAATTATACTTCTATTAACCAGCGATGTGATAAATTATGACTCACAGACTGGTTCATTCATTCAGCACATATTATTGAAAGCCTCCTTTGTGCTAGGAAGAGAAAAAAGGAATGAGTCCTAATTAATCCCATTGTTTTTGGCATCCATGTAACAGAAAGCAGGGAAGGCTAAAGGTAGAACATCTGTAACGCTACAGACGTAGAAAAAAAAATTATGTGCCAAACCTTTTTAAAAGTCATGTCATTTATTTGATATTGCATAATACTTTACTTCACACAGACTTTACCCGCTTATTTAATTACACAGCACACTAGGCAAACACAGAAGGGAGTCATTGGTCACTTCTCAGCAATTTTCTTTACGCTTTTTACCTCCATGAAGGATTCCCATAACATGTGCAATTGTAACAGCGGCAATTGCTCTACCGACCGATTTTTGAGTAAAAACCTGGCTATCTGGAAAACCTCAGAAATGAACTATTCTGAAGATCCAAGATTTCAGGGTATTGTGCTAAGCACCAAAGGTTATTTCGGTGATTATTTTAACAACTCAGGGGAAATTTTTCCACATTATCTTATATATTTTCCTTCTGGCAGAAAAGAAAAAAAATAGTAGGCAGCTAAATGGTTGCATCACTTGGACTATGCCATTTCTAGCCTAGAAATGTTTCTGTCTTGATTCCCTAGGTAGAAAAGCAAGTGGGTCTTAGCGTGGAGATTATTTTTAGCACCTGACTTCTTTTTTGAGACATTCGTTCCTTTCTTGATGTGAATGATTACCAAGACGAGCTTTCAACTACAGTTTTAGATCAAAAATGAGCACATCGCAGGAAAAAAGTTAGAGGGATTTCAAGTTTTTAAGATGGGAATTCAGCAAATTTGGTACCAAGGTCTGAGGAAGGGCTTGCGTGCTAAGTTGCTGCCAAATATATTTGCTGCCGTGATTCTCCAAGAACCGTAAGAAGGACAAGCTATAGAACAGCAAATCAGTTCTCAAATGATGGAAGGTCGAGTTTTAAAGGAGGTCTTATTCCAGAAAGCACGCACATGTAAACACAGGGGTGGGAGCGCGTAGACATGCATCTGGAAGCCACGAGGCCCCAGTTTCGTGTTTGCTCGAAGCCCACACCTACGGAACTATGCGGCAAGGTACCGAAGCTAGTTCTGATCTCTTCAGGGTCCAGACATGGGAAGGACAACAGCCATACTGATAACCACTTCCAAAATAAATCTGATTTTGGTTGTTTGGGAGGAAAAAACCCCACCAGCCCAAGTCTGACAGAGTGACAGTGTTCGAGAAGTGACAGTAAGGGGCAGTCCCAGGGCTGGGGCACTTGAATAGTCAATTATACAAAAGAATGGCTTGTCTGAATCTCTGTGCGCTTTTACCTGAGGTCACCCGCATCTAGGGCTCTGGCCTCGAAGAACGAACTTGGCTTTCATAACCACACAGTTGAAGCCCAGGGTCCATAACTGGGCTAGTTTAATGGTGTCTGAAAGAAGAGTGGCTTCCAGAAAGAAAAAATAAGAGCTCTTTGACCCATCAGGGAAGTTCTCTTTCTACTTTTCCAACTAGGCAAACGATTTCAGGCTGCGTTCGCAGTGATCTGCATCTGCAAGAAGAAGCCGGTGGACACACAGGTTTCACTCGGTGCCTCAGCCCCGGTTCTGGTCAACTGGACACACGTCCACACCGGGACTCTAGTGCAGGCCTGGGCCCCAGGAATCTGACTGTGCCTTAGAGCTTATGAGGAGTACTCACCAGACCTCATCTTCCGAGGAGGGAAAGATATTAAGTTTCTTCTGGGGAATCCCCTCCTCAAGTGCCGTGTAGCAGATAAGGTCATATTAAAAACAGCTGTATGCCGGGGCGCCTGGGTGGCGCAGTTGGTTAAAGCTTTCTACTCTTGACCTCAGCTCAGGTCATGACCTCACGGTTGGCAGAACCAAGCTCCACATCAGGCTCTGCCCTGGCAGCACGGAGCCTGCTCGGGATCCTCTCTCTCCCTCTGTCTCTGCCCTGCCCCCACTTGCGCTGTCTTGGGTCTCTCCCAAAATAAACTTAAATAAACTTAAAATAAACTTAAATAAACTTAAAAAAATAACAGCAATAGGTGGATGCCAGGCCTGGCTGCGTAGACAGGCACCAAGGGCGGCCCAGGAAGTCACCACTGTTTACTGAGCACCTGCCGTGTGCTACACACTCTCCTAGGCACTCCGTAAGCAATAACTCATACGACCTCACAACGGCACAGACAAGTACTGCGAGCCTCCTCTCAGGGACGAGGAGAAGGAGACTTTGTGACATTCAGGTACACAGGGCATTTTCGACCGTGGGGCACAGCCTTCCCTGAGAACAGAAGTTTCAGTCCAATTAGACGAGATGCACCCACTCGTCAATACTTCAGAGCCCTCTATGGTCAGCTCAACCCTGTGCTGCCTCCTGGGGGAAGGCGGGAGTCATCTACACCGCATGGTCCCAGTCCTCTGGAGCTTGTGCTGTCGTCTGGGACAGGCTGGGAACCCATGTTGTAAGGGGGGAAGTCAAGAGCCTGTTGGAAGTACACTGGGGGCGCTGGTGAGTCCTCAGGCATAGGTGACTTCAGTGGGGGTCTAAAGGAGGAGTTGGAATTATACTGAACTTATCCTGCTAAATTAGGGAGTTGAAGGGGAAGCATGGGGGGCAGGGCTCAGCCTAGACAAGAGTGTTGCAGCCAGCAGGAAGAGGGAGAAGGTGATCTGTACAGAAACTGAAAAAGGCCCAGTACAGCTGGGAAGCAGAGAGCAAGGAGGTGAGTGTACAAAAGAAAGGTGCGGCGGTGAGTGGGACCCGGAGTGTGCAGGACCCCGCAGGAGGCTGCACTTGTCCCACATGCAGCAGGAAGGTCCGGAGGGGTTTAAGGTAGGGGGAAGGGGACCATGGAAAGCACTTGAATTAAATAACACTCTTTAATGCTAATCATCTGCCTGAAGTTTAATGCAATGAATCCATGTGCAAAGTGGCCAGCTGGGGACAGATGTGATCCTATTTCATAAGACAAAAATAATCCTAGACAATGCTAGAAATAAATGACGGCAGAGAAAGAGGGGGGAAAAAAACCCTCTTCCTGTAGTCCTTTCACCTAGATAACCACAAGAACTATTTCCCTGCATTTCCTTCTGGTCTGTTTTAATGGATTTTTAAACATGGGGTTTCTTTTGAGGAGAGGGATATGTATCCTTCCTTTTCGATTATATCAGATGAACATTTCAAAAATGTGATTTTTACTTGCTGCATCATATTCTGGTGTAATGCACCTGCCCTCATCCATTTAACCGATGTCTTCTTGGCCACACATCTGTGTGTGAGAAACATCACTGGCATCTGAGACTGTCTCCTATGGATGGATTCTTAGAGAAGAGGTTAGTGAGCCAATGAGTTAAACTGTTTTGAGGATCTTCACCCACATTTGCCACGGGGTATGCTCAGCGCTTTGTGTTTTTGTTCTCAGGTCGCTGTTGGCGTGTTTTCGCGTCACTTGCGTACACATGCCTCCTCTATGAGCTGCTGCTGCAAATCCGGAAAGCCTACCTGTGCCACGCATGGATACATGTGCCGGGCTCCCCCCCAGCTGGATCTGAATTGAGAATTAGCATTTAAAAAAAAAATCTGCCAGCTGAAATACCAAACTCTGGTATGTTATCATTTTGAGTATATATTTCTAATATTTATTCTTTGGTGAGTTGATTCTAATGGTCAATCTAGAGTAGAAGTCAAGTCCCTGCCCTGGACATTATAGTGCTGCTCTGACCTGTGTGTCTCCACCTTACTGGAGATTTACATGAAATCAATTCCCATCACCCCATAACTTCCTGGACATGGTGCTCAGCTCCTTCTTCCATGTGACTATGAGCTCCTAGGCTGAGCCTGGACCGTTCTATCACTGGTAGACTGGCTTACAGACCCAGTCCTGGTATCAGTCATCTTTTTTGGGCATCGCCATCAAGCGTGGTTAGGGAGCGTGGTGCCTGGTGCTGTGGCAGACACGGAAGAAAGTGGATTAAACAGTTCCCTAGAACTCCAGAAATGTTAGTGGAAACCAGATCATACTGGCTCGGACAGACCTGAGGAACTACGGGAAATAAAAACAGATCGGCACAAGGAAGCAATCAGTAACACACTGATGTGCACATAAAAAGCATAGTGCTCGGTGCAGGCAACTGCGGCTGCCCCAGCAACAGTTCACAAACCATCTCTTGGGTGCAATGCCTGCCTGCCTCATCAGGGTCCTCTGTCCTTTTCAGTGGCCTCCACAATAGGGATATTTATAAATGCGGGAGGACTCAACTCAGGGAGGGACCTGAGCAAAGAGTCAGAATTAGGGCAGTGCCAGTGCCTTCTGCACATATTTCGATGGGGTGGGTAGAGTCTCCCTCTGGACCATAAATCCTACAAACGAACAGGGCAACACTGCCTGCCCCCGTTCACTGAAGTGTCCACACTGTCTAGCAGCTGTCTGGCACGTGATGGGTGTTCAGTTAATATTTGCTGAAAAAGAGAACGCAAACTTCCATAAAAACACTTTAGTAAGTTGTAAAGAGGAGTATCTGTATTTTATTCAGTGTGAAACTCCAGCACTCATCACAGGGGCTGCCGCAAAACAAGTCTGCTACATGTTTGTTGTGAGTGGCTAAGTCTTCTTCCCAAGTTTAACTTTCCAGGATTGGAACCTGGAGTCTCCCAGGAAAGGAGACCATCACCCACCCTCAGCCTCCCTGCCTCGGCAGCGACTGCTGGCACCACCATCCATGGTGCAGAGTCCCAAGTTCACGGTTCTGGGAACATCAGCTTCACCCTTCTGGACCCCCATGGTTCCCTGTACTCTCAATCATTAACAGCCAAATTCTCACATCGTAGATTCCACGAGAGAAAACAAACTGCCCTCTGGTACAAGGCGTCAGGCAAGGGTGAGTCTGCGCCTGGACGGGAATGAAAGCTACAGCACACAGGGAAGGGACCTAGCCGTGCCCGCATCTGCAGAGGTCATGTTCCAGACACAAAGTTCCTGATTAGACACTCCGTAGTGACCCGCTCATAGGAAGAGGGATGGATAATTCCCTCATCTGCCCTCATGGGGCCATAGTCCTCTCCCGCATCATTCAGAATTCCTGGGGCCTGTCCAAAGTAGCACCTACCCTCGTTCAGAGGTTGGCTAACAAGTTACGAAATGTCCATTCTCTCCCAAGTTCCTTCGAGGGGCGGGACAGTGGTTATGATGCACTCCTCCTTGCCAAACCTCCGTTGGAATCGGCATGTGTTTTGCCAGATTAATTATTACACGAGAAAAGGTGGTTGGTAGAAACAGGTCTACCAGAACTCTACTTCAGACAGAACATGTGCTAGATATGGGCTTTTGCGAGCTAAGGAGACGTCTGAACACCATTTTGTTTACATCTAATTCTTTTACCATGAGGGGCGGAGGGGAATGCGCTCCGGGTTTAAACAAGATTTGGGGACACACGTTCTAGGGGGCAGAACGAGTCTGCCATTTCACACCCCTGCAGGGCCTGGAGCAAGCCGCTGTACAGGGCGCCGCAGTGCTCTGCAGGAGAGTCCACGCTGGCCCAAGCCCAGCCCCAGACTCATGGGGCTCCGTCTGCACGAGAGCCCCCCACGCTCCACTTGTAAACTCTCTTGGGTGGTTAAAAAGCGGGTTCTTAATGGCGTTCCCCAGGCGGTGGGCCACCCTTCAGGCCAAGATGAAAGCCAGGCGTTTTGTTGCTCGGAGGAACATCTCTCAGCCCTAGACGGAATCCGCCCTGAGGCTTCCCACCCTCCTTCCTCATTCAACTCCCTCTTTCTTTAAAAGCCAAAGCAAACTAAAACACCTCTCCTCTCTGAGATCTCTGAGATCGCCAACCTCTCCCATCAGCCTTGCGGCTGGGGTCCTGCCCTGACACTCCTCACCCTCAGCCGTCTGGGCTCCAGGTCTGCCCTCAACCCCTGACTCCCGGGTCAAAGTCGCCATGCCGCACTCCCGGCAACAGTAGCGTCGGCAACGGAAGCCGGGGGTGGCTGGTCTGGGGGAGTCTCCCACGGGCGGGTTCCCTTCCCACTCCTGGGATTCAGATCGGTGTTTTCATTTTTTTTTCCCAGTTTATTCGTTCGTGTTCTGAAGGGAATGAAGTGTACTCTCCTTATAAACATGCTGTTTTCCTCAAAGCCCTCCCTTTCCTCCTAACACCTTATTTCTGAAAGCTCTACAAGCCAGAGCATGAGAAACGTTGCTTTGAATAGCGGCTCAGTGGGACTAAGCCACGTCTAGTCTCCTTTTCGAAGGGTTCAGAGCGATCAATGATCTCTTCGTTACAAGCCCGATGAAAATTTAAACTAGCAGATAACCACAAAACAAGGTCTATTTACATTTGAACGTAGACAATGCTAATGTTCTAGAACTAGAACTGTACAGTCAGGAAACCAAGCTCTGAAACTCTAACTCATTGTCCTGTCCATGCTGATATCACCTCAAGAACGTTTCCATTTTCAACTCAAACAGTCCCAACACTGTTGATTCTCAGGCAAAAAAAAAAATCTTTATTAAAAAAATTTTTTAAACATAGATATATACTGCTCTTTTAACTTTTGCTGAACTAAACAAAAATCCCTTTTATGTCAATAAAGCATAACTTAAGACCTAGAAATGATGGGGCACCTGAGTGGATCAGTCAGTTAAGCGTCCGACTTTAGCTCAGGTCATGATCTCACGGTTCGTGGGTTTGAGCCCCGTCTCGGGCTCTGTGCTGACAGCTCAGAGCCTGGAGCCTGTTTCAGATCCTGTGTCTCCCTGTCTCTCTCTGCCCCTGCCCCACTTGTGCTCACTCGCTCACTCTCTCTCTCTCAAAATATGAATAAAAATTTTTAAAGATTTAAAAAAAGACCTAGAAATGACAAAGGAAATAAGATCAAGATTTTTCATATTAAACTCTGAGCAGAGAAACCTTCCAAAAACCAGTCTTAAAAGTGGCATTATGATACGGACAATCTAAAGCACTTCCAACATTATGATTCTAAAATAAACATCTTCAGACTTTCACTGGTTAGAGATAGACCACAGAGAATTGCAAGATACGAATAGCACTACCATTATTAGCTGTCTTTTTTTTTTTAAGTTTATTTAGTTTGAGAGAGAGAGAGTGTGTGTGTGTGTGTGTGTGTCTGTGTGTGTGTGCGCGCGTGCGTGCAAGTGTGAGTGGGAGAGGGGCAGAGAGAGAGGGAGAGAATCCCAAGCAGGCTCTGTGATATCAGTTCAGAGCCCGATGTGGGGCTCGATCCAGGAGATCGTGACCTGAGCTAAGATCAAGACTCAGATGCTTAACCAACTGAGCCACGCAGGCACCTCGGTTGTCCTTAATAGTCTTGCAAAGTACAGTAAAGAAATATTCTAACCAGGTGGCAGAAAGAAGCTGCTGGTTTGCTTTAGTCAATATCAAGTTCATTGTTGCCTTTTATAGGAAATATGCAGTTACTTCCTTGACACACAGTGGGTTTAACTCCCCCACAACCCTAGGAATAAATTCCTTAGAAAAGAAGCTTCCCTTTGGGGGAAAGACTGGTCCCCTTTAAATGTATACCATTACCCAAACCACCCGTCACCAATCACTCCAAGGTCTTGGCCACAAAGAATCTCACTTCAGGGGCACAGACCTGACCACTGAAAGTCATCTTCTCTACTCTGACACCTTTGATCGTTGAGTCATAAGATTCCCCAGGGAAGAAGCTCACGAAATCACCAAATTACATAATTGTTCTTCTGAATTCACAAATGTTCTCTTGCGGTTCAAGATAAACGAGTGCTGATTCTCCAAATTAATAACCTTCTGGAGCCAATGCTCCAGAAAATGAACTCTTTTGCTGGCTACCCAGCCTCCAGAGTTTGGTTGTTAAGTTCAGAGATTAATCTTTAAAAGAGATGACTCCTACCTTCTACTTTTTAGGTGTCTGCATATTTGCATACACATGATCACAACATTATCGTGCCTTTGATGGTGACGGGGACGGCACACTGTACTCTATTTAACTGGCTACCATTTTTACTGCCAATGTAGCGTACTGGGGGCTTTCCATATAACTGGATGACTATCAAAACTGGTGAGAATCTAAGAATGTGGGAAGTAAAGTAAGGGCCTTCAAGACAGTATAAACGCTGGGTCTGATGGCCCAATTTCCTGACTCCAAGTCGCTTTCCTGTCCCACTACAATACAGTCCTTTGCTATAAAAGCCCGCTTAAACCTGGTATGAGTTGAGTTAAAATTCAAGAGAACATTGCACATTCTCTGAAGAGTCT
Source organism: Crocuta crocuta (assembly GCF_008692635.1). Classification (NCBI taxonomy): domain Eukaryota; kingdom Metazoa; phylum Chordata; class Mammalia; order Carnivora; family Hyaenidae; genus Crocuta; species Crocuta crocuta. Next base: position 5,905,996 of record NW_027528869.1, read on the forward strand.
CGGTTAACAGAGGAACCCAGGGGTTTAAGCGGGACACGCCACTGGTTGTATGAACAGAAACTTAATGACCAGAACTTTACGAGGAAGGGGAGCATACATCCATATTCCGTTTTCTTCCCCTCTATTTGCCGTAAGAATCCACTTTCTCATGGGAACCTAAAGCCTGGAGTGTAAACCTGTCACTGGCACCATGTTGATCTGTTACCATGGAGATCACTCTGGTAACATAAAAACCTTCCACCAGGCCAGACACACAAGCATCTCATTCTGACTCCCAGAGGGACTGCTCTACGCCGTAATCCCACCAGCCAAAAGTTCATCTCTGCTAGGATTTACCTCTAAAGTGTTTGGAGATTGACTTCTACATGCCATTAAAAATATAAATACCCGCTGACAAGGAAGGAGGTAAGGGAGAGGTATCTCAAAATTTTAGAGCAACCAAGTTCACATGGAGCGACTGCTTCCTATGTTAGAGTTATGGACTCGGTGACGACATTATTTGACAAAGAACCAAAAGTACAATGTGGAGGGGGACACCGTCGGAACTACCGCTTAATACTTATTGATCATCCGTAATGCACCATTTACACAGAACTCAACTCATTACTGGAGGTGTGAAACGCGAAAGCATTAGTTGGTGTCGACCCTACAAAACCTTGCTACGTTTGCAGAAAGTGGAGCTCCTGTGTGTGGCAGGTCGCACCAGTCTCTAATGGGAGAGACAAACAGACCTGATGTTGGTCATCAGTTAAAGCATGTCGGGGTCACTCTGGGTCTCATGCAAATCTACCTACTGGATCATCCAGGAGGTGCAAAGAAGTCAAAAAGGCTTTCTCTCTCTAGTGTCAGAGGAAGCTACATTTGTATGTGAAACTTCAGTGTCTGTCTAGAGGAAGGTCTATCCCAATTTCCCCTAAATCTCTTTTTAACATTTTTTAAAATATTTGTTTATTTTTGGGAGACAGGGAGAGACAGAATGTAAGGGAGGGAGGGGCAGAGTGAGAGGGAGATATAGAATCCAAAGCAGGCTCCAGGCTCTGAGCTGTCAGCACAGAGCCCGATGCAGTGCTTGATCCCACGAGCTGTGAGATCATGACCTGAGCCACAGTCGGGTGCTTAACCAACTAAGCCACCCAGGCGTCCCCAGTTTCCCCTAAATCTTAAGATTATTAGAAGGCAGGTGGAGGGAGGGGGGATCTTGGTCTTTCATTAGGTTGACAGTGGCCAGGTATGGCTTTCCCCATTAGGAATTCCTGAGCGTCATGGAAGGGAGGCTGGACCTACCACGGGTATGGGCAGAAGCCTCAGGCTTCAGACCGGGCCAGGGTCACACAGAGACTTCGCGCTCTCCTAGAAGACGGGCGGAGGCTACCCCGGCATCCAACAAGTAGGATGTGAACAAAGAAGGCAGGACTTCCTTTCTCTGCAGGCCCAGAGCGTAAGCTGGGCCCCCGTCTCCGTTACCTGTGGTCTCAACGGCACAGCGCACAGGACGACACTGTCAGCTCCCGAAATCCAAGCCCTGGGGGGCCTTAGGGGTCTCAAGGCTCAGGGGGCTTTGTTCTTCTTCCCCACATCTGCTGGCGTACGTTTAGTAGATCGTCATCGCCTGTGTCTGAGGAGCAGCGACTATTAAAAAGGAACTCTCACTCCAACGTTCCGATTAGCAACGTCTCTTTCTAAAACTCTGAGGGGAAAGGACATTGTATTTCTTCTACCTGTCAGTCACCTTGCTCCCTGTGGCACCGCTTGGCTCCTGCATCTCCTCAGCTAATACCATCCTCCTGCTCACACCCTCCTGGCTCGCAGAGCTGCCTGTGAGTGCCAGGGGAGGGAAACGGCCGGCCGGGGGACCGCAGGACCGGGGGGCCACGCGGTGCGTGCCCGCGCTTCTGCCAGTCCCACCCCTCACTGCTGCTCGCTTCCAAACGAAACGAGGAGTAAGCCAAGCTCTTCCACGTCTCCCCCACTTCCCCGCCAGAGGAGAGAAGGAGCGCGATACAGTGCCGATGTGGTCACAGCAGTTCAACAGTACTTTCTGTTTTTCCACCTTAAGCCCCAGTGGGGACTGAATTGAGGGACGAAGAAAAAGAATTTTTTCAGAAGACCCCAATGGCTGCTGGAGGCCCCTGAAAGACTGAAATCAGAGATTACAGTTCTCTCTGCAGGAGTGATGGCCCCTCTTCTCCCCTCGCTCTGAACTCAAAACAACACCTACCTAGCGTTTTTGCTACACATGCCAGAGAACAACTTAGTACTCTGAGTCTAATTAAGTGCTGACAAAATCCCATTTTTTCCCTCAGATTTTCTCCTGGATGATATTTGTGTCTTAAAAAGAAGCGAATTTTAAAAGTATTTTATACCTTATTGAAAAATAAGTTTAGACATCTATATTCTTTGGGGGAGAAAAATGAGATGAAGAGGAGTTCTGGAGCTATTGACATGATAGTCAAAGAAATGAAAAATAGTAACGCTCTGGACTTAAACAAGAGCACACACCCTGTAAGTTTACTCACACAGAGGAAAGTTAAGAACACCAAACAGGAATCCAGAAAAAAACAACACAAACTTTCTGTGGAGAGTTAAAACATCTCCTGGGAAGTTTTTTAGATAGTTATCTCTTGCAGTTGCCACTCTACTGGGCACAGGAGAGTCTCAATTCTGGTTTTGTTGAACGATTATCCAAAGTTCTGCCTTCTAAGACGGAGTCCCTACCCCACTCATCTTTGTATCCCTAGCACTGAGCACAGCGGCTCTTCAATCAATGCCTGTTGACTAGAACAAGATTTGAATTTTGTTCAGAACAAGCCCGGGCAGCCACAGAGAGCATTTCCAAGGAATTTCACAAGGGAAAGGATGCAGTGTGGCACTAGGCAGTCTCCTTACCTCTCTGAAACATGGCCAGCAGATTTCTGTCTCAATTTGTAAGTTGTGGCCAGAGCCGGCCAGTGAGGTTCCAGGCCAGAGCAGCCCCGGGATGAACCAGAACAGGGCTCTCTTCCAGAGGTGAGAGGCAAGGTTACGTCTGCTCAGGTTATTACCCAGGTGGATTAGTTTCCACAGGCTTTTCTGCCATGACAAGACTACGGGGTTAGTGCTGCTTCCTTTCAGGGGCCTGGCACAGGCTTGACTTGACTTCTAAGCACAGAGGTCAATGTAAAACAATGGACTACCCAGAGGAGATGCAACCAAGGGATAAGGAACAGAGGTTCTGAAACAGACAGACCTGCCTTCCTATTCTGGCTCAGCCACCAACCAGTTCTGTGGCCTTGAGCAAATTACTTCACATTTCAAAGCCCTGGTTTCTGTATCCGTAAAGTGAAGATAATATCGCCTGCCTCTCAGACTTGCTGGGAGAATAAAATTAATGGGACAATTTATTAGAATATTAGCACACCTCGCACACACCCAGTCAATGCAGCTCTTTTTATGCAAAGCCTGGCTTGTCACCATTTTGCAACTGTGATTTTCTACGAGGTATCTAATTTTTCCAGTGCCTCAGCTTTCTCACATCGAAATGGGTGCTGAGAAACCACGCTCGGAGGCCAAGTCAGTAGGAGACCTTTACTCATACGAACTGAAACGAGAGGAAGGCTAATGGGGCGGTCTTAAAAATTACATATGAGCCCAAGCTAAAACCTGATGGCAGGACCAGTCAGCATGGCGGCCTCTATCCTAGGAGGCGGTTTGGACGGGGACGTCCATGATGAGGGTGGCTTCACTGAACGAACAGCTGAGAGAAGGTAAGTTCAAATCCTGACACGCGTTATCTTGGGCAAACCGCCATATTCGATCCATGATCCTACTTACTTTCAAGTCAGCATTCACTCAGAAACACCCCAAACCAATTTGTTAGGGCTGACATATCTAGCAAGCACTAATTTGTTCCTGTTTCTATCAGATATACTAATAAAAAAAATATGATTTTCTTCCTCAGACAGTGAATAGTTCTTCCTTGCACTTTAGAATAAATCTTATAAACAACCACACAAGGCAGAGACCCCTTAAAATCGATGATAACAGTGTCAGAATTGGACAGGACTTATTAAAGTCATAGAGTCTGATTTCCCCCAAGTTTAAAAACAAACAACGGAGCCTCGTGACGGTTAAATAGTTCACCCCAAGCCACAGAGCAACTGAGTGACAGCCAGGGTTGAACCTTGGCCTCCTGACCCCCAAGTCCAAGATTCTTTCTGAGGCTACTCTAAACTTCATGCTTTATTGTTTGTTTCTCCCCACAGAGCCCAAGCATGCGGCACTCACAGAAAAGTCGCTAATAAATACTTGCTGAAGTGATCTACAAATTCTACAACTTTCTTCTTTCAACCTAATACTGTATTTCAATCCCAAAAGATCCCAATCATGGCTAAATAGCAAGTGCCATTTGGAAAAGCCTTTAGAGGAGTTTGCAAAGCGTTTTTGAAATCCTACTCTAACTTCCTCGCAACAGTATACAAAAGGTTCTGCTGTACCCATTTCAGAGATAAGGAAACCGAGGCCAGGTGTTAAATGACTTGGCCAAGGTTATCCTGCTGGTCGTATATTGCCGGAGCTGGCGTCTGAACTCACATATCTGGATCCAAACCCTATGCCGTTGCACTTCATTGGCCTAAGACTAAGGAATTCTGACCCACGACTGATACTGCCATCCTTTCTCCTGGTCTTTTCGACTGAAAAAAAGAGAGTTACTCCACAAGGCATTTCGTGTCAATTTAAAAAACGCGGGCTGACCCAACCTTAGAAAACTGTTCAGGTGTAAGAACGTCCTCCGCGCAACCCAGACCCTTATTTCCTTCCACAGGGCGAAGACTTCAGGCTCAGCTCCTGAGACCAGAAGGGCACTTACATTTACTGATTTACTGCATACAAGGTTTTAAAGACCAGCCTAGGAAATGGCTACATTTTTTTTTTCTTTTTTACCCCCTTGCTAAAGACATCTTCAACCATTGTTTGTGCCGGAGGGGGGAAGGAAAGCAGCATGGGGCTGTGACATAACCTCTCGGGCCTCCATGTAGGTCAGGGATGGGCGAAGCCACAGAGCATCATGGCCAGAGATGCTCCAAGCCTCCTTGCCGGCTGCTCCCGGGAGCGGTTAAAGATAGACATGGCGGCAGCTAATGGCGGGGGTGGGAGGAAGGGAGAGGCGCAGAGGCTGTGAAGGAAGGTGCGGGGGGGACGGATATAACCCGGCATACAGAAACCTGTCAGGAGGGGATTTATTTTTGTTCTGTGAGGGAGGAGAATAGGGCTTTGCCTGTACTCTCAATAGCTGTTTTGAAGTGAACCCGGCTGGTATGTCTTTAATTTGTCATTTCATTATGAAACTGTTTCCCTTCCAAGAAGCCTTCAAGTCAGGAAGCTCTGTCTGCCCACACAGGAAATTCCTTTGCTTCAACTTCCCCAAAAAGGAAATTTCCCTCAGAAGTGAGCCCAGCATATGCCTCTGAGCAGAGCTGTTTCAAGAAACCTTGGCAGCTGAGTCCCCAAAACACCCCTGGCTTTTCTGCTGCTGGGGGGATGCGGGGGTAAACCGTTCGGGGCTCGCCCCACAGGGCTGGGGACCCCACCCTGGCTCGCCCCTTCCTCCCTCTTCTTCATTCTCCAGCGCCCTCGCCCCCCTCCGTCCTGTCCCGCGTCGCAGCAAGGGCGCGACCTCTCCAGGAGGGATTAAGCACCCGCCATTCTCACAAAGAAGCGGGGCTTGTGGAGACTCCCCCACGGAGCACAGGCACACACACTCCCAGACACGCACCCCACGCGCATCCGACGGTGCTGCACCACCGAAGCACCGCTTCCTTCCTCCCTTCCTCCTTCTTCTTTCTTTCCTTTCTGTTCTTTCTTTCTTTTCTTTCTTTCTTTTCTTTCTTTTCTTTCTTTCTTTCTTTCTTTCTTTCTTTCTTTCTTTCCTTTCTTTCTTTTCTTTCTTTCCTTTCTTTCTTTTCTTTATTTTCTTTTTCTTTCTTTCTTTCATTCTTTTCTTTCTTTCCTTTCTTTCCTTTCTTTTCTTTCTTTCTTTTCTTTCTTTCTTTCTTTCTTTCTTTCTTTTCTTTATTTTCTTTCTTTTCTTTCTTTCTTTCATTCTTTTCTTTCTTTCCTTTCTTTTCTTTCTTTTCTTTCTTTCACTTAAAATTTTATTAATTTGAATAGACTCTGAAAATCAGGACAACTTGGTCGGCGGGCGGGGGCGGGGAGGGGTAGCGGAGAGAGGGTGTCTGGTCTGCTCTTACTCTAAACATTTTATTTTTATGTTTCCCACATCCTACCCGCGCTTTTTTTTTCCATAAATCTCACTCGTTACCCTCAGTGCTTACACAAAGAGGGCCCCGAGCTGCGCTTCCACAGCTGCCCTGACTCACCTGAGGCCCGAATTATTTTCCCACAAAAAGCAGTACCTACTGTGTGTCAGGTACCGTTCTGGGGACTGGGGATGAAATGGTTAAAACAACAACAACAGGCAAAAAAACCCTGTCTTCATGGAACTTGGATATTTAAACAAAAATCAGATCTGGTCATCGAGATGAGGCTGTATTATTAGGGCGTAAGGTCCCCCCGCCTTTGCCTGAAGCCAGAATAGTGATTCTCTCACACGCCTGACACCCAAACAGGAGGTTTACAAGGACACGGGAGCGAAACACGCACTCGTGTTCCCTCTCAGCCCCACACACCGACCTGAGACCTGTCACAGAAAGACTTCGGTATTTCAGATGAAGAAGGTACAAGAAAATAAAAGAGCCCACTAGAGCTTCTAAAGCACGTCCACTACCATATCCTCTTTTCTCAAGGGTGGTGGAGTTTTTTTCTACATAAACTTCCCCTAGTGCAGATGTTAAGTAAAACATGGAAGGGGAGAAATATCTACAGCCACAGCCTGGTAAAAACTAATCCCTCAGACATATTGTGAATGACTAAGTGGGTGAGCACCCGGAGCAGCTGTGAAGTGAAGAACAATATACAGTACTTTATGAAGCTTCTTAGCAGCGAGGCATTAGCAGGAAACTGCATTAAGTTTTTAATTTTCCATTTGAAATCACTTCATTAAAAAAAAAAAAAAAACCCATGTTGTGAACGGGAAACTACACAGAGACCTAAAGCACCAAAAGAGGGAGTGGTATTGAACTTCAAACTGTAAAGCAGGCGGTACGACAAAGAGAGACACAGATAGATGAGGAACTAAGACAGCCCTGGATTTTCACCCTGCAATTAGATTGCATTAGAATGCAGAGCGATAGAATCTGATCTTATTACACTATTCAAGTGCCAGCGCTCTGTAAGGGATATTGTTTACCAGGAAACAGAGCGATATTTAAGGGCCTCGCGAGAATCCTATAGCACTGAAATCTGAATAGATTAACCCTGAGGTTGGGGGTTGTGGTAGATATTTTCCGTGGAGTGGATTTGTAGTTTTATTTTTAGTGAGTTATTCTTTTTTTTTTTTTTTTCTAAACTTTAAGAGGTTTTAACCACACGGCTGAATCTCTTAGGGGGACCCAACATCATTTTTCATGTTTTCAGAGAGAAGGGTGTAGGAAACAGGCCTGTGGCTTGTATTGGGAGGGAACGTGTGGAGGGGAGCCTGAGGAACCTGCTTTGCCAACTACCAGCTCTGTGACTCTGGCCAAGTTCCTTAACCTCTTTAAACCCGACTTTTCATCAGTGAAGTGGGGATAATAAAACTCAGCCCACAGGACTGTCACGAGGATTAAATGATATAATACAGGTGAAAAGTGCCTTCCACAAATACTCAATAAATGGTGGTTAGTACTCCACGCAGAGAGCTGTGAAGGATCTTTCTCCCAAATTCCACACACCCACTCCTCAAATAAGCCACTCACCTCTGGCTAGCACCTTTAAATTCTCCGCAAGTCAAGATTTTCCTGACCACTCCAACTTGAGACTCGGAGTAACGTGAGGTCCCTCATGATATCAGCGTGGTCTTGGTATTACAATCAAACATACAGTCACTTCAGAGTTAAAGGCATTTGGGTGAAGACTGACTGAAAGACTTAAGGCTTCAGATCCAAAGTTCACTCCTCCTCTCCAGGCAATGAAGATGACTTGCACATTTTCCAGTTGACCATGTGCCAGAGAAGATCCAACTTGGTTCGGTCAATACCAATGCTGCAAATGCCCTGACACCAGCAGCCAGGCCTGGTAAACATCGGATTACTCATCTTCATCTCAGAGGTCCGAGGTCACAACGTTTTGTCTGAATCAAGGGGCCTGGAGTTTCCATCTAATTTTACATCAGTCTTCTCCACGGAGAAGGCCAGCCCGAAGCAAAAGTGTGGAGTTTTTCCCAACTCCACTCCCTCCCTTGACTTTATCCATGCTGGCCATGGTTCTTCTATTTTAAAGGATTCAAGAGGTTTGATACACTAATTTTCACTAAGTTATCAATGAAACTTAAGGTATTAATTATCTCTATCCAAAGTACCGGCAGCTAACCTAACAACCAACCGTTAAAAAGGAGAGCTAGGTAGGAATAATGCCCAATCCAAAAGGAATGTATCTTAACAATGGGACTTCAGACATCATGGCGGTTCATCGTGCGAGAGACTTAAGTTCGGGACACTCTTAAATCACTGTAACTGGGTGACCGCAGACCCGGCGAAAGCTTAACACTGGCTCTGTTCACAAACCGCTATAAGCCCTCTGTCCTGCTCCACAGTCGTGCTTTCTGGACAGTAAGCGTTCCGAAGCCAGCCACTCTCTGAATCTCAATCCTCCTTTAGCAAATGAAAAAGTACAAGAGGGAGACTGCTACACAGCTAAATGTACAATGCCAGAGCTACAAAATCCAGCTGTATTCCATCCCCTTCTTTCCCTGGATCGCTTTGAGTAACAGGAATCATCACAGGAGTCTTGTGAAGCAAACATCTGTAGGTACAGCTATGAGACAATATGAACCACACACACACACACACACACACACACACACACACACATAGATTCGTCTGAAGGGAAATTTTTCTTTGCCTAAGAACCAAAAGAAAAAAATTTTTTTTTTCCCTTTGACAAGGTCCAAACAAATTTTCCATCTGTTTAGATTTTCGTGGGTCTCTGAAGTCCCTCTCAGCCGATCAGAGAATTAAAGAGTAGTTTCAAAGGACGTTTATAACCCACGGCTCTCAAGTGAGGAACCTCTCTCAGGGAATCTCTGCTTTTGTGTTTCTAAAAAAAACCTTTAAATAAAATCCCAGATAGCCGGGCAGCTTTGTGATTCCTGGCCAGGCTGTTAAGGGCAGCGAGAGTGCCACACAACACGTTTGACGCAGGGTTGTCAACAGGGAGACGAGAACTCTCTGCGTAGGGCGGGGATTTTGTGAGGCGGCTTCCCCACCACCTCGCGCCCAGAAGTGAAAAGAGTAAGTGTGGGAGGCAGAACCAAGCGAACGACAGTGTGGAAGAAATTAGAACGAAAAAGAAAGGAAAGTGTTTTCTCCCTCACTTGGTTCATCTGTAGTAGGAAAATATGCCCAAGACAGAGGAACCTTCCAGCCCATCAGAATAACAGGTCTGTGAACTTGCCACTGCCTCTGGGCTACTTCCTCAAGCAAGGCACAGGAGGGGCAAGGAGAAAGAGTAATTCTGCTTCCTCAAGAGGGTTGGCACCAAGTCATCTGCTCACATTTACTTCTCTACAAGGAGTTCCTGACGTTGGTGACCTGAGAGCTACTTCAGAAGGCAAAAGAAAACCACCCCTCGGCTCTGTTCACAAGTCACTGCTGCTTTGGGCAGTTCTTTTCTCCCTAATCCCATACCCCTTTGTCACAGCCCGTGGCAACGAGCAGATGATGTGAGTAACTGGTTCAGGGCCCCTATTTAGAAAGAGTTTCTTGGGTGTGAGTTTTCGTGCTCATGGGACGGCAGACGTGTCACAGATTCTCTCTGCTGGCTGGGGCGGATGGAAATGTACTTTAAAGCTCAGCATCAAAGCCTTCACTTTAGAAGCTGAAAGCCTTCATTCCCTTGCCACCTGTGCTTTCCCCCCTTATAATTAATTAACGCGGTATTAATTGTGCGTGTGCTATGGGGCCAGCTGAAGAGGATCCTGTGGCCCTAGCCGTGCAGATCAGCTGGCTCTGCAAAGCGGGAAACGCAGTGGACATCGGCAAAGGGAGGAAAATACACGTTGTCATTTTTATGCATTACGGGAAAGGCAAACGTGCCTCGAGGTGCAGAGGGGATTCCCACGAATCGTGCAGTTGGGGTCAAGGAGGTAGTTACCAGAAGCCACACCTGTGCATAATGCCCTGGGCAAAGAGCCAACTCACAGATACTTCTCAGGTCTGCAAGAATTAGGAAGCAGGCCTGAGATCAGAGAGAAGGTTCCTGGCACCGGGTGTAAGGTGCGAGTGGCCACAACAGCCCTCAGAAAAGTCTGCAAGGTCGAGGAGCTACCTCCATACCTGACCTTAATCATCAGGGAAGCATCCAATTGCATCAGGTATTGAACTGCCATAGCTCCTTGCGAGAGGGCATCCTCACAAACTAAAGTAGAGGGTAATAATCTCCTGTATCCTTGAAATACCGTCATCTGAACTAAAACTTGATGTTGAGTGCTGAGATCAAGTGAATGACCATGATGCTTAGCATTTATAGATAATGCTCCACTGCTAACATCCCTTATTATTTCTCTTCTGGAATTAGAGAACAAATAGAATGTGTGAGCTGTGACGGACCCATGGAATCCTGTACTCAGGCTACTTTGCTTTATGTACGAGGAAGCTACAGGTTGGGAGAGAGAATGGATTGTCTGGAATCACCCCACCAGCCAGCATGCAGGGGCCAACACTCAGACAAATGCGCTCCCTGCTCTATTACCCTCTGGCGGAATTTGCTGGAACATAACCCATGCTGGCAAACTGAGGCACCAAAATGTCAGACCCTTTTTCTGAAGCATGTCAGACTACCATAAAGTATGAGGAATGAAATGCTTTCACTTGTGAACCCAGTAATACAATCTCCGTTCGAGCACATCATCTTTCTTGCTGTTTACTAATCCTCTGAGAGGCAGATCGTCTCTTTTTCAAGGAAGGAAGACTGTGGACAACAGGATTGTTTTACTTCATTGAATTTTGCTTCTAACACTCCAGAATTTATACAGGTACCTGAAAATAAAACAGTCTGCAGAGAGGATTGAATTTGAAAATTTTTTCTTCCTCTATGTTCACAAGGTAATTTAGTTTGTGTCGCTCATTTATCCCTCTGGCTTTCCTGGTCTCTTGTTTATAAAAATTCTGCTTAAATTAAAACAAAAAAGAAGACAGCAACCTGTTAGCTTGGATTTTCTCCGAACCAATGGCCTCTAACCACGACTTCTATCAGCTCCTGATGAAGGAGCAGCACAGTGACGTAGCAAAAAGCCTAAATTGGGGTATTCAATCTGGATTCAAATCACGGCTCTGTCACCTTCTCTCTGTGTGACCACTGGCAAGTGATTTACCACTCTGAGCCTCAGATACGGATACAGATACAAATACATCTTCCTTGTAGTGTTAGAGATTATTCAGGATAACATATATAAAGGTCTTGGCACACAGAAAGTGCTCAATAAACAGCAGTGACGATGATTACTTATTACGCACATTATTGCAACAGAGATTTCTGTGGAGTGGCATCCTTTAAAAAAAAAAAACTTTTTTAATGTTTATTTATTTTTGAGAGACAAGAGTGCGAGCAGGGGAGGTGCAGAGAAAGAGAGAGACACACAGAATCTGAAGCAGGCTCCAGGCTCTGAGCTGTCAAGCACAGAGCCTGACGTGGGGCTTGAATTCACGGACCGCGAGATACTGACCTGAGCCGAAGTAGGACGCTTAACTGAACTGAGCCACCCAGGCATCCCTAGAGTGGCATCTTATATACAGCTGATCTCAGGAATGGCTCCTAGGAAATGGCACAGTTCTGGCAAACTGGCAAGTGGGTATGACAGCAAAAAGGACACTCATTCACCAAGATAAGCCACTCCTAGAAAACACACGGTAATTGAATCCTAATATTGTTACTTCTAAAGTGGAGGTAGATAGACTGCCTGATACTGCTGCAATTTTTCTTCAGCTATTACTATTCCACACCCTTCAAGACTCATCTGGGTGCCTTTTGTTTTCTTCTCTTAACGCTTGTTACAAACCTCCACCCTCCTCAGTGAACCATGGTCGCTAATGCCACCACCCCCAAAGTAGAGAATTCAGCCCCAGTGAACTGGTGAAGTCGAATGTTCCCCGCACAGCCCTACACGGATTAGACTTTGCCTCCAATGCATCTAATCTGCATCTACCACACATCCACAGCTCTTTCTGCGGTACCTATATCTGCAATCTGCATTTCTATTACTGAAATCTTGGAGCTCCATTTGAGGCTATTTCTATCCATGATCTAGAGGAAACAGAAATAGAGTCTAATTTCAAAGGAATGGAGTTTAATCCACCTACCCAAGATGGAAGCAGTAACTATCAGGGCAGGGTAACTAATTATTCTTGGGAATTTACAGTCTGCATGTGACCAGAGACAGGGCCAGTTTATATCTCTAAAATCCTACTCTCCCTTCCTTCAGACGGGACCAGAAGAGAGAAACCCCAGAACACACATGGAGGGTTCAGGCAACTGGACAAGAATCTTCCTATGACATCAGTGAAATCGGTAACATCCGAAGGTCCTTGGTAACTTTCACCTCTGGAAAAACATAAAGATGAGGCAATCAAAGCCATTTCTGTCAGAAATTTCAAGAGTCTAAGCTACTGATAAGATGCAACTTAGACACAAAGCAAAATGGGAGAAAATATGTGTTATTTGAGAATGGAAACTTCATCATATGTGTATAGATTCAGCCCCATCAGTGCTTTGTGATAATGGAGAGGATGTTCAGGAGTCACCTATGAAAGCCATTTCAAGCCAACGTCACACTGAATCTTCATCATGCCTGTCAGCAAGGATTGTGTGACAATAGATGAAGTTGGCCAGGGACCTCAATGGACAGGGGCCCTAATATGCCAAGAGAGAGACCACAGAGGTTCTGACAGTTGGAAAATCCCAGGGGAGACCATTGAAAGGAGACAGAAGAAATGGGACTATCTTTTATCTCCCGTTGTTCAAGTCACTACTCGGAGAACTGACTGGTCCTCATCGGCTCTTAAGTTTAAATGGCTATCTCGCTTGTCTGTCATACTCTTTCAATACTGGGTCTAGAACAGTGCCGGGCATCTCTGGGCTCACGCAAATAGCCCACAAAACCAGGCAGGGATCACCAAGTGCCAACAGCTTCCAAATGTCAACTTCAGAATTCCAAGGACAGAGAGAGCCCTCCCTTCCCCACCCCACCCCCACACCCCCAGGTTCAAGGGCACTTTGTCAAAGCTTCTGCCGGAGGAACTGCCTTAAATGTACAAGGAGCGCACGGCATGAAATGCAAAGTGAAAGAAAAGGTCAATAGACCTCTGGGTTATATATTTTTTTTTAAAGAAAGACATCTATAAATAGCTGCATTTATTGAAGCTGCTTCCTTATCAGGAAGCACGGAGCTAGGAATTAACGTCTGCCTGCATCGGAAATTCTTTCAGACAGCGAGCCCAAAAAGGAAATTTCCCTTCCAAAGCATCCTGGCTGTTCGGTTGTGAGCTGGTTTTTTTTTTTTTTTTCTCTTCAAGCTGTTTGAAACAGCTAAGCAGGGCCCCTGATACAGCCACACGTGCTGCTGGAAAAGGAGAAAGCCTTCAAGCATCTGAATGTGAATGGTGAAGGCACCCAAAGGAAGGCTTACAGGGAAACAAGATATAAAATGCTGGTGGCTGGCCATCTTCGTTAGGAGTCCTTATTGCTTTGTCAGATTCTGACTTAGAATTAAATCTCCCCCCCTCCCCGCCCCGTGTCCTAGCCTCAACTCTGCTGGTGATGTCACGACACGTCACAGGCAGCTGCGTGAGGCGAGGCCATTTTTGGAATCCTGATAACGGCAAAGGACACGGGAGGCCTTGCTGGGTTTTAGAAGAAGGGTAAGGGCGGGCCACGGGAGGAGACCTACAGATTTGGGCAAGGCCAGTGAAGAAAACCATCCCAGACAGACGTGCAGATAGGGTGTGGGTAGGAGAGCACAACTGAGCTCCTAGAAATCAGAGACGTTAGAGAATAAAGCCGACTTCCAGTGTAACTGATGGAACTCAGTCTCGAGGCTATACAGGCAGAACTCAAGGGCCTTTCTCCAGTGAAACAAACAAGGACATACATGCTTCTCTTTGCCCTTAAAAATGAGGAAGCCACCTCCTAAACAGGCTGTTTACCAGCTTTGGGAACTGAAATAGACCCTTGTGAGTTACTGGCCACCGTTTGGCGGGCACCATGCTAGGTGCTCCCTTAAGTTAGCTCTGATCTTTACGGGAAACCCTCATGGTCAGGTGCAGTAGAAACCTGAGTTTTAGGTTAAATCATCTCTAACAGAGACAGGCAGCCCTGGAACCCAAGCCCACTCAGTTCTTTCCTGACTTGAACCCAAGTCCTTTCGATTGCCATGCCTTTTCCTTTGGAAACGCCAAAAAGGCAGTGAGACCTGTTCCCAGGAGGCCATTCCTGATGAAATGCCAGGGAATGTGGGGATGTGGTCGGGCCCCACTCCTGGAGCTGGCCCTCTGAGGCCTTCACAGCCAGCTCTGTGGCAGACAGTAGCGGAACGTCAATCTGAGCTCACACGAGAGTGACGAGGGAGGAACAGGAGAGATGGGTGGGGCAAGACGGAAGTGAATTATCCACAGTAACGGCCTCTGGTTCCTGGTGGAAGCCACCGTGTTGAGGTTCAGTGCAAATTGATGGTCAAGTGCATTACCAGAGCCCAAGTGCTCCCAGTCCCCCGCACCCACGGCCGCCCAGACTCCAATAGTCAGCAGTGTCTCCACTTTTAGGGCCACAAGACTCCATCATCCTGTGCTCTCCTAAGAAGCCTAACTGGTGACTTCCAAGGTAGACATCACGTTCGGCTCCTCATAGGCTGTGTGAATCTGAAAGATTTGGTGGAGCCTCCTGAGCCACAGTCAGCCCATCCATGAAACAGAATCTGTAACACCTACTTCAAAGGCTGTTGCCTGATTAAATGAGATAATATATATGAGCACATGCCGTCGCTCCTAACAATATAAAATACTAACTACGATTACATTTAATTCCCATTTTTGCCTCTTCTTGGGGAATAAAATTAACTTGCAAGTGTATAAAATTGTGGGCTGCTCCAGCTAATTAGAAAAGAGAGGCAGTACATCTCTTCTCACTATCGTGGTTCTAATATAGCCTTGCTCACCACGTGACTGTCTTCAATTCAGTTACTGTGCTGAGAAGGCAAAAATCACGAAGTGGGTGAGCAACGAGGTAACGTTTCCAAAGGAAGGCATTAAATTAAATTATTAAACACACAAGTAGGAGTAGTAATGTAAGAATTTTGAAAGATTCACAAGGAAAGGAAGTAGAGCCAAGGGACTATTTCTGGTGTTCCGATTCTAGAAAACTCTGAGCGGCTATTACGGCTATTTATTAACCTGCAACATCATAAACTGTAACCCTATTAAAAATGATGAATGAGTCTTCAGTTCCGATTTTTAAATACCAACTCGCGGGGAGATTAGAAGGCCCAACTGGCACTGTGAAACTGTGCAAAGTCTTTCGGCAGAGAGCGTCATGTCAACCTGTGATTAGATGGGATTATAACCACTAAATCCAAAATGATCGTGCAAAAGGGGATTTAACGTAAAAACAAGACACTTAGTGATTTAAATTCTGCCGATGAATCTGAAGCACGCTTACTGTAATCAGATGGGCAGCCCCGGGCATCACTGCTTGAGGCTGAGTGGTTCACACAGTGGGCACCACCTCATGGGGCACCTCTGGCCCCCCCGCAACACCCACGCTCCCCCAGAAACTCAGAAAAAGGCGGTCTTTGGGCAGACAAATGAGAAAATGTCTCCCCTTCACCCCAGGAAGTCCCTTGTGAAAATGAGGCGATAGCCTTCACTGCTTAGAGAACAGATAGCGAGCTCCTCCAGCCACTCTCTGGGGCCTTCAGTCCTTTCTGGGTTTTCAAGGAGCAAGGAGAGGCTTAGGCTCCCTTTAAGGAGTAGAGCTTTGTGTGTCTTTCAGCTGACCTGGTATAATTGCTGTACTTCAGCTCTTCTACCCTCAAGCTTAAAAATTAAGTCAGTATCCTCTGTGGAAGGACAGGGGGGGAAAAAAAAGAAGAAGAAGAAGGCCTTTCCATCTTGTCAATAAACATACCTATGTTTGCTCTCCTAGTAGAACAGGAAGGTTCCAGGAACCTGTGTTGGCAGCCACAAGCCTGCACATGTGAGCTGTGAGGAGGCCAGACCAGGACAGTGCAGGGCGGGCCCTTCTCCCCTTTGCTCGCCCCCCTTCCTAGGCCCAGACCACCGCACCTGGCCCCATCAGGTCCTCTTTAATCGCCGTTTAACACTTTGCTCCATTTACCACTTTGTTTTTATCACAGGCCAGTAGAAGGAAAGGCATTACTTTCTACTTCCCAACAGCTTGCTAATTTGTATGTAGCTCTAGTTTGCAGAACAAAATGGCGAGAACCCCTCCTATGCGAATCTTAAACATGATCACCCCTACCCTCCCTCCAACTAGGAAAGGCTGTATTTTGACTTAAGTATGAAAAGAGAAAAAGAAAGAGTTAAGACAGGCGGTTTATCTGGAGATCCATGAGGATAAATGGTGAAAAGAAGCTACTCTGACGCATACCAGTCTGGTGAGTATCCCTTTAAAACAAGCAGCTAAAAATGCTTTCAACCTCGCAATACCATAAATGTCCTGCTGCTGCCTTGGCTTCCAGATTCTTCCCCGTACTTTCCATGAGCATTCCATTGGGAATTGTCTGGAATCCCAGATTAAAACAGCAAGAACCCAATTCCCTTGTTAGAATATTTATTTTCTTTTAGGTTTGGAAACCCAGCTGGGATGCGTCTTCAAGGACATGGCGTAGCCTCGACCAACCTAGGGGCTACACGAGAGGTTTCTCAAACAGCCCAACGTGCAGCTGAATCCTGGAACAGGCGAGCAGGGCAGGCGGCTCAGCCTCATGTGGAAAGCCCCAGCTGAGGACAAACAACAAAAGCCTGGGAAGCTCCATTTTCAGAGGATTCACTCCAGATGTCAGAACCAACGGGGCTCATGCAGATCACCCAGAAGCCTTTGAGAGTCAGGCTGCCAGACAGAAGGCATCGCCCTGACCTGAATCCATATTCTAACAACTGAATACGTTCTAAAGTCAGCAGTAACGGGCTACAATGCTATATGTGATAATCCTAGATATGCTAATATATGTGGAGGGTCTGTCCATCCCTCCATCCACCCATCCGAGGGAGATAAGCAAACTATCCCACCATTCATTGACCGGTGAGAAGATTCCAGCCATACACCATTCCAGCCACTACAGCTACACTGGTGAATACTGGCTAAGCGTCAACCCTGAATTCATCCATCTATCCAAGGCATACTTACACACTGACACAGTGGCACAGTAGGTAAGAGCCTGGCTCTGGGGTCAGGCAGGACTGAGTCTGAATCCCGATTCTCTCTCTCTTCCTAACTGTGTGGCTTTGGCAGGTTACGTACTCTCTAATCCCTAAATTCCTTGCGTGTGACATGGACACAAATCCATGCTGGAAGAATGAAATGAAACAATTTACATAAAGGACTTCACACAGTGCCGGGTCCGGGGTAATCCCCCGACAAATATTAGCTATTACGATCGTGTGGAAGCGCAGGGAGCAGTCGGCAGTCCAGCTGTGGCCTGGGAGGCAACCGTCTTCCCCAGAAGAGTGTTGGCATAGAAAATACAGTTCTGAGTAGGCAGAATGCCTCCTTAAGTGAGATCCTGATATTGTAAAGGTAAGAGGGCCAGGAGACAGTCTCTTCACCCACTGCAATCGTGTATAGTAGGAAAACTGAGTATTGCAAGGACTGACTCACAATCAAACAGCTGGTTCAACAGCAGAACTAATTAAGAATTAAGGTCCCCTAGTTTGGTGTGTTTCTCGGCTGGTTTTTGCCATGGTCACTACTTATGGGGAGACGGTCCCGGGTGGTAAAAGAGCTTCCAAAACTAAAGGCATCCAGAGGCAAACCAAGAGTTAGGGCCTTCTTGGGCCAGATGTCTCAAAAGAAAGGGATGAAAGGCTATGAAAGAAATCTCAGCCTGTTTGGGATCAAAGTTCACATATTTTTTTTTCTGTGTACTAGACGTGAAGCTCTGTAAGGGCAAGGAGTTTGGTGGGCTGTGTTCATTTCTGTATCCCGGGCATCGAGAAGAGTGCCTGGCGCAGCGCAGTGTTGAATAAACAAAATGAACGAGGTTAGACGGTAGGAGTGCTCTGCACGGCATAATCAAGCATGCTCGACTGGGAAGCGAATATTCCTGACGTGGATATGCTACTGGTCACAGGACAGCTTCTGGAGGAAAAGAGATTATGACCTGCCTGTGGTTTCTTTTCCAGTCCTGTCTGCTCTACTGGGGCCACGATGCTCTAGTTAACCGAGGACAAGGGTGCCCACAGCCATGACCCTGGCTCCACTATGGTCCCAATCTCATCTTGTGGAGGAGACGGCAGGGTGGAGCTGTGCCCTTTACCTCTCTGCCCACGTGGAGCTGGAATATGCTGCCTGTAACTTGTGGCGACTCTGTAAACAGTGTCGGACACAGCAAGCTGGAGGAGGGGACGGCCTGTCGTGGCCCTCAAGTCCTCGCCCGAAGCCCATCAGGCATCCTCACTGGAGGAGAAGGAAGAGCCAGCCAGACTCCCCCGGGACTTCCCAGCAACCCAGTCAGTCACCCGATTCCCGATTCCCTGATTTATCGCAGGGACAGGGAAGAGAAGCCCGCACCCTCGTCTCCTTCTGTTCTCCCCTTTCAGCGAGCGACCTTCTGGCTTCCGAGGAGAGACGGAACAAGAGGCGGCGAATATCCCGGGGAGCGTCACCAGGCCAGGGAAAGACAGCAGGCACAACCGCGCGTGCTGCCACTCAAGTCGGAGGAATCAGCTAGGGAAGGGCCAAGGTGACCCCCCGTACTCCCTACCACCTGGACTTGCGCCCCGAGGACGATACGCAAGCCAGAGAGCCTGGCATTTTCTTGGACACTGCGATCAGGGTGGGAATCAGGTGACTCGCTCTCCCCGGCTGCCCCATCGCACTGTACCCTCTAGAGGCTGGGGGGCAGCGCAGGAAAGGAAGACAAAAAGGAAATGACTGGTGTCGGCTGCTTTGGAGACTGGCCCCAGCCGCACACGTGCGCTGGCGCTGAGCCTCTGCCACGCCACGGATCGACGGCCGGGAGAGGCAAGGGGCAGAGGTGACCTGAGAGAGAAAGGTTGGAAAGACGACAAAGGCCGCAGCTGGGGAGGCAATGCAGGTGCAAGAAAAGCAGGAGAGGGGAGCAAACGGAAGGACGGAGGGAAAGGCCAAATGGAGGAAAGAAAAGCAGCCAGCAAACAAAACAAAACAAAACAAAACAAAAAACAAAACAAAAACAGGCTGGGAGGCCCTCCGTATACAGAAAGGAAGAGCAACACAGCCTAAAATCAAACAGGGAGAGCATCTGACTCAGAAAGTGCCCCAAATGTAGGGCCTGCGAAAAGATGAAAAAGAGCGGCTACGTGTGAACTTCAGAAGAGAGACGAACTTTCCAAAAACGTTCACTTTCAGATCTCAGGAGACGTAGCGGACCCTGCCCTACGGTGCGCATTTCCAGAGCTGGGGGTAACAGGTCAGAAAGGGACAGGAGTCTCAAGCTTTTCAAAGCCATCGGTGGGGCGGTGAATGANCCGTCAACCGTTCCCCTCCCAGTCTGTCTGTCCTCCGTCCCCCCCCCGCGCGCATGCGCGCCAACACTCACGCAGGTGCGCGGGCAGGCGGATCGAGTCGTCCTCCATCCTGAGCGCTCGGGGCACTGGAACATGAAGTGGAGTCGAGGAAGCGTAACTCGGCACCGGGCTCTCGGGAGGTGTATACGAAACTCGTTCCTGCTGTTAAAAAGAAGGGCAGGAAGAGGGGAGGGGGAAGAAGACAATGAACGCGTGGAACTGACTTCGGTGTGAAAACAGCCAGAGGGGTGGGGAGCAAACGGGGCAGAGGGCACTGAGCATGGCAGCAACCAGGCTTCGCATCCCTGCTGCTCGCCCTCCGGACGCTCCAGACACTTAGCGGTCTCTCAGACCTCCAGCATTAGGGCTTTACAACGAGGCTGTGGAAGGGCTTAACCTAGGGCTTCTTTGGACTCGGGTCAGTGGGTATCCATTTCCCCTCCCCTCTGTACTAGAGGTTTAGTCAAGTGAAGAGGGCAGACAAGGTGGAGGAAATGAAACAGTATGTCCAAGAGAATGGCTTTAAAGACTACTCTCAAAAATTACTTGTCCAAGTCACATAATTGATGTCACCCATACATTAAAACCACGTTTCCTCTTCTCTGGCAATATCCCCAGCTTCTAATGCAAATACGATTCTGTACTCAGATCCAAGAAGAGGTGAGCTCGAAGTGATGGCTTGGAAATTCTAGATTTAGCGAATAAATCTGCAAGCACGGTTTTTCTATGGTCGATCTATCTCATTATAAACCAAAAATATCCAGGGTTTAATTTTTTCCTTCATAGCAGGGACATATCTGCGACATTCACAGCGTCTCCTCGTCCCTTCGTTCTCCATCTTAAGAGCGCGCTCCTTTCCTTCTAAAGTATTTCAGAGCTCATTCAAGAATTGTCTGCATTTGAGGAAAGCGCTGTCTAATTGAAGGTACTTATTCAACTGACAACTGCGGATCCACTGTTTAAATTCAAACAGGCAGTGTTTGTTAGATCACTTAAAACAACTGGGTGGGATGGGATGGGAAGGATTATTACTAGCTTCAAGTGCACACACGGCAAATAATGGCAAGGAACCAACCATAACGTTCATCTAGACCAGCAGCACAATTTGCATCTCAGATCTATATACCAACTACTTTGACTTAAAGTCCATACATAAATAAACATAACTTCCGTCAGTGTCTGTGGTTCAACTGGGCAAAGCAAAGTGGGACATACGAGGTCCAAAAATAAGTTGGGGGGGGAAGATGAGGAAGATGTCATTACGAAGACAAAAATCAAGAGCCAAAGGAAAATCACAGATGAAAATAAAGCAAAGTGGGGTGTTTATGTTTTAGAAAGACAGCTCTCTAACATTTTGTATTTCATCAAATGTGCAAAGGGAAGTAGGGGGGGTCCCCCTGGCTGTATAACCAAATTAAAGCTTCTCTTCTGCTCAGAGCCTGGAAAGTTTGGTGGTTGTGGTAGGAAGTTTCAATTTTAAATGAATATATACATATTTCTGTAATTTCCGAAATGGAATCGCTGTGCCTTCCCTGAGGCATCCTCTGCAAGCAACTAAGGCATTTAGAATAGTTCTGTTTAAACATACATCCTAAAGTTTCCTGGTGAATTTCTTAATTAAAGGCAGGCGTATACATACTAGATTTCACTTCTATATCAATCGTGATGTCCTGTGAAAGGTCACCCAGAGGCAAAGCCTCCAGCTTCACTTTTCTTGAACTTTGTCAATCACACCTATTTTGAGCAACTCTAGCTTCAGGAAGTTATAAGTTTGGGGGCTTTGGTTTGGGGTTTGGCGGGTGAAAGAGTCAAAGGCATCAACACACCTTTGGGAAACACACAATCTGTTTAGGGGGTTTTCAAAGTGAGATAGGCTTTTGAAGCATTTTAAATGCAGTCTGTTCTTCTAGTTTAACACACTTCAACCCTCGAAAAAAAAAAAAAAAAAACCCAGTCCCAATATGTCTAGATATCTTATCTGCCGTTAACTTTATTCCCAGAAATAGCTTTGTTTTGTTAGGGTTTTTGCAGAAGTGAAACTGTTGATGAAGAAAACATTGTGCAGCCAAAGAGTTTTCAAATGGCATGGCACGAGTGCGAGAAAAAAAAAAAGAAAAGACAGCATTTCATAACATGATGACTATCTCTTAGAGCAAGGAGAAACTCTCCAGATCCCACAACTGGTCCCTGTGAGTGAGAGGCCACGTCATCCCAGCTCCCTCACCCTTCACCAAATCCTTCAAAGTCAAAAAGGGGAGAAACCCAGCCCTCAAAGCAGATTTTACTTGGTTTCTTGGGAAATCTACCTCTAGCCTACTGATAAGAGTCAAGTTAGGTACCACCTTTAAAATGTATGTATTCTGATTGGCTAAATTATCAACTGTACCTTCTCAGGAGGGAGCCCCTGGTGTGTGTGCACATCTGCGTGGTCACCTATCCTTACTGCTATACTGAAAAGCCACACTTCAGTGCCTGCCCTGGGATTTTATGACATGCCCCATGTCCAAACAATTCTAGATGGAGACAGCTTCTGGACTCTCATTCCAGATGATGGTTTCTACTCAGCAATATTGCAACACCCTAAGTATGGGACGGGAAGCTCTTTTTAAAAGGTTCAACGAAGAGATTTGTCAGTATCAGAAGAAAGAGTACTTGACCAGGAAGGGGGGCAGGGGTTGAAGCAAAATGCACTTCTAGGGCCTTGAGCAGTTCGCTAGCAGCCATTACACCCCTACCCTGACCCTGAGGTCAGCAGCCAGTAGAGCCCTGAAGGGACCCAAGAAAGGACATCGCCCAGTATGTGGGCTTCTTTCCTAACAGAACGAAACACACACCTGGAAACCCCACACGGCAGGCTTTGTCTCTCTTTTTGTTAATTTCTAGGGCAACTCACACAGTTCACATTTTTTCATCTATTCCTACAACCATGCACTTAACATCTACAAGGCATAACCAGCACACTACTAGCAATTAGAAATAGGAAACAAACACCACAATGTCAGATGGAGACATCTAGACGGAGAGGCTTAAGGAAACTAAAACATCCAATTTCTCAAATAAAGGAGACCTATTTCCTCATAACTGCCTCTGTGGGCCGACCCCAACAAAGAGGAGGGAGCACCCGCGTACAGCTCAGTCACCTCAAAAGCAAATTGTCAGTCGGGTGAAAACCAGAGGTGTTTTATTTTAACATTACAGACGGGATAACGATTTTCCCCCAGAGGATTATAACCACTGTTCTAATTAAATTAAAATGCTACAGAGAGTGATATTAATGCATTCAAGTGTTGTAGGGGATAAAATGAATACAACATTAATGCATTTGTGTTGACGGGGGTCAACGATGTGACTGAAAAGGCCGTGATGTGGTTACATTATTGTTTAGGTGCTAAAAAAAAATAAATAAAATGTGCTGCTCTCAAATGTGCAGACACAACCTATCAAACCAACCTGCAGAACAAAAGGGAAGGATTGCCATTTCTAAGACCAATTGTAATANGAGAAAATAAGCCTAAAAATAGTTTTAGGCAAGGGATGAAATGTAAATTTCACCAACCATTATAGAAAGCTTTTTCTTCTTCTTCTTCTTCTTCTTTTTTTAAGTTAAATGGAATATGGAGTAAGGTTGTTGGAAGCATTTAAAGACCGAAACCAAAATGAGGTCTATTCCCTGTCCTCCGCCCTCCCCCAAACCATGAAGGGCCAATGAAGGGTACCCACTGGATTCTGCTCATTTTTAAATCGAGTGCTTAGGGAACGTGTGACTAGCACGTAAAATAAGCTTAAACATTTTATGCTCCATAGGAGAATGGGATTTCCCCTCCCCTCTCCCATCCCTCTGCCCCCACCATGAATGCATATTACGGAACAGAAAAGTCAAAAAATGAATATTCTTATCACCAAAAAGGTCTTCCCTTTTCAAAATTGTTCAATGTAGAGCTTCTATAAATCACAGGGATCCCTTGGTGCATTTACACGTTTGTTTTTACACCATCAGTTCTTGAAAGACGCTGAAGGGCTGACACTCTTAGAGCCTATTGCTAATTAAATATTAACTTTCTGGAAATAAAGATAAAGCATTTCTGGAATTGACAAGAATAGAAACAAAGTTTGGTTGCACTTGGAAAAAGACGGTTTGCCGGGTGATTTTAAAGATTCCTCTAAGGCTGGGATGTCCCTGATTGAGGGACTGTTTCCAAAAATAGCCCCCATCCCCATTATGAATGCCAGATTACCCCAAAGATGGCTTCTGAGAGCCATGTATGTTCCTCAGAAGGAAGAGTGTCATGGAAACAGAGTGGTGACCATTTCTCCGGGAAATGCGGTAAAAAATTCTACAGCTGCCCTTTTCATCCGGTTGCACTATGATGTCCCGTCACTGCACTCTAACTGGCAACTCAGACAGTGGAAGGCAGCAGGCACCCGAGATACGGTGGGCGCGCTGGTGACATCCCCTATTTTGAGGGAAGGATCACTTTTTCACCCTGCAGGTTTTTGGGAAAGCTGCCTGGAAAAGCCAACGCTTCTACTACAGTTCGTCTTCTATAGACTGAAGAGAAGAAATGTCTCCTGTGGGAAGTTTATTTACTGCAATTCACTAGCCTCAAGTCTGAGTACACAATTATTTAAGTACACTCTTCTGGCTGTGAAATGATTCAAGGCGGTGGCTATAGCTTGAATTAAATAAGTTTTCATGAACAAGCGCGATCTATACATCACCCAAGACCTGAACAAGGCAGAAACGGCAGCTGCACGGTTTTCGAGGTTTTGGGCGCCATGGATACAGACATGCACAAGAACCTGAACACACGCTCGAACGCCAGTTCCTTTCACTTGCAAAACTACGCTGAATATTTTGCTCGCCCCAACACTTAGCGAGATCAACTTCAAGAACTTGGGAAAAGATGCAGACACCAGGATACACCGTACCAACAGCCACAGGCCATGCCATTTTTGGCATTTCCCCGGAAAAAAGCAGTATCCCTTAGGATCTGGGCTGTACTTTGGGATCTGAGGTATTCAAACACCAACTCTAAGGTAGAAACCCAGCTCCATCAAATCGCAGCAGCAAAGGTGTGATGCTCTCTGTCCATCCCATAGAGGTTCCAGGAGACATCTAGCCCAGCGGCCAGAGCAGCCCTTCCTCTTAGCATCCAGCCCCTCTCCTGAGCACCCCCTGGGTGCTGAGTCAGTAGATTTGTACCACCCAGTGGGTCTTTGGCTTTCAACGCACTTGCAGTAATCTCAGGGGTGGGTGTGGCATGGGAATACTCCGTGCAAATTAGAAGAGGTGGAACTATGCCCCTGCTCCTTCCTTGGTCACACAGATGCCCATTCAGCCATTGGAAGGGGGTGAGGGAGCGAGCGCCCGACGAGCCACACACACACACTGATGGGGAGATCTTGCCGGGAGCCTGGCTTTACTGGTCTAAGAAGGGCTCCTGCTTTGGACACCTGAGAAGATGGATTCAGGACCTGAACTGTGCCAAGTCTACAACTGGAATAGGCCTCTTCCTCACCTTCCTGGCCTAAAATCAGAAGACAGAGTATCGTGTCTATCAGTCAAACCCAATCTAGCCAAAACATCTTAAGCTCTCCTTTTGCCCAGAACTATGTTCGCTATGGACAGCGCGGTAAATAAAAAGAAGTATGAGTGATAGGCCCTGGAGTCAAATATTGCTGTGAAAGGTCATTAGGGTATTTTTCTCCCTATGGTCACTACGAAATACTTCATCATCCCTCTAGCGTCCACTAGGAGCCAATGCCTGTACTAGGCATTATGAATTGTGCCACTATAAGTGCTAGACATTCCAGGATGGTCCTAACACTTAACATTCTGTATCACTTTATAGAATAAATACTTACACCCCTCAGAACATATGTGCCCATCTCAGCTGGAAGATATTCACCGCGACCATCAGGAAGGGGGGCTAGCACTCAAGGAGTACTTGCCATGGGCTTCCCACGAAGCCTTCACTTTGTTTCAGACTCACAATAACCCTGGGAAGGAGGGCGCGATCATGTCCATTCCACACGAGGAAGCTGACCTGAAGCTCACAGGGGTGAAGCAATCCATTCAAGTCCCTAGCTCATGAGGAGAAATAAGACATTGCATTTAAGGAGCACCGCCTGTCAACGGTGGCTTCAGAATTTATGGGGAATCCCAAGAGATAAGTCCAAGCTTGTACAGAATCATTGCAACTTGGGAATATGTCATTGCTTTGTGCCCTTGCTCCTCACAGAATTGCGTGGGGCTCCCGAGAATCACTCAACAGAGCCGCCTAAGCCAGGGTGTCGACTTTCTTAAGCCTATTGCTTATCCTGTTGGGAACACAGACGGAAGGCATAAACACATTTAGCTGAGCAAGGGACTAAATACGACGTATGAGAGAAGTTCTGGTGTGGCCTCAGAGTAGGGGTGGCCATTAGAATTCATCCAAGGACAGGTATTACCTGTGGGACACAATCAGCCGGGCCACCAGGGCATTTACAGATTACTTGTGCATACAATGACTTCACCTGGTATAGAAATCTCACCTGAGATAATTTTTTTTTAATTAAAAAAATTTTTTTATTTATTTTTGAGAGTCAGAGAGACAGCACGAGCAGGGGAGGGTCAGAGAGAGAGGAAGATAATAGAATCCAAAGGCAGGCTCCAGGCTCTGAGCTGTCAGCACAGAGCCCGACGCGGGACTCGAACCCACGAGCCATGAGATCATGACCTGAGCCAAAGTTGGATGCTTAACCGACTGAGCCACCCAGGTGCCCCTCACCTGAGGTAACTTTTGAGTAAAAATATGTTACTTTGGGGGTGCCTAGTGGCTTAGTCGGTTAAGCGTCCAACTTCGGTTCAGGTCATGATCTCATGGCTCGTGGGTTCGGGTCCCCCGTCGGGCTCTGTGCTGACAGCTCAGAGCCTGGAGCCTGCTTCAGAGTCTGTGTCTCTCCCTCTCTCTGCCCCTGCCCTGCTCTCTCTCTCTCAAAAATAAATAAACATTAAAAAAATATGTTACTCTTACCTCTAACATTTTCTTTAACAACAACAAACATTTCCTTTACTCAGCCGCTTTCCTTTCATCTAGGAGCAGCAAATCTAAATGTACAGGTGAGATGCCCAGGAGCAGTGAGGAGGAAAGGCTCTGTCGACATTTCATTCACACTTGCAGTGAGAAGATCTGCACACGGAGAAAGAACAGAGTCTACCTCTAGAAACTGCAGTGGCCACAGTCCAAGAAGTCTTCTCCAACGGTCTGAAAATGGCAGACCCCATTCTCTCAAATAAGGCATGGATAAAGGCACTGAGGATGTATGTAGCCTATGGGGAAGAAAAGATCTACAGGCTTCTCCTAGATGTCTTCAAATATGAGAAGGACTAGTGTAAAAAGAGAGAGGGCTTCTCCTCAGCGCCTCAGAGGGTCGGGCCAGCAGCATATACCCACACACTAGAAATCTGTACGTGGCGTACTGCTCTCCCTCAAGCCAGTGGAAGCTGAGGCTTCCCTAAATGGGGTTCCCACACTGGGAAGGAACTCAAGTTGAACTTGACGATGCCCTCGGACTCCAGAACCTTGTAACTCCTGGTAACTCAGAGCTTATTAGTTACAGTGTGGGCAGAACAGATCCAAACAACGCCTGAACACCACAATCCCCTCCTTTCTCCATCAGAAATCCCTCATAGCGTTCAAGGCTTCTACCAAATATTATTAGGAAAAGCACTAATGTCTAGAACTAGAAGCAAGCCCTTTAAAAACAAGCACCGGTGGGGTTGGGGAGGTGGGGGTGAAACCCAGACAGATTTCCTTATTGTTCTCATTTCAAAGCATTTTAATTGAGATCCTCTCCAACCCGAGATGGTATGAATTTCTTTCCTTTTCTTTTTCTTGTTTTTCTCCCCCTGAATTTCTTAAGTATTTCTGACATGATTCGTAAGCAGGATATCAAGCTGTGATCCCCTTTCGTGCCAGGTTATGGTTTCCAGGGAGGTCTAGGCTTGAAGGATACTTGGCTCCCTTGGCTGGAACCCAGTGCTGATGCAGATGAGGTCACAGGTTTTCGACCTGGATGGGAGAATTAATGCGGGAGCTCCATGGCCCTGACCATACCCCCAATCCCTGCCTTGATGGAGAGGACTGCTTTCCCTCTAAGCGGAGATCAGGTGAGCTCTTCGCTCCTGGCAACGCCGCGAAAGGGCATGTCCTACTGATAGTGGGTCGCTTCGGTGTAAGAAAGCTGGTGTGACTTTCTTTACACCCAACCAGCAGGTGTAAACTCTGGGAAAAATAAAGCCTTGCTGTTGGATTTACCCAGAAATGCCCCTAAGCTTTCTGATCTACCTTTTGAAAGAGGGTCACTAAGTCCTTTCTTCCTAACTAATTCTAATAGCAGAAGAAACAGGTACTTAAATTCACAGCAGCTTATATCCTGGGCACAACAAAGTGGCCAAGTTCGGCTCTTGATGAGATGCTTTCTCCTCCATTAATGCCATTCCCCTTAATGATTTGGCTATTACAATTAGCTGGGATGCGGTGTCCCTGCCTGGGGCTAACGAGTAATGAACTGAGAGAGTTGCTATTTAGTTGTATCAAGGGCGCCATTAGAGAGAGCTTCTCAATTTCTCTCCCCAGAGGAGACATACCTTCCAGGCATGTTCACCTGCCATGTGACTGCCCTCCTAGCGCCCTGGCAGCTCCCCCCCACCCCGGGGTGGGAGCTAAGTCCCGTGGGGTCGTCACACCAGACCTTAAGACCCAGGCAGAGAAAGATCTCGGGTCAGGCTCCTGCAGAGCCCGGAGGCAGAAGCGGCAGAATAAACGGTTAATGCTCAGGTGGTTGCTTCAAACCTGTGCCTTATCCAATGTGTTCCTCCTCCCCTTCCTTCCACCTGCTTCATCAACCCTTCACCCCTCCCCCACGCAGCTTTCTTCTTTCTGTTCCGGCGTCACTCTGGGCTTTGCTCATCTGCACTTCTTTCTTGAACGGCTGTATCCTGGAAGTCTTGTAAAAAGGAAGAGAGAGAAGGAGAGAGAGAGACTAAGGCTTGAACCCACAGCCCCAGCTGTTTGCTGGGGGTAGTTACAGGGGACGCAATTCAGANACAAGATTTACATTCTCATTCAAATAAGACTAATCCAGAGAGAGATGCTAAATAAAAACTGAGTCAAGTCTCTAAAATGGCAGCCCCGAGGAAGAGCTTTGCAGGAAAGCCTACAAGTTCCTTACTGGATCCAGTCCATTTTCAGTGAACCAGGAGACACCCCCAACCCCACCGGGCCTCAATCTGTAAGGCGGAGGAGGCCTGGGTTACGGCCACGACCATGGCCAAATTGAACAAATTCCCTTGCTCTACATATATCAGATAACTCCTGGGCTGCCTCAGGCGGAGAAATAAATAGGAAGAGAAAAAGCCCTGTAAACTGTATACCAAGGGTAACAAGAACAAATTAGATCTGGAAAAGATTTATATCTCTGGAAAATGTTTACTACGAAAATAATTGCAACAGAACCACATAAGAACGCTACACTTAAAAGCGGTGTGAAAGAAATGTCAGCCCTCTCCACAGCGTTGCTGTCTGAGAAACTGGCATATACCGATACCCAACCTTCACTGTCACATAACATTATTTTAAAGACAAATGAGACGAAGCTTATAAAATATTATGAGTGTCTTCAAACAAAGGCTCCCTTTCAATGCAAGGCTTTATGATGACACAGAATTTGAGAAGACCCAAATAAAGCACTACTTTCGGTGTGTGCTTTAAGAATTAAACCTGTCTTGGGGCGCCTGGGTGGCCCAGTCGGTTAAGCGTCTGACTTTGGCTCAGGTCACGATCTCACGGTTCGTGGGTTTGGGCCCCACATTGGCTTCTCTGCTGACAGCTCAGATAGAGCCTGGAGCCTGCTTTGGGTTCTGTGTCTCCCTCTCTCTCTGCCCCTCCCCTGCTCACACTGTCTCTCAAAAATAAAAGAACGTTAAAAAAATTTTTTTTGAACATCTTTAAGAATGAAACCTGTCTTTATGCTGTGAAATGAGAAGCTAACGTAATTAAAACCAAGACAAGACTGACATGACCTCACTATACGACTGATGGAGGAATTAAAGCAGAACTTCTCTCCTTTCCCTGCCCAGACTACCTCTTAAAAAGTAGCATACAAACAACCTTGAATACGGATGACGAATGTCACACACCTGAATTTCCTTTCAGACAAACTTTTCCAGAAGCAATCACCATAGTGGCAAGTATCCTCTACCTATACTACCGATGCTTATCAAAAATCCTAGAAATTCCCTGATTCTAGACACCAGACTCCTGATAGGAACTCGGAAAAGGCATCTTCTCCTTCATTGAGGTCATGGGTGGGAGAAAGACCTGGGAGTTTTGTTTCTGACACCAGACTACTGCGTGTGTGCAAAATGACAGCTGTGATTATCAGAATATTACACCGCTTGAAATAAGGAAATTCCTGTGCGACACTCTTGTAGCCCTGTTGTTAATCCATGCCTTCATTAAAATGGTTACCGTTCCTCGGTATTTGAAAAATATGCCTGAGTTTCCACATACTTCAGGGACTCAGGATCAGTTAACCGCTGAGGAAACAAACAAGCTAAATCAGGTATTCTGAATCTTGGCTGCACAGAACCATCTGGCGAAGCTTTGGGAAGAAAAGAAATTCCAGTATCCAAGTAAATCAGCCAGGGATGGGTAGCTTTAAAGCTCTCCCCCCCCCCCCGTGGGGCCCCAGAGGCAGAGGGNNNNCCGTGATTCCGATAGGCAGACGGGTCAGGCTGAGAATCACCGTCAGAAATCAAGACATAAGTAAATACAGCAAATCAAGACACGTTAACGGATTATCTTTCACAATAGTTTTTTAGAAACCTTACTAACCACTTTGCTGACTGGCCTTCCCTCCTGAGTAAATTGTTAGCATCCTGCCTTGAACCAAACAATGGAGATTATCAGTGTAACACACAAAGTTCCCGAACGATGACTACCTGAGCTACGCAGAAACAACTGCAGCAGACAGGGGTGCCTGTAGTGGTTCCTCTTCTCTCCCCCCACTGCCTCTAGAGGGCCCCCCCTCAAGCCCAGCAGCAGGAAGGCTGCTCTGCTGCCCCCTCCACAGCTCTACACGGAGCCTGCATTCTCAGCACCTGATGTGTGCAGCGGGAGCAAGACAGGGTTAATGAAGGAAAAGCAGAGAACGAAAGGAAACCCATCCCACTTGTGGCCTGCCCCCCTTCCCCCGCTCCCACCCAGAAGGGTCTGTCTTCATGTGTGAAGGCCCTGGATCCCCTTCTTGCTCAGAATGAATCCGCATTAAGTAGCCTGGGGATTGGACAGCTCTTCCCTAGGTGAGGGGGCAGGATCACCACCACGATGGCGCTCAGGGCACATACCATTCGAAAGGGGTGAGGGGGCTCCACTTCCACCCCCACCCCCCACAAGTAACCCTGCTACGAGTGGTTAGGTCTTTACTTTTGCAGACTAGCAACTATAGTTACAAACTATCATCTGGTTATAATTTGAAGGAACAGCTTGAACTCCAACCAGCTGACTTCTTAATAAAATTTTAGAACCCTAAACCAGTAGAAACCTTGAGGCTGCTAAGGCTTTTTACCAAGACAGCCTTCAGTTACCAAAAGCTCTTCAATTACAGGTGGCTCTAGCCTCCTAACACGCCTAGGACTCATGTCACCAGGACGAGCAGAAAACCTGCTCAACAGATGTAGGAACTGAGCCTGACGGGCTAACGAGATCCTTGAATGAATCCCGCAACTCCTCTAGCAGGGGCCAAAGACGAAGGATGCCATCCTTCTCCAGAGTTACCTTTTGCCTGTAATGTTTTTTTTTTTTCTTTTTAAACATTTATTTATTCTTGAGAAACAGAGGGAGACAGAGCATGAGCATGGGAGGGGTAGACAGTAAGGAAGACACAGAATCTGAAGCAGGCTCCAGGCTCTGAGCTGTCAGCCCCAGAGCCCAATCAATGCGGGGCTCAAACCCACAAGCGGGGAGACCATGACCTGAGCCGAAGTCGGATGCTCAACCGACTGAGCCACCCAGGCGCCCCATTGCCTCAAATGGCTTTTAAACTCTCGCTTTTAAGTGGCCCTTTCGGGGCAGGGTAGCTTACTTAAGAACCTAGCAAGCAGAATGATTTATTCACTCCTTGTTTTAAAAAATAAAACACTCTCAAAAGAAGTCTCTGGAAACCGAAGTTCTTCCTATAAAACAAAATCTGTTTAAGGTGCCAAGCATCTTGATGTTATCAGTATTTTACCTCCTCTTCCTCGTGAGCAAACTACAATTCTGAAACGGTGGGAGACTCATGGCAAGAATGTGACTCTGTCATGTGAAATTCACTCAGGTGTTGAAACTACTACAGCAGATAGTAATTCTCTTTGCATCTTTAGAAAGCGACTTGCAAACCAAGCTGTGAAAGCAGCCTACAGCGTTGCCGCCAGTCAGGCCTCACCACTGGTGTCAACAACGCCTCGAACAGGGAGCTGCCAACAACTGAAATCTATAAATAGGAAGATCTGGAAAGTTTAAGCAACGAAGTTGAAATAGGGACTCTGAAAACCACTTGGAGCTGGTAGGGTTCAAACAAGAGCTAGCCAAGGGCTACTATTTCCTTTAACGCTGCAGACTTCCGGGTTACTTATATTTCTTTAGGTTCCTTGTCACAGGCAAATCAAACCTCTGCTGACAATCACCAAGAATTGTGCCTGAAGAAAAGGATCTGGGTCTGAACAGACACAAATGACAAAGCATTCATGTGGGTCTCTGTCTGCATGACAATCAGTGGTTTCCCAACGGATGAAAATGCATTTGAAAATCATCCGAATCAACAGAAGCAACCTCAATTAACTTACTCTTAACCGAAACCTATTTTCCAAGACCCTCTGTGTCATAAGCCCATCCATCTAAAAAAAAAAAAAGCAGAGTTTAACACAATAGGGAAAAATAGTCTCTAATTTTGGAAGACTAGCAACTTTCCCTAAAAAGTCCTAATAATACTTCCCATGGATCCAATAAGACATTATCTAGACCATCACTGTTCAGCAGAAATACGATGCGAGCTATGTGTGTAGTTGAACGTTTCGCTAACAGTCACCTTTTAAAAAGGGACAGGTAAAATTAATTTAAATAATATAGTACATTTAACCCAATGTAGCCAAAATACTCTTTCAACACATAAAGCAATAAAGTTTTTGAGCTACATTCTTTTTTTTCCCATACTAGGTCTTTGGAATCTAGTGTTTGGTTTGGGTTACAGTTCAAATCAGACCCCAAATTTTCACTGGAAATACTCGATCTGTATTTAGATTTCACAAAATCTACAGTCGAAAAGGTAAATGCACATATGCAAGCTGTTCCAAACACACTTAAAAGATTTTTAACCAAAATCAAGCACGTTTTAAAATTAAAATGGGATACGCTAGGAATTCCATTTCTCTGTTGCACTAGCTGTTTCTGGGGCTCATTCACCCCATCTAGCTACGGGCGACCATACTGCATATTGTCCCAGGTGAGAGCCTGGGACAGCGAGCACCACACAGGAATGAGTGGGGGTCACAAGGTGTGATGCCAACCCACGTCCTTTCAGAAACATCATGAAGTCTGGGTAGGTAGACAGAGACTACACATGACCCATGTTCCTCTTCTTGGATTTCTCCTTCTTTTTTTAAAATATTTATTTATTTTGAGAGAGAGAAAGAGTGCAGGTGAGCAAGCAGGGGAAGGGCAGAGAGAAAGAGAGACCAAGGATCCCATGCAGGCTCCTGGCTCAGCACGCAGCTGACTCGGGGCTCCACCTCACAACCATGAGATTATGACCTGAGAGCCAAAATCAAGAGTCGGACACTTAACCCTCTGAGCCGCCCAGGCGCCCCTCTCTTCTCGCATTTCTCCAATTACAACGGTCAGTCATTAGGGGCACCTTGGTGGCTCAGTCCATTAAGCGGCTATTTCTTGGTTATGGCTCAAGTCATGATCTCAAGGTTCTTGAGTTCGAGCCCCACATCAGGCTCTGCACTAACATGGGGGAGCCTGCTTGGGATTCTCTTTCTACCCTTCCTATTCTCTCTCTCTCTCTCTCTCTCTCTCCTTAAAGAAGACTTTAAAAAAAAGAAAAAAACACAACAGTCACTAGAGGCCTCTAAACTGCATTTACAGAGAAGGACAAAGGAGACAGAGTGCTTCCTGTCCCTGTACTCAGTGATGATGAGCCTCTCAGAACTCAACAGAAAGAATATAGAGGAGTTTAGACTCCACCAAGAGAAGTCTTTTACTTTCTTCTTCTTATAAATATCTGTCTCCCTCACTCGATCGCTTGCTCGCTCGCTCACTCTCTTTACCTTCCTTTTCTTTTTTTTAATTTTTTTTTTATTATTTATTTATCTTTGAGACAGAGATAGACAGAGCACAAGCTGGGGAGGGGCAGAGAGAGAGGGAGACACAGAATCCGAAACAGGCTCCAGGCTCTGAGCTGTCAGCACAGAGCCCGACATAGGGCCCGAACCCACGGACCGTGAGTCATGACCTGAGCCAAAGTTGGCCACCCAACCGACTGAGCCACCCACGCGCCCCCTCTTTACCGTATCCTAAAAGACTTCCCTGGGAGTTGAAAAACAAGCTCGTTCAGGACGCCACCTTGCAGCTTCAGCTCTCCTCCGCAGCTCAAATTATCACTGTGCTTGGCAACCTCTTCTCATGTGGATGGTCTTGAACTTGGCCACAACCTGTCTTAGGTGATACCCAGAAATAACCCACGTGCAACTCCTTAGGTTTCAGGACTCTGTTTTCATACTAATTATTTCTACCATCTGCAATTCTTGAGCCGCACAAAAGCGGTTCAAACTTCTCAGAAGACACTTTGCACTCATCAGAGAGAAGACGTATCTAGTTAGGAGAAAACAGAATTAAAGCGGAAAGTGGAAGTGAGGCCCTATACGCAGTAAAAGACACGAATCTAAGTTCCTTGAGAGCAAGTCTGGGTCCAACTTGTGCTCAACCTGCCTGGCCTGGCTCAGTGCAGCAGGTCTAGCTGCTGAAAGGAACACAGGTGCTCCAGGCTGTGACGGATGCTCGCCCGGAAGGACGTCCCCGCATCCCCTCCCCCCACACACTCAATCTCTTACTCAGACTAACCTTCCAGTTTCAGTGCAACTTGCATTCAGTTTTCTACCAATTCTAGTCATCTGTATGTGCCTTCCCGTCCTCGCAAGGCTTAAAACACAAGTTTAAGCCTGAACACCGATTCCCTGTACACTGATTCTTCCCACAAAATCCACAAAAGGAGGGGGGGGGGGGGGGGGCGAACTTGAGCTTCAGGTTCCTCGGCTATAAAATGGAGACGCCTGTACTGACGGACTGACGAGGTTTTGAGTAAGTCAACTGAGTTAGAATACGTGAAAGAGGCCATGCAAACCATGTCGCGTTCTCGTTCCCACTACTTTCAGACCTAGGTTCAAAGACGAATGCTGCCTCCGTTGTCCACAACTCTCGTCAGAAGCTAGGAAAAAAAGTTCATATGCCTTTTCTCACAGCATTATAACAGTTTCTTTGTGCACTATAGATCACTGGGGAGAGAACACACAGTGTTTTCGTTGGTCTGGGTGGCTCCGCTGGTTGAGCGTGTGACTCTAGATTTCAGCTCAGGTCATGGTCCCAGGGTCGTGGGATCAAGCCCTGTGCCGGGTTCCGTGCTAAGCACGGAGCCTCCTTGGGGTTTTCTCTCTCTCTTTCTCTCCCTCCACCCCACTGCTCTGCCCCTCTCCCCTGCTCTCCCTCAGATTAAAAACAAATAATAAATATTTAAAGAATAAATTGCACTACCAATAGGGGTAAGATGAAAAGCTCCACGTGACCCTGAGCATCTGAACACCCAAATAAACACCCGGCTCTTTCAAATCCACTGTCAATCACATTCTAGTTCAATCAAATGTTAAGACAATTTTTTAAAGTTGATTGTAGGATTTTAGCTCTAGCATCCCAACCCAGGACATTAAGCAGTTCCCTCCGCTCCGTGGGCTCAACTGCCCATTCAGGGCCTCCTCTCCTGCCTCGACCTCTCCTCATGTCAGGCCAAGCCTCCCCAGTCTGCACACGCCTGCCCGCCTTTGGCAGATCTGCCCTTGAATCTGGATCTAGGTGCCGTCTTCACAGTTCCTCATTTCCAATTTGATGGTTTGCAGGAGAGGCCTACCTCACTTTCACCTGCTTCTCAGGCCCCCAAGAGCACCCTGGATCCCCAGACCCTCCTACCCAGCCAGGAGGGAAAGCTGTCATTAGCAGAAAACTCTGCGTGAGCAGAGATTTCTCTATTCTGTTCCCCTCACACCTAGAGCAGTACCTGTTGGCTAACACTAGGCACTCATTGTTGGATGGATGGATGGATGGATGGATGGATGGATGGATGGATGGATGGATGGATGGATGAATTGAATGAGCCTCATTAGAAAATCCCACCAAGAACATTTCTTGATGCCAACACAAACTTATCATTTGTCTTATGATTTTCCCCTAGGGTCACCCAGTGACTTACCGGTAAAGTTTTAAGTACAACTATCTACATGAGAATCTTGCTACCAGCTGCCTCAGCACCTCTTACTTCTCGTCTCCTGGAGGCATGTTCACTGCCCAATTACCCAGTTATGTGACTTGGTTTGAGGCCTTGAGGTGGTTCCAAGCTCCTGCAACACCTTACCTACTCTGATCCCATCCCATCAATTCTGCTGCCTCTTGAGATAGATCCTTTGTAATGTGATTATACTTAGTCCAGTGATGCCATCTTTCCCCAGAAGTACTTTAGAAACACCTCATTTGGGGCTTTCAGAACCAATTATAACAACTTATTGCTCTTCTTTATATCTGGCCAAAAACAGTTTTAAGTACTCATCAGACTTGAGACCAAATAATTTCGGCTATTTCCAAAATGTAGATCCCGCGCCCTAAGGACCAAAGTTGTTCATCTCTCTAATTACCTATTTAGTGTTTGTCTCTCAGATAGACTTAAAAAAGTGGCGACAGACTACGTTTGTCTTGTTGACTGCACTACCCCAAGCACAGAGCCCGATGCGCTGTAGGGGTGCAACTAATGGGCGAATGAATAAATGAATGATCTGAAGTCCTTCCTGAAAGATCTGTCTTTGATTCAATGAATACATGCCTGACACTACAGGGAGCTGAGAATATGGAGATGAATAAGAAGAAAAAAAGTATTTTCTTTAAAGAGGAGCTTAAAGGCTAGAAGAGAACACAATGTTACGGAAAAAGGAAAAATATGTAGTGTCAACTCTTACGTAGCATCCACATGTATTATTTCATTTAAATGTCCCAGCATTCAAATTAAGTGTGAGATTTTAATCCCCATTTTAAAGACTAAAAAGTTGGAATTCGACAATGTGACATAACTTGCGCAACATGAATAAGTGAGAAGCCAGTCTTTGAACCCAGAGCCTATGAGCTGAGGGCCTTTCTTCCATGACACCAAGCAATGGGTATACAATTCAAGTAAATGCTTTGTCCTTTGAGTGACTATCTCTGAAGGTCTGAAGGAGATAACACGTAAGTGACCAAGTGCAGATTCGCATACTCCTTTTAACCTTATCCCTACTGCTCTAGAAATCACATTAGGTGGCACAGCAAGTCTGATTTCACTAAGACCTCCAAAGACCGGCTTCCCTTAGCTGTACTTTCACGGGCATCAAGAAACTCCAGGCTCCCTCAGTCGGAGGTCCACGCCCCCCATTCTGTGCTGATGTTGGGGCAAAGGTACTCTTAGGAGAAGCTGCCACGGGAATGTCGGTGGACCCACCAACACCTAGGGAGGGGTGGGTGTGGATTAAGAAGCAGATAAACATTCTGTACGTCCCTCTCTCTCTGACCCTCCCCTGATCAAGCTGTCTCTCTCTCTCTCAGAAATCAACAATACAACATTTAAAAAAAAGTTTTTTTAAAAAGAAGCAGATAAACACTGGTACACATGGAACTGGAAGGAATCAGAAGGCTTGGCAACAGGAGCTAGCATCTCCAAAAGGGACCACATGTCATGAATTATTAGGGAGACTTCTCGCTCATTCTTACTACTAAGTACATGGAGAATGGAGACTTTCAAGTTTTACTTTAATGACATTTTAAAGAGATAGAAGTTTCCTATTGTTATCACAAAAGACATTAATGTCTAGGGATCATGTCTCCCCTTCTTTGATTTCTTTGGTCAGTTCTCAAATTGTTTTTTGCCAACCTAGTGAGGAGCTACAGCACGGGAGCACCTAAATGTGTTTTCAATCTTGGCCCTGGCACTTACCGCATGCCTCTGCACAACTCTGGGCAAGTTACTTACCTCCACAAGCCTCAGTGGCTTCACCTACAACAGAGGGTAATCACAACACTGAGCCTCCTTCAAAGGCTATGAGGACTGACGGGCATGATACACTAGAACTTAGCATAGGACTTAGCACGTAAAACGCTTAATAAGTATCAGTGACGGGGGTACATATGCCAAAATTGTGGTAAATCTTAAGGACATACAGATACACACACATACAGATATGGTCATTTCTGAGATGGCTTGGTGGCTCCATCTGTGGTAGATTCAAGATATCACAAACTTACATGTCATTGTCACATAATCGCATCAAGGACTGTACAATAAAAGACACAACGCTCACATAAAACTGTTACTTATTACAGGATTTAAGTCACCTTCAAGCGCTGTTGCAAATGATCTATTTCTAAGCAAGGAACAAAAACAAGGGAAATAAAAAACACAAAACAGAGACATGGAAAGACTCAATTCCTATGAAGATGCTGCAATGGAAATGGCCACTGTCAGGTCTACATGTCCTGGTATGCTACCTGGATTTGGCAGATATTTCAGGAGAGCGATCTCAAGGTGCTTTCTACACCACTGTTAGTAATGC
The DNA here is from genome assembly GCF_008692635.1 of Crocuta crocuta. NCBI lineage: Eukaryota > Metazoa > Chordata > Mammalia > Carnivora > Hyaenidae > Crocuta > Crocuta crocuta. The sequence goes on from NW_027528869.1 coordinate 5,944,774, forward strand.
TCTGCTAAAAGGTAAACACACGTTTGATTCTTTCGATGAACATGTCAGCGACGACAGCTGAGACACCCAGAGGTCTGCTGAACAGAGGTTTCCCCACCGCCTGCCACAACGATCAGTTATCAGCGTTACCCACATTTACAGATCAACTTTTCAGTATCGTGGGGCACGGGAGTGGTGGTGTGGAAGGTGCCTAAGAACGCGCGCATTTCGTTTCTTACATGGAGGGGACTTTGTCTTTGCGAACGACATCTTTTCTCCCGGTGTTTCCATAACCATTCAGGGGCAGCGTCGCCCAGGAGGACAGCCTGGTATAATTATTAGGGACGCTCACGGTGTCCTTATTCTCCCTTACCTGTAACGCCTTTTCTGTAACCTCTGAAAGCAACAAGGAGCGAAGGACAAACACACGGCGGTATGTTGGGGAGTCTGGTCCAACGGGAAGGGCCACAGGAAAACAAAGGGTTAAGAGGGAGATAAAATGCATTCAGCACCTTCTATGTGCCAACACTAACATTTGACACCTTTTGGCTTTATAAATGACAAAGGCCAGCCTCATCAGCATAAAGAATGCTCTTTCTGATGCCAATGGTACTAGAGTTCCAACCAAGGTATGCTGGATTTCAAAGCCACGATCCCTTTACGTTTCCTCCCCAAAATGAGGAGTAAGGATCTGTGGCAAAAGGAAAGTGGCATTACGGACTCGTAAAAGACAGTAAAAAACAAAATAGATTGGAAAGTTTTTGAGAGTCTGAGTGTTTCCCAGGATGACTGTGTACCTGGAGTTGGACGATTTAGGTAGAAGCGAACATGTGCTGACATCTGGGGTAATGCATCTAGGGCCACTGCCAAGATGTCCTGACAGCAAAGTTTGTTCTAGGTCTTCTAGAGGCGGGAAAAGGAAAGGATGTCCGTGTATCAGGTGCCCCCAGGGAACCATGGCGGCCACCCACTCCCTCCCTGGCAGTGACAAAGCAGTACATTCAAATAGCATGGTGTAAGATGGTAGAAAAAGAGGAGGTAGGTAAAGATGGGTGGCAACGCCCTACATATGTCGAAAGGCTCATGTTTAAAGGAAAACGTCCTCCGTGTGAACAGGGCTTATGAAAGGGACTGGAGTCCATTTTCTCGCTGACCTCTCCTGCTTCCTGCTTCCTGCTTCTTTCCTCATTGTATGTTTGAGCAGAAAAGGGCCCTAGAAACCGAGACCAGTGTCCTCACTTTTCAGATGAAAAATCTGAGACCAAGAGAAGTATCTGAAAATCACACTTCTTGTTTCAGAAATTAGGTAGTTATCAGTTCTCGTTTTCACTTTTCACCATACACTGTAGTAAGGAGCGAAAGGGCAGACCAAAAACAAAAACCAAACCAAACCAAAAAGAAAACCCCCCAAGAAACCAGAAATTTTATTTCATAGTCCCAAAGATACCCCTACTCGTCTCCAATTTCCCTAATTCCGTGACTACATGCTTTGTCTCCTCTACCACCAAGGGGCATTAAAGGTTTGCACCACGTCATTCACACGCTCTTGTCTAAGTCACTTCTAAGGCCAAGTTGAAGGTCAGGACTGTGGGGTGGAAGGATTTCTCTTCACTCAGGGCTCCCGGCACTGGTCACCTCCTTGAATGACCAACCATCCTGGCTTCCCTGGGGTTGAAAGGGTTGCTGGGATGTGGGATTTAGGTGGTAAAACCAGGAAAGTCCCAAGGACACAGGGACAAACTGCCCCCCCCCACTGCCTATAGCAGGGCCACTTTCTCAACTGAGCGAATGAACCTGGACTGATAAAATGTATTTAGCTGGAAGTCTGAGCTGGCGTGACACCAGCCAAACGGTCGCTAACATTTCAAGTGTTTAAGAAAAGAAAGCAGGATAAAGATTAATGACTATAAAGGGCCTTCAGTTTGGGGAGGAAGGTATTCTCAAAGTCGGAAGTGTTAAGTCTATAAAAGAAACAATATGAGAATGCAGTGGGGCTTTTTCAGACCTAACAAGTATGACTAAATCTCTGAACACTTCCTGTTCCGTCCCACGTTTTTCTGAAATTCGCTTTTCCTTATCAGCCAAGAAGGTAGGAAAAAAAATTGTTTCTCTCTTCTCTTCTTGAGAATAACGGTGGGGAATTTCAAAAACCTCCAAAGCCTTCTGAAGTTGAGCAAGCTCTTGCTTCCGTATAGAAATATTATAGAAAAACAAACAGCATTCGTTTTCCCCTGGAAGCATCCTCCATTCTTGCTTTGTATAATCTGAGGTAAGAAAACCACCTGATCAGAAAAGAGAAATCCTCACACTCAAGTCGCACCCGTTCATTTGGCCGTCTAGGGATATTTTCAATCAAAACTTGGTTGTTGTTAAACACGGTGCCAGGTGCTGAGAATACAACCCCGGACGTGGGGAATATAATTTCATTTTATGCACCGCGGGATCCTAAAGAGCAAACACTCCCTTTTGGACTGATTCCTGACTCTCCTTGGTGCAGTGGAAGGGGACGGTCGCCTAACATAAAACTTCACGCGGAGATTATTCCTCCCAGGCAGCGCTACCCCATTCTCTGAGAGCAGTGCCCCCAGAAGGCCATCTCACTTTCGCCTTTTCTGGGTCACCACACACACACACACACACACACACACACACACACACACACACACACACTGGAGACGCTCAGCCTAGAGAAGGCAGACAGGATGTGAGCCGAGGAGGGAGGTACACCGGGGAGCAAGTCCATGGGTTCCCCTACTCACAAGAACGGCTCAAAGCTGCCTATACACATATTTGGGGAAGGCATACTCTCCCACCTTCTCTGATGTCCTAGAAGCATCACATGCACCAGATAAAGTCAATTTCTAGGGAAGGGGAAAGGGCAGCCCCCCAAGAGGCCAGGGGGGGCTGGTTTACTCTCCAGGGTGGGAAAGGTTTACTCTCCTTCCACGTCTGCTCTAGTGAGCTGACTACTGTCCCTTCCCAAGCAAAAGGAGGAAATCAAATCAAGCACACAAGTTCACCCATGTTCTGCCGTGGAGACAGCGGCCCCCGCCACCATCTGCCCCTGCAGGATGAGTCTGAAGGATCCAGAAAACAGGGTCGTGGGAAGGCAGGGCCAGAAAACCTGTCCCCTCTGCCCCCAGCCACACAGCCAGGCTAGGCAACAATGCCACCTCTCCCAAGCGTCCACAGTCATTGAACTCTGCTAGCCCCCCGGCTGCAACGGGCCTTTTGGTCTTCGGGAAGATCTCCGGGTCCTGACTACATGCAGGCCTCCCGGGATATCTCCGGCCCTTAGTGACTTGTGCCTCTGTGCACACACAATCGGTTTCTTTGTGCCGGGCAATCCCAGACCAGGAGCCTTACTGGACTTCCTCTATTTATACAAGACTTGTCAAGCCGGTTGTGCTGCTTTTCGGCCACCTTTCTTTCCAGATGCCTCTAAAATGCCAAGCTACCAGGAAGCAAGTGAGGGACAGGGTTTTCTCACCACCATCCCAAAGACCTACAAAGCCACGCATAGGCTTCGCGGAAGGCCTGCTGCCATGCTCTTAAAAGGTGGAGTGTGCTTTTAAGGACTGTAAGAGAACAGTTGTCAAAAGTAAGGTCAAAGTCAAAGGCACTGTGTTTCCATCATTACTGCTGGACTCTTTCCAGACGAAGGAAAAACGCACCCCTTGAAGCTGGCAGCAAGTCCTGTGGTTGCATCAATAATAATTTTCACTTGTGCCGAAAAACCCCCCAGTAGCACATAAATGTTCATGAGCTCCCCTCTCTTACTTTGCAGAGCTAGAACACGTGGCAGGGAGAAATTAACTGCCCCCGTGAATCAGCAAAAAACCAAGGGATAGAACCCACGGCAGCTAGTCTTCCTGCTTTAGCCCACACAGCTGCCACAGCCCCTGGGAAAATGGTTATTTTTTTCACTACAAAGAAGATGACCTTCAACATCAAGCATGTAAAGTAAAATCTTGAAAGACACCAGTTATTTTGTAAAGAGAATCAATAACATAGAAGCCTAGGGCGCAGTTCTTTCCAGAGGTCAAGATGGTATCTAACCAAGGTCAAGACCATATCAGCCAAGAGTTCAAAGACCATTATCTTCTCCATGGTATTTATACTGAGATGGCCTCAAGATTAAGGAAGAAATCATCAGGTTGCCAGCAGGCCCACCAAACAGGACTGGGGAACTCTCTCTTTTGTGCACATGTAGCATGCAGGGGACCCCGGGAGTGACCCTCTCAGATCCCCGGACAGACCACTTGTTGGTCACGAAGGTCACCTACTGTTCTACAACCTGACCTCGCCTGTTCCCAGGTGGCTGCCTAACACCTGTAAGGACCTTCAGGAAGGTCCTTCAGTTAAAGTTATAAAGCCTTTGAACAGGTCTCTGATTCAAGGGCGCCTGGGGTGGCTTAGTCGGTTAGGTGTCCGACTTCAGCTCAGGTTGTGATCTCACAGTTTGGGCGTTCGAGCCCCGCGTCGGGGTCGGTGCTGACAGCTCGGAGCCTGGAGCCTGCTTCGGATTCTGTGTCTCCCTCTCGCTCTGGCCCTGCCCTGCTCACGCGCTGCCTCCCTCTCTCTCAGAAATAAATAAATGTACCACCCGCAGGTGTATACCCATGAGTACACCCAGAAGATCAGATAAAATCCCGAAAACATGGGCAAAGTCCATCCGACAGCTGCCCCTTCTCAGCCATGAGCCAGCACACCTGGCCATTCGGCAACAGTTCCTTCCTTCAGCAGATCTTACCTGCCTGAGCAGGGAACAGCAAATAAGACTAAAACTAGTTCATGTTCACTGCTATGGGCTCTCACAGTTGAGCAGAACTCAGTTTAGAAACAGAAACTTAAAAATTTTTTAAAGAAAAAAGAAAACTTAAAAAAAAATAAAAAGAGGGACACCTGGGTGGCTCAGTTGGTTAAGTGTCCAACTTTGGCTTGGGTCAAGATCTCATGGTTCATGGGTTCGAGCCCTGTGTCAGGCTTTGTGCTGACAGCTTGGAGCCTGGTTCAGATTCTGTCTCCCCTTCTCTCTGCCCCTCTTCCCCACTCACACTCTGTCTCTCTCTGTCTCAAAAATAAATAAANTAGAACCTTAAGCTATTGCAGATCGGTTCAGCTGGAATGCCATTTTTGAGCCATCAAAAATAAGAGATAATGCCTGTCCAAGTGTTTTGTAAGCTGTAAAGCCCAATATACAATATTACCTATTAGGATATCAATATTAAATAGCTAAAAGTAGAATCTGAAATTGTAACAGAACATTGATAAAAACCACCCAGTAGCTATGGGAACCCATAGGGCTAAAGACTGAAGACATCAGGCGCAGGAGGTTGGTTACTATGTAAAGAGGCTCAATTTGAAAAAATCTTTTAAAGTGGTTTAAACACTTAATTAACAGTAAATAAGTTTAAATGATTTCCTGACATTATAAATGTCTACAACCCAATTTGACAGTAAAACTAGTGTCATAAATCTTAACTGTGAAGGGGATCTCCAAATAGCCTCAAGGCCAGCCCAATCACTCTACCACCACAGAGTAAATATGATCTAATTTTTAAGGTGTAGACCATTCTCTTATGAGGCACACCAGTGCTTATGGGTGTTTAATCCACCCCTAAGGTACTCCACTGTGCTGAACAAATAACCAGCTTGAAAGAAAAATGGACAACATTTTTGAGAGAGAGAGAGAGAGAGAGAGAGAGAGTTGGTGGGGGAGGGGCAGAGAGAGAGGGAGACACAGAATCTGAAACAGGCTCCAGGCTCTGAGCTGGCAGTCAGCACAGAGCCCGATGTGGGGCTCGAACCCACGAACCGTGAGATCATGACCTGAGCCGAAGTCGGACACTTAAAGTGAATGAGCCACCCAGGCGCCCCACAGATGTCTTTATATCAGCCCCATGACCAAGTCCTATAACTGGAATCGGAGCCACTGTCCCCGGCCAGGGTCAGCTCCTGTGTAGCCATCAGGGGGCACTTCGTGGTAGCACTCTGTGCTCACCAGTGGGCCTCCGACCCTCAGGCTCCTTCCCCATGCCTGTGATGCAGCCTATTCGGCTCATGTGCTAGAATACTTCCCTTCACTTTTCATGACGATGTGAAAATCAGCTTCAGTCCCCCACACTCTGAATCAAGCCTCGTAACTAGAAACCCAGCTCCAAGTATGTTGAGGCTCCATTTTCTTTGCTTTTCGTATTTCTTATTCTGAGTCCTTCTTTAGCATTATTATCATCCTTCTCAAGTGACTTCACAAATGGCAGGGATGGAGGAGGTGAACAAAGCGATGTAAAGTGACCGAAGGGAACGCGGCCACCACAGGGGGACAGGAGACTCCCGGGCGCGCTGCCCCGATGAGGTGGAAGGCCCTAAAAGATGGTTTGTATGCGGGGCCCAGGTCACAAAAGCTAGTTCTGTGAGCTGTGTCGCTGGCTGGTGCGGGTGGACAAACGGCCCCTGTAACCCACGGGAGAGGGACGTGGGCACGTCTGTGCTTTGTAAGGTTTCTTCTGTGCCGCTCTCTCTGGAGGGAGGGTCAGGTAAACTCCACACTCAACACTTGTCGTCCAGGGTGGGGTGGGGTGTGTGTGTGTGTCTGTCTGTCTGTCTGTTTCCTGAGAGCTACAAGGCAGAGCCTTTGCATATTGGCATCCTTCTCCCTCTGCCCACCCACAGCTTACCTACCCTCCACCATCCACATCTGTCTCTTCCCTGACCACGACTTCAAACCTTGGCACTGACATTTACTAGCTATTTTGCACAAGGGACCCAGCCCCTAAATCCCAGTTCCCTCGTCTGAAAACTAGAGTCAAAGATACCTATCTTGAAAGGCTGTACAGATTAAATGAAGTCGTGTGTGTGTGTGTGTGTGTGTGTGTGTCCAAGGCTCCTACCGCTGTATGAATGCAATGTTTGGTATCCAGGAGGTATTTCTCTTCCTCTCTCTAGCCTAAATACTCACATACTTAATCCTGAACTGACTTGTATTTTTTAATTATTTTGCATTTATATCTGATCTCTCCATCTCGGTTGTGAAGAATCATGCCACGTTGCTTTTTCCTCTCCACTGTATTAGCTGTGCACCTAGTGAGTACCCAGTGTGACAACTGCAGTCTAGGACGCTGAGCAAGGGCGTCATTTCCCCCACCTCCCATGATCTCTGGTGATGTTTCCTGAGGAAACTACTGTGAGTTCTGGATATAGCAGATCCCCCCTCTGTCCCCTGGACCCCTTAAACTCCCTCCTCCAGACATATCCTTCGGCCATTTGGAAGGCCCCGAAGAACTCTGAGAAGCCAAGTTATCCATTCATTTGATCACTTTTTTTTTTAATGTTTATTTATTTATTTTGAGAGGGAGAGAGCAAGTGCACATGAGTGGGAGAGGGGCAAAGAGGGATGGGGAGGGGCAAAGAGAGAGGAAGAGAGGGAAGTCCGAGCAGGCTCTGTGCTGTCTTCTCGCGAACCACGAGATCATGACCTGAGCCGAAATCAAGAGTCAGACACTTAACTGACTGAGCCTCCCAGGTGCCCTCATTTGGTCACTTCTTGAGTACATGTCTCTTGAGAACGTTTCTTTAGTGCATAAACATTTTCTGAGGACATACTGTGTGCCAGTGACAGGCACTGGGAATCCATACTTGGACAAAGAAACGGTTAAGACACGATTCTTGGAGCGCCTGGATGGCTCAGACGGTTAAGCATCTGACTTCGGCTCAGGTCATGATCTCACAGTTCGTGGGTTCGAGCCCCACATCGGGCTCTGTGCTGACAGCCAGCTCAGAGCCTGGAGCCTGTTTCAGATTCTGTATCTCCCCCTCTCTCTGGCCCTCCCCTGCTCACTCTGTCTGTCTCTCTCTCTCTCAGAAATAAATAAAACATTAAAAAAAAATTTTTTTTAAAAAAGACACGATTCTTGCCCATCCTTGAGGCAACTGGAAGAAGTCAGATGCAAATGTAACAAACACTTAAAATAATCCAGCATTCCAGAGGCTAAGACAAGAGGAAGTTGTAATTCAGCCTAAGAACACTGCTCTGAAATTTTTAAAATATATATTGCCTTTGAGATAGGCCTTGAGATGGACTGAACTTTGCTGCAACTATGGGCAAAAGGGAAAGCCCATCCCGGTCTGTGACAAAACAGGTCAGCATATTTTAAGGCCAATGTCACTCCAAACAAAATCTCAGGATTGCCAAGTCCTTGTCAGGACCCTTCCTCACGTTAAACCGCGTACGATGCAAAACAAAAGGATTTTCCTGCCACTAAGATTTGGAATCCTGACCACTCCGTTCACACTCATATTCACAGCATAACATGTAAGTGTTTAGCACCAGACTAGGTGTTGCATGGGGGACGGAAAAAAGAAAGAAAAAGAAATGAAGAAGAAGATGAGGAAGAAACGTTACGCCTTCAGAGCTCCCTGTGGCTTCCTGGCAGAGAATGGATCCTGGAGGAAAGATGTGCCCTGACCCAAGGTGAACCTGATAGGGAAACTGGGCAGAGAAGGAGGTGGTGGCCAGTTCATGACTGAGAAATATCTAGTCATAGAACTCCACTCTTCCCAAATGGGAAGCTGGAGAACCCAGGGGCCAGAGGAGAGGATTCATCTGTGTGGGTACCCGAAACCTTGGTGTCATATAGTAAGAAAGGTCTCCCCCATACAGGTTCAATGCTAATGCTGAGTACCCAGGCTAAAAGCCACTGTGGAAGCGTGCGAAGGTCCCATGCATGAACCATGCAGACAGAGAAGTCCCATGTCTAGATAAATATCTACTAGGAATACTTTAATAAACGGTCTAAAAAATGTTCCAAGTTCACACTTTTTCCTACATCTCGAAGGCTTATCTTTCTTTCTCAGTTCCCTCTCCCCTAACTCTGTTCTTGCCACTAACTCAATCTTCCACGGATACACAGAGTGGACATGAAGGCTTCCTGAAGTCTTATCCATCTTTGCCTTCTCCTCCCCACCCTTGTGAGCAGCTCGCAGGGTATCTGGCGCACGGCAGGCCCTCAATCAATGTTTCTGGAATACCCAGTCGTCGGGCAAGCAAAGAGAAACAACGAAAACACGTCCCCTGGAAATGTCACGGGGTTTACAGACTCCCCTCGGTAAAAATTCTCCTGGCACAGATCCACTCCACACGACTGGCTCCAAACACTAAAGATCCAGGAACATGCTTTGCATGGAAAGCAACGCCCTTCCAAACCCTCAGAGCGTACTCCCTCCCTAGGCTGCCCGCTGAGACGGCGCACGCAGAAACCTTAAACCTTGCCCTAAGCCCTGGCCGCATCAGCCGTGCAAAACCAGCCCCGAGCAGGATGTGCTGGAGGGAAACGTGAACTGCAAGAGTAACCAGAGACTCGGCGACCTGCTTACGATCTGGAGGCAGTACTGGTTAGCTGCGAGTTTAAACCAACCGTAACTGGGCAATACTTGATGACCAACTTCCCTACAAGACCGAGAGTCAGGCGAGGGGACGCCAGCATCCCTTACGTGGCGGGCCGGGTTGGGGGGGAGGGGTTGCAGACAGCACCAATTCCCTTGGTCAGGGGGCCTGGGGTGGCTTCTGATGGCCTGCTGTCACTCCGAGGAGCCCCAAAAGGGTCCCGGGGTGCTTCCTGGGGGATCTGACCCGGGGCTTCCTGCGGGCGGGAGTGGGGGGGCTCTTATTTTTTAAATGTTGACAAGTGGTCAAGGTAGCAGCCACGAAATGAAAGCTGTGTAGACAGATGGGGACAGCACCTTGTCTTGGTGGGTGCGTGCCAGAGGTGAAGGGAGAAAGAGCAGAGGCTAAATTCACGGAGGCATTAGAAATCAGGACAAAACAACCGGAAGGGACCCCTGGTGGGTAAATCCAGGTTGATTTCGTAAGGATGACGGGTTTCATGCCATAAAGGCTCACCAAACTCTACTGTATGGCTGTTACCACACTTGGATACCAAGATGAAGAAGGCCGTCACATTCTCGAAGGTCGCACTTTGTGAGGAAAAAAAAAAAATGTGTGCTTTCTTTGTTATTTAGGATTTTATTAATCTTGTTACAGTATTGTTTGTGAAGGGCAGGATGGAATGAGGGATGCGGGAAGGGAAGGACAGAAGAAAAAGGAAGGGAGAAGTGAGGAAGCAAGAAAGGAGGGAAAGGGGGTTGTGGGTATTAAATGTGACAATCCTTGTCAAGAGTGTAGCCTCTGGGGTACAGTGAGCGCTCAACAAATATTAGCCATTCTCTTCACTGTTACAGGGGACCTATCACCCTGTCAGTCTACACTGAACACTTATGACACAGCAAGCCCCATTCTAAGGGCTTCTCATGCAAGAATTAATTGAATGGTCACAACCCTATCAGATACTGGCATCTCCATTTGATAAGTGAGACCACTTGGGTACCAAGAGATTACATCAGCTTTAACTAGCCAGTCACACAACTCTCACAACTGTCAGGAGAGGGATCTGGGATCCAAATCCAGGTAGTCTGATTTTAGAGTTCACCTACCTTTTTTTTTTTTTAAGTTAATTTATTTTGAGAGAGAGAGAGGGAGAGAGTGGGGGAAGGGCAGAGAGAAGAGGAAATAGAGAGAGAATCCCAAGCAGGCTCTGCACTGTCAGCACAGAGCCCGACGCAGGGCTCGGGCCCACGAACTGGGAGGCCATGACCTGAGGCAAAATCGAGAGTCACACACTTAGCCGACTGAGCCTCCCTGGCGCCCCTCAGAGCTCACCTTCTTATCCATTACGCTCGTGGTTCCCAAGGCACGGTCCTTAGAACCTGGAAACTTCCAGAGTTGCAAAATCTTGGTCCCTACCCAGTCCTAAATCAAAAGACTCCAGGGGAAGGACCCAGCAAACTGTTTTTGAAAAGCCCTCTAGATAATTCTGATGAACAATGTGAGTAGCACAGAATTAATCACAGCGCAGTGAGTCTCCAGATAGCGGCTAAATTGAAACAGATAATAAAATACCTCTCCCCTGTGGGGAGCAGCCTTGCCTGGCATTAGGCAAAGGTCAAAATATTTGGATCATCCATTCTGTCAGTGTAGGGAGTGGCCTAGAACTGGTGCTCAGGAGAGCAATGGCCATGCCCTGTATTTTCAGAGAAGTCAATCTGGCTTCTCTGACTGTATCTATTCTTTGACAGAAGGCGTCTAGAAGCAGGTAAGAATCCTTATTCTTCCGGTGGTTTCATTCCTTCATGCCATCCCAACATCAGTTAGCAGACTAAATAGGCCACAGGGTCCCAAAATACCCATCACTAGACAAAAAAGAAAGTTAAAAAGGCCGGCACCTGGGTGGCTCAGTGGGTTAAGAGTCCAAGTTTGGCTCAGGTCATGGTCTCACAGCTTGTTGGTTTGAGCCTCGCGTCGGGCTCTGTGCTGACAGCTCAGGGCCTGGACCCTGTTTCAGGTTCTGTGTCTGCCCCTCCCTTGCTCACTTGCTCTCTGTCTCTCTCCCCCTCTCTCTCTCTCTCTCAAAAATAAACAAACATTAAAAAATTAAACAAACTGGGCCGCCTGGGTGGCTCAGTAGGTTGAGCGTCCGACTTCGGCTCAGGTCATGATCTCACAGTTCGGGGGTTCGAGCCCCGCGTCGGGCTCTCTGCTGACAGCTCGGAGCCTGGAGCCTGCTTCAGATTCTGTGTCTCCCTCTCTCTCTGCCCCTGCCCACTCACGCTCTCTCAATCTCTCAGAAATAAATAAAACATTAAAAAATTTAAAAAAATTAAACAAACAAAAAAGAAAGTTGAAAAGGAAAGCCTTGCTCCAAGTGTTAATTCAGCTCCCGACAAAGCATAGCAAGTGGTCCGTTCTTTCTGCTACCTGAACTCAATTATTCAAGCCGGTTACCCAGTTTGTGACTTCGCTCAGCTCACCTCTTGGCCATTTCACTGTTCATTAGCACCTCTACTGACGATAAGCAGGGGAGAAGAAAAGGTGAGGAAACTCAAACCAGCCAATTTTCCTCCTTGTTAGCAGCTCTGGCAAGGACTTGGAGGGAGAAAAATTGTTATTGGCGAAAACGAGACACTGGGATTATCTGTGGGCTTCAATTTTCCCTGCTTCTCCCTGCCCCAAATTATCAGATACAGTCAGACCAGACGAACCTTGTAGTGTGAGACCAGTCTGCAAGGAAACAGAAGCGTTACGTTCAAATTCTGGAATTTCTACGGAGGCAACCTATGCTACCTTCTTACCTGGAATTAAACCTCTTTTTTTAAAATTTTCTTGTAACATTTACTTATTATTGAGAAAGAGAGAGAGAGACACCGCATGAGCAGAGGAGGGACAGAGAGATGGGGAGACACAGAATCCGAAGCAGGCTCCCAGCCCTGCCTGAGCTCTCAGCACAGAGCCCGACACGGGGCTCGTACCCACAAAGTGTGAGCTCATGACCTGAGCTGAAGTCGGACGGTTAACCGACTGAGCCACCCAACTGCCCCTAAACCTCTTAAAGATGCCAAGATCACGGACAATTCTGATCATGGGTATCTTAGACCCATCACTGCTCTGTGGACCCTGTCTTAATTTTAATAATTGACTTTCCCCAACATTGCTACTGCCCGTGACATCTTTGTTCTCTTAAGAAAAACAAGAACTCTAAAATTAATTAGGTACCTACTGCACAGTCTGGGGTGCTACAGCACCACCAGACACCTTACAAACATGATGTTGCTGAATTCTAGAACAACCTGGCAAGAAATTTTTATCCTGATTTTTATAGAGAAACAGGTTTAGAGAATTTAAGTCCCAGAATTCTTAAGCACTAGAGCTAAGATCTGAACACAGAGCTGACTTCCCCCAAGCCTCACCCCCAAACCTATGCTCATGACACCCCACCACTCAGTACGATTTTTTACTTCCACCTAGAACTCTCTTTGTGACAATGCTCTCAAGGCTCTTTGAGGGGATGGCTGTGCTAGTTGCTCTTTCTGTCTTTTAAAGAGCAAGGCCGGACGGGCACCTGGGTGGGGCAGTGGGTTGAGCGTGTCCAGCTTCGCCTCAGGTCATGATCTCACAGTTCGTGAGTTCGAGCCCTGCCGTCGGGCTCGCTGCTGACAGCACAGAGCTCACTTCAGATCCTCTGTCTCCCTCTCTTTCTGCCTCTCTCTCAAAACTTAAAAACAAACCAACAAACATTAAGGAGTAAGGCCACACATGAACACGCTTAGAAGTCCCTCATGGTATCTTCACGTAGGTACCCTTCCCCCTTCGATCAGTACTAATACAAGTAACCACCAGCTTCCACCCCTTTGCCCAATCTGCACCGACGGCCACTACTTGTTCACAGCTTCTGATTAGTGGGAGACTAGACATTTCCTGTACAGCAGAAGCCTGAGGTCTCGGCGGGAGAGGAGGCTGTAAAAGACGCCTTCCCGTCCCGGAAGAGTCGGGGCCAGCCAGGGTGCCCGTGCGGCAGAAGCCCACGTCTGGAGGCCACCACCCTACCTCTTCCCGTTACGGGGACGGAAGGAGCCAAACGGTCTGGTGTGAAGGCAGAAGGAAGAAAGGAGGAAGAGAGGCTGTTCCTATTCCATCCCTGTTTCCGCACCTGTCCCCTTCTTCCTCCAGCCCCACCTTCACTGGAGTTTAGTGTCTGAACTTGCCTGTCTCCTCCCCACGCCTTGCCGACAAGGCGGCTCCCCGAAACTTCGCCCTAGCGCCCCAAACCAGCCATGGCACCTGGGGCTTCTCACTATGAGGAACACCGAGGCCGTCCCCGGGCTGCTCAGAGATAAACCCGTTGCTATGCCGTGTCCTGTGAAATCACAGACGGGCTTGCTTTCTTATCTGTCAGCCAGTCCTTCCTTGCCATCCCTGCTGGATGAAAGGCTGGCGTGACCCAATCTCAGGGCAGGAAACCACTAGCGAAGCCTGTGCCTCAGGAAGGGAAAGCCTCTTCCCTCCCCTGCCCGCAGGACCCGATGTCCCCATCACACGGCAGACCTCAAAGATCAGTATATTTTATGGGTCAAAAGTCTGCTGGCATTTTTAAGACGAGTCACGTGGCCCCAAGAGGTTATAAAATAATTTGGGGCAAACACACTCATTTCTTCCCCAAGGCAGCACCCCCTAGGTTGAGACGCGGGCCTCCTGCCTGGAGCAAATGTATCCCAGACTCCAGGAAAGAGGCCCCCCGCGGCCCGGGCTTCCGTGTCGTGGACAGGGTGGCAGCATGGCCGGTCCCTGGGGGACTCCTCCATCCTTCGTGGAATCTGGTCTGCTTCTACGTCTGGAGACGCCAGGGAAACTGACTGCCCCAAATGCCTACGCAGACAGCCTGGACAAGGCACCGAACAAATGCATTCCGCACAACCTCAAGAACTTTAGGGAAGAGAGCGAGACCCTAGGCAATCCCTGTCCGAACGGCTGTGAATCACAGCCCAGGGACCCGCCAAAGGCCCTCGCAGAGACTGGGCCTCTCGGGTGGCCTTAGAACCAACTCGTGCTTAGTCCAGGGCGCAATCCTGACCTCCGGCTGGCTTCGTGCGCGGGGGACCGGGCAGAGGCGCGAGGGCCTCGCGCTTGTCTGAGCGCGCCTGTGCTTGTTGTAACGCTCTCCCGGAGCTGNCGCTTAGTCCAGGACGCAATCCTGACGTCAGGCTGGCTTCGTGCGCGAGGGCCTCGCGCTTGTCTGAGCGCGCCTGTGCTTGTTGTAACGCTCTCCCGGAGCTGTCCGGAAATTCTTCATAACTTCTGAGCAAGGGGCCTAGAGTGTCCATCGTGCCCTGGGCCCCACGCACGATGCAGGGGTCCTGCCAAGCTCTTTAAATCCCATCAAAGAGTCACTCCAGGAAGTCTGGGAAGCTGGGCCAATAGCAGGGTGTGGTCACGCCGGGTGTGAGGCTTTGGGCTGGCAGGGGTAAGGCGGGGAAGGGTGGCCGCGCCCCAGAAAGGAGGGCGCTGGCCAGGCAACAGGGGGCACGGGGTGCCCGGGGTAGGGCGATACCGCCAATGTGATGGCGGCCTCGGAAACAGCTGCTCAGACACACATACCAAGCATTGCTCACTTTGGAGCACTATTTTTGGGAGACTCCCCACATTTATCTCAAATCTTTGATTATGGGCCTCATTTTCTCTCTCTGATTTATACATAGTCTGACTTTTTCCCAATGTTTCCCAAGCGTGTTTGAAAAGTTGGCATTCTATTTGTTTGTTCTTTTCTTTTCAGCTTAAGGGAAATTTGCATGAGATGAGCGTCTCTGAGAGGGAGAGAGCTCCGCTTCTAGGCGGTTAACTCTTTGCAGAACGTACAGGCTCCCTCGGCTACAGAAGAGGCTGCCGCAGCGCAGAATGCAGGGTCAGACATGACCGATCAAGACGATGGGGGAGGGGATATTAGGGCCACACTCGGTCTGGAGTCTGTCTGGGTGCAAACCTCCCAATGATTATCAACAACAAACTATAGGACTGCCTCAAACGATCCCCTCTAAGAAGTGGTTTGGGGAAGGTTTTCCCTAGTGGTCCAAGAGGGGATGGAAGACAGAGAGTGTTTCTGTGAATACCTCACCAGCTGTCCTGTGATCACCTGCAGGCATCTGAGGGTGAGCCTTTTATTAACGTTCTCAGACATGCCAGCTAGAGATGGATGGGCACTCCTTGCTCTGCGGCACGCGCACGCACACGCAGGTGCAGCAGGACAGTGCTATACTGCGGGGAAAGGCAGCTGTGCTCCCTTCAAAAGGACAGTGATTGCCTGCAGTACAAGTCAATAGTCCCTGGCCCCCTGCTTGTCACTCCGGTCGGTCCTAATCCCCAGACACAGCCTCCCCTCCAGAACCACGAAATCAGCAGGCAGCAGATACACATTATGGGCTCCGTGTCACACGGCAGTGCCTTCGCATCCTAATTGGCGCCGAAATAGGGGAACGAAAGTCATTGCCGTCCAACTACTGAGAATGTGGCCCGTCTGGCTCCACGTTTATTCTCTCTTGGGAAGGCAGGGCCGGTTGCCTGCTTCTTGGCAAACAGAAGAAAACGGAGCTGAGCGGACACTGCTTTGTTTGAGGTGGAAGAATGACATTAACGTCTGTGGTGCAGGAAGGGCAATGTCAGGCAAAATAACGGTTTCCCATGTGCTCGGGGGAAGCCGTCCACCCAGGTGCACTGAAGGCCAGAAGGACCTGCTCGGATGAGCGCCTACTGCCTACCACACTGGGCCTTCCACAGTCCAAGTCAAAATCCACCTCACTATTTAGATCCAAGAGATGAGAATCTGCACCTACTCATCAGCCTGGGGTAAGTGGCTGGGCCGCTTATGGACTGTGCACACCTGTGCGGAGGCCACTAAGGTGTTCTGAAAACTGAATGACGTGAGCATGTAGTTGAATACACAGATCCAGGCAGGGCGAGAGGGTGATGAGGCAAAACCGCACACAGCAGCTCAAGAGCCATTTCGCTCACGGTGTAAAAGAAGAATCACAGGATTTTAGAGCTGGAAGAGTGATCGGCAGCCTCCTGACTAGGTCCCTTCTTTCACAGACAGAGAAATGGAGATGTCTAAGGTCGTTAACTGCTGGTCTGCATAATGAGCCTTCTTGAGCTACACAGCGCCTTCCTAGAGAAGAGGGTAAGAGAAACCAGCTCTGCTCCGCCCACATCCCCCAGTTTCAGCCAGAAGTCAACCAACTTCCACAAAATACTAGTATGGATGCCAGTCCAGAAACGGAAGCAGTCTGAATGGACCCCTACTCGTTTAGGTCAAGGAGCAGGGGTGGGGGTGTGCATAAATCAGTCCCGATTCACCAGATCACAGCCCTGATTCTCCACCTAAGCGCGTCCAAGTGGTGTGAAACAGAAGGGTAATATGCAAGATGTGGCTTTCTTCAGCTTCTCCGTGTGAGACCCAGAGCGCTCAGCCAGTTCCCTTTTACCAAGATTGTAGGCTTGATACAGCTAGGTCAAAGGTCACCACTCTTCCCTGGCTCTTCTAGTTAGGTGAAGAAAGAACTGCTGGATATTTATTCCTTATTATTAGAAACCTAATAAAGAAATCTGATAGGAATTCTCTGATTTGGGTTAGGCTTCTTCTACCCTCTCTTACAATCTAGATTTTTTTTAAGGAACTCAAAGCCTTTGCTTCTTTTTGTTTTTAATTAAAAAAAATTTTTTTTAATGTTTTATTTATTTTTGAGAGAGAGAGAGAGACAGCATGAGTAGGGAAGGGTCAGAGGGAAAGGGAGACATAGAATCCGAAGCAGGATCCAAGCTCTGAGCTGCCAGCACAGAGCCTGACGTGGGGCTCGAACCCACAAACGGTGAGATCATGACCTGAGCCAAAGCACTCAGGCGCCCCATCAAAGCCTTTACTTCTAAAGGTCATGCTGTGTGACCGTGACCAAAGTCTCTGAGAGAAACAGGCTGCCACAAATCCCCAATTTATGACAATCAGAGAAAACAAAACTGTTGAAAAACAAGGCAGGCAATGTCTGACCTTCCTTTGTAAGGTCTGCCCATCGTCAGCAGCGGGAGAAAGTGCTGATTCCGGAGACAGCCAGGCACAGCCGTGAGGATCACAGTGTACATGGGACAGACTTGTGTTCACAGCCCACAATGGCACTTTTTATTAGCTGTGTGACCTTGGGTGAGTTACTTACCCTGTGAGTCTTGGTTTTCTCATCCTTAAAATGAAAGTAACTACGTGCAATAGGTCAGAGAAAGACAAAGACCGTAGGATCGCACACTACACGAATCGAAAAACAAAACAAAACAAAAAAACCACAAACTCACAGACAGCGGATTGGCGGTTGCCAGGGGCGGGAGGAGGAGGGGTAAGGTGAGGGGTGGGGAGAGGTCAAAAGGCACAAACGTCCAGTCATAAAACAAATGAGTCCTGGCGATGCAATGTGCCGCATGGCGACTACAGTTAACAATGCTGTATTGTATATTTGAATTAAAAAAATTTTTTTAACGTTTATTTTTGAGAGAGAGAGAGAGACAGAGACAGAGCACAAGAAGGGGAGGGGCAGAGAGAGAGAAAGGGAGACACAGACTCCAAAGCAGGCTCCAGGTTCCCAGCTGTCAGCACAGAGCCGGACGTGGGGCTCGAACACATGAACTGTGAGATCATGACCTGAGCAGAAGCTTGACGCTTAACCGACTGAGTGCCCCCTGTACTATATATCTGAATGTTGCTAACAGACCACATCTTCAAAGTTCTCATCCCTAGAGAAAAAGTTCATGACTGTGTGGTGATGGATGTTAACTGTACTCACTGTGATACCCACTGCCCAATGTTCACATACAGCAAACCACTGCACTGTACCCCTAAAACAAATACGATGTTACCTGTCGACTGAATCTCGATTTTTAAACATTTAAAAATTAAATAAAACGGAAACAACATCCCTTTCTTCTCGGGATTGTTGTGAGAAAACAGCTGGCCGAGCCCCNTTCCCTGGGCCCCTGAGCAAGCCTCACTTGCCCCGTGTTCCAGCCACGCACGTGCCCCTGCCTCTCCACCAGAAGTCCACTCCGACCCCAACCCCGAAAGAAGCACTTACTCCTCACCTTGCACAGCACCTGCCTGCGTGTCTTACGGCACCGATCACGTTTTGCCTCAAGTTAGAATCCCTCACCTCCACGCCTGTCTCCACCGCGGGCCCATAAGTGTCTTTTCCATCTTTGGTTCTTTGCCTCTTGAGCCACATTAAGCCACGTGTGTAGTGGGCAGTCCATAAAGTCTTACTAAATTATTACTTAATTGGCAAATTGGTTTCAGCAGGCTCCTAATAAAATCTATGCTCGAAGGGAGGAAGTCGGCCTGGGTAGTTAGGCAATTCATTATCAGGGTATCTTTGATTAGTCAGCTATCACCTTGGAAAGCACAATCGCTAGAGGCAAGCCCACGGGACCTTGGACGTGAAGCTGGTTATGTTTCCACTGGGAGCAGGCAGCAGCCCAGGGAACGTGGGCAGGGCAACGCTGTCTGCCTCTCCGTCTTCCCTTCTCTTTTTCTCTCTGTCCTCTTTCCCTTATTACCTCCTTTCTCTGATCCCGGACTCTAATCCGTCAGTCATTCAGTAAATATTTAGTGAATGCTCACTATGCACTAGACCCTCTTCTGGCGCTAAGAATACAGCGAAACAAGGCCACAAGTTTACATTCTAGTGCAGCACATCTCGAAGGTCACTGTCATCTGGCTCATCTGGAGATCTTGCCAAACAGTAGAATCGGACTCGGCGGGTCTGGCGTGGGGCCAAACACCTGTATTTCCACTAAGTTCCCGGATGATGTGGGCACCACCAGTCCACATTCTTGTAGTAAAGTTCTAGATGAGGACACTGCTTCTTAATCTGGGCTACACACAGGACTCACCTGGAAAGTTTTACGGACTATTGATGCCCAGGTCTCCCCCCCAGACCAGAGTTTCTAATTTAATTGTTCTGGAGTGGGGGCGCCTGGGGGGCTCAGTCGGTTGAGTGTCTGACTTTGGCTCAGGTCATGATCTCAGGGTCCTGGGTTTGAGCCCTGCGTTGGGCTCTGTGCTGACAGCTGGGAGCCTGAAGCCTGTTTTGGATTCTGTGTCTCCTTCTCTCTGCCCCTCCCCTGCTTGTGCTCTGTATCTCTCTGTCTCTCAACAATAAATAAACATAAAAAAATTTTTTTTCACTGTTCTGGAATACGACATGGCATTTGGATTGTTAAAAGCTCCCATGGCGATTATAATGAATATCCAAGGTTGAGAACCATTATTCTAGTGGGAGGTGTGGATAGAAAATAAATACATATTTCAGATGAATACTATAAAGAAAAATAAATCAAATAAGTGCAACAGAGTGAAAGAGTGTATTATTGTATAGAAGGTAATCAGGAAAGGCCCTTCTGAAGGGGTGACATTTGAGCAGATACCTGAAAGAAGTTCAGGAATAAGCCATGCAGTTATCTGGGGGAAGAGCTCTATATAGACCAAACAGCACATGTAAAGGCCCTGAGGTAGAGTGTGCTTGGAGTGTCTGAGAAATAGCAAACGAGACTAAGACACAAGAACATTCACTAGGAGACTTTATCAAAAGATGATTCACAATCACAGCAAAATAGTTCCTGTGATCTTAATGGGAAGGCTAGGCACCCAAAGCCTGAAGGAGTTCAAAATGGGCAACATGTTAAACTTAAAATACACTCTGATTCGAGGACACATCTGGGAGCAAGGGAAATGTACATGATTATGTTAAATCATTTAAATCAGAACAATTGTACCAGATACATCCCATTATTCTCATTTCAGAAATCAGTGACCAAAGGCTCAGAGAGGTGGATCCACTTGCCTATAACCATAAAAGGGCGAGATTAACTCCAGTCGGAATGACTTCAAGATCTGTTCTCGTTCCACTACACATTAATCACCCACCGGCTTGTTCCCCATATCCCCACTTCACACCGGGCTCCCATCTCAGAGGCGGGGGCGGGGGCGGGGACAAGAAGGGCACGGGCCAAAAGAAGGAGGGAACACGTAAAAGGGAGGGAAGGAAGCAAAATCCAGGAAGTGAAGGAGGCAGACAGAGGGACAAGACGAGAGAAGCACTAAAGACGGCTGCCTCCCCATACATGCCTTCGGCTCCTGACTATTCACAGCTGCCCCTCGTAAAAGCCTCGCACGATGGTGTGAGGGTTGATTTTACGTGTCAACATGGCTGGCCCGCGGAGCCCAGATATCTGGCCCATGTCGGCCGATTCGTTGCTGTGAAGGCGATTTTTTTGTTTGTTTGTTTAAAGCGACAAACATTTCAATCAGTGGACTTGGGGTAGAGCCGACTGTCCTCTGTAATGTGGGCAGGTCTCGTGCAATCAATCAGTTGGAGGGCCTGAAGAGAAGACAGACTGAGGTCTTCCCGGAAAAGGAGAAAATTGTACTCCAGCCTGCCTTTGGCCTTGAGCTGTAACACCAGCTCTCCCCTGGGTCTCTAGCCTGCCAGCCTGCCCTCCAGATTTGGGGCCTGCCAGCCAACTCCTTATAATCTCTCTGCACACTTACACGCGTGCGCGCGCGCGCACACACACACACACACACACACACACACACACACACAACTGGTTCTGGTTCTCCAGAGAGCCCCGACTGCTACAGACAGGCACAGCCAGGAACATCATCCCCACCCACGGGGAGGTGGCGTAGCCCTGAGAGGTCACGCTTCTAGGAAGGGATGGGACTGGACTGGCTTCCGGGTCCTTCGCTCCACACAGGGCCTCTAAGGGGCTGGCCTGGCCTGTCACCTGAGGTCTCAGACGAGGTTAAAATGCTGAAAACCTGACCACACAAGGAACGTTTCTGACAATACTTCTATCCTTCACAAAGGACTGGCTGGATGAAGGCGGGAGTAACACAAAGGCAAACGAGGAATGCACGTCGCTTTGCCAGCAGGGGATGAGCCCCCTCTCCTTCCAACCTCCGGGGCCGCGCAAAGGGCCCGCGTGTACCAGGCTTCCAACCTCCACCTGAGGACTAAACAAAATGCTTTGTTTCTCTGAGGCTTCCTTGATGGGCTGGAAAATAATGATGGGAAATTCACACAACCACAGATGCCACGCTGAAATTCCAGGGCTGCAAAACACCGAAAAAAGGCTGGAGTTTGCTGGAGCCTTGACAAAACAGGAGACAGAAAGCGGAAAAAAATAGAGAAAAGTGATTCAGTAATGCAGTTCCGCCCACGGGGGAAGGTTGGGAAATACCACACAATTTTTCCTCAAAAAAAAAAAAAAAATGTTGATCAAAATACTTACTGGTTCAAAAATAAGGGTGTTGAAGAAAGCAAGGAAATGACGTGTAAATCACGGCTTCGGATGAGTATTCCTCTACATTTCATTCGTTTTTGAATAATTCAGAAGGTGCCCCTGAAATGACCCAGAAACCATTGTTCTCTTGCATGACCGACATTTTGAAAACGCTGTTGGGAGACATGTTGGGAGAGCAGAGGGGAGAGCATTGGATCTCCTGCAGGAAACTAAGGCAGACACAAACATTCTCCTTCCTTCGAGAAGGACTCTGGGACCAGACACCATCTCTACGTGCCAGTGTCCACGTGATAGAACCGGAGAGGGGGGACCAGGAGGTATGAAGCAAAAGGAAAGGAGGCCTTTTAAAAAGAAGGTTTCTAGGGGCACCTGGGTGGCTCGGTGGGGTAAGCATCTGATGTCGGCTCAGGTCCCAATCTTGCATTTGTGGGTTCGAGCCCCGCGTTNCCAGGCTCCTGTCAAGGAACCAGAGCTTTCCAGGAAGGGCAACACATTCCTAATGACCTCATTAGCTTGGATCAAATGCCCTAGCTATCAACTAGCAGAGCGCAGGGCCCCAAGGCAAGAGTATTTTTTTTAATTTTTCCATGTTTATTTATTTTTGAGAGAGAGACACAGAGTGCGAGTGGAGGAGCGTCAGAGAGAAGGCGAAACACAGAATCCAGAGCAGGCTCCAGGCTCCAGGCTCTGAGCCGTCAGCACAGAGCCCCATGCAGGGCTCAAACCCAGTAACTGTGAGCTCATGACCTGAGCCAAAGTCGGACGCTCGACTGACTGAGCTCTCAGGCGCCCCAAGGGTATATTTTAATAATAGCTGTATCTTATACTTGCAGAATACTTTCCAGTTTATAATATGTTTAAAAGGTGTTAGGAGCAGGAGCTCTAGGGACACACTGGATTCAAATAACATTTCTGTAAATTTCTTGCCATTTTCTCGCTGCAAAGTAATCACGATGATAGCAGCTACCGCCTGGGCTTGTTATTACAAGGATAAGCATGGAATAAATAGGTAAAGTACCTTGATCAGTGCCTGGAACATGGCAGCACATATTAAAAACAGGTGGATGACGCCCCCCAAGCCCTGGGACAGAAATGTCTTTCCTGGAAAAGAGGAGAGCTAGGTCCTAGATAGAAGATATGGGAACATACACAGACACACCTGTGCCGTGTTGTTGAGGAGGGATGGGTGTATGGGGCGTTGTGGGGTGGGGAGGGCTGGTAGGGAAGGGTATCTGAGTGACTAACGAAAGCAACGGGGCTTTGGAAGTGGATAGGGTACGACACCAAGGAGACAAAAGTGTTCCAGAAAGAGAGGGCTGGCTTTGCTTCTATAGAAAATCAAGGTTTCCCTTCCATGGTCTGGGTCGGACTCAGCCGACGCTTTCCTAGCATGTGACTAATATACTGCTGATCTCCTGACATAAGAGTCCTCTGCAAATCAATTCTGTAAATGCTACCCACATGGCATGCAGTGAACTGTGATATGCCGTGTTAGTCAGGGTTTTCCAGAGAAATACAACCGTCACAAGTACAAAATCTGCAGTGTGGGCTGGCGGGCTGGGAACCCAGGCAAGAGCCAAGGCTACAGTTCAAGTCTGAAGGCTGTCCACTGCATCCTTCCTTCTTGCTCAGGGCGGGNCCACATTATAAAGCAACGTGCTTTATGCACAGTCTCCCAATTTTAATGTGAGTCTCACTCACAACCACCTTCACAGATTTGACCACATATCTGAGCACCGTGGCCCAACCAAGCATGGACAGGTATCCCCCGCTTTGCAAAACTTCATGTTATGCGGCTTCGCCTTTACAAAGGACCTGGGTTAGTACCTGTTTTCACTAACCAAATGAAATCTGAAGAGGATTTTCCTTTTTTCTTTTTTTGAAAAAAGGAGAAATGTGAAAATAGCAGTCAGTGTTTGTTTTGCAGCAAGCCGTTACAGAGGCAAAGCACCACGAGCAATGACAGTGGCCCCCGCCAAGCTCCTGCCCTGGAAGCCACACTCAGCGTCTCTGCAGCTAGCCACCAGAGCTTTGAACTGTGTCTGTGGCCATCTGTGCTTTAGCTTGATTTATTTTGGGGGCCCGTTAGCAAGATGTGTCTGTGTACTAAGGCATCAGCAAAGCCCAAGGGAGGTTAATTTGGGGGGGTTGGAAATACTCAAAAATTCTCCCATGTAAACTGATGGTAATTATCCGTTCACTTTAACACCATTTCAGCTTAAGACAGTCTTCAGAGGCACGCTCTACTTTTCGACGGTGGGGGAGCCTGTGCATAACGCTGACCATCACAGATGCCCCAGTGTTCTGCTTTCAGAGATCCTAGATCACAGAAACTTCTGAGACCTCCAAGGAAAACATGAGTTGTACAAAGGCTTTCAAAAAGAAGAGACAAAAGCAAGGGAATAAGCCTCACGGAATTTAAGCCTGGCTAACTCGGGTGGGAAGGTGGGGGTGGGGTGGCAGAGGTACACACAGGCGCGGCAGGAGTACTGGGCATGTTCAAGTTCCTCAGATGCTGGTTCAGAGGTTTTCGTTTTATTGTTGTCATTTTTTTCATTTTTTTAACATTTATTCATTTTTGAGAGTGAGAGAGACAGAGTGTGAGCAGGGGAGGGGCAGAGAGAGTGGGAGACAAAATCAGATGCAGGCTCCTGGCTCTGGGCTGTCAGCACAGAGCCCGACGTGGGGCTTGAACTCATGGACGGTGAGATCGTGACCTAAGCTGAAGATGAATGCTTAATGGACTGAGTCACCCAGGTGCCCCTTCAATTTATTGTTATACTTTGTAACTCACACATCTCTATATATACACATATGTACGTATGTATGTATATGTATACACACATGTGCGCACACACACACACACACACACAGATCAAATGTTACATATAAAAGGGAGAGGAGCACTTGGGTGGCTCAGTCGGTTAAGTGCCAGTCAGTTAAGCATCCAACTTCAGCTCAGGTCACGATCTCATAGTTCATGAGTTCAAGCCCCGCATCGGGCTCTGTGCTGACAGCTCAGAGCCTGAAGCCAGCTTCGGATTCTGTGTCTCCCTCTGTCTCTCTGCCCCTCCCCCAGCAGTGCTCTGTCTCTCTCAAAAATAAATAAACTTTTAAAAAATCCTTAAAAAATAATAAAATCAAATAAAAGGGAGAAAAATCAAGCTTTCAGGCCACGTAGTGAGACTACCACCTCAATACAGCCTCCCCTGATCACTCCTCAATAGAAATCTCTCCTCTGATCACATGGCCTACACTATCCAGGAGCCGATACTGCTAGATACCTCTTCACACGCTTAGATGTGCCCTTCTCAGGTGGATTCTAAGTCCCTCACATTCTGGGAAAGTTTCTTCCAACACTTTTTATCCTCCCACGGAGTCTGGCTGAATATCTGAGTAACTTGAAACAGGGGCACCTGGGTGGCTCAGTCGGCTAAGCGTCCGACTTCGGCTCAAGTAATGATCTCACAGTCTGTGGGTTCAAGCCCCGCGTCAAGCTCTGTGCTGACAGCTCAGAGCCTGGAGCTGCTTCAAACTCTGTGTCTCCCTCTCTCTCTGCCCCTCCCCTGCTCGCACTCTGTCTTGCTCTCAAAAATAAATAAGCATGAGAAAATTTTTTTAAAAAACAAAACAAAAACAGCGCACTGATGGCTGGATAATAAGGTGGGCGGGGGCAAAGGCAATAAAAATCTATCCACCAAGAACAGCAGAGTTGCCGGAACAGCACTGGGTTTCAGCGTCACGGAAGGCAGGAAGATGAGGCAATGGGAGATGAGGAAACAAGACAGGGGCACAGGTACAACGTGCCTTAGGGCAAAACGATGGCCATCCCACTTGGCGGGCCCTAAAGGCAGCCTCCTGTCAACAAGCGCAACGCAGAAAAGCCTGTAGATGGGGTGCACTCCAGACAGGTGAAAACCTTAATCATCTGTGATGTCCAGGCCATGAGCAGCCGGTGGGAGCACCTCCCAGGGATGTGGCACCTCGGCCCCATGTCTCCTTAAGAAAACACAGCATGGCACTATGGCCCATCTAGTGAATTACCAACCTGCCAGTAAGCTTCCCGACCAGTCAAGTCAATAACAAGGAAAGAACAGGACTCCCCAGAATGGTCACCAGTGAGGAATGCTTTACGTGCCTTCGAATCCCTCAACGGTTCTGTTAATGTTTCTATTTTTATTATGGTTTTGAAGTTTATTTATTTGAAAGACAGAGAGAGTGAGTGGGAGAGGGGCAGAGAGAGAGAGAGGAGAGAGAGAATCCCAAGCAGGCTCCGCACTGTCAGCATGGAGCCAGATGTGGGGCTCGAACTCATGAACTGTGAGGTCACGACCTAAGCCAAAACCAAGAGTCAGACACTTAACCCACTGAGCCACCAGGCTGTTAATTTCTCTCATCAGAACTCCTCAATCCTAAACTTGAGGTGCTCCCATCTGTCCCACGCACTCCAGCTCTGATGCAGTCCAATTTCACTTAAGTGAGGTCAAGGCTGTGTGTGAGAGCTCTCTCTCACTGGACCAAAGGTGAACCTGGAGAATAAGTATAGCTTTGGATACAGAGATGAGGATAACAGAATAATGGATGGGAAAACTTCTCTACTGGCCAAACTTCGGGGAACAAGGCTGGGAATCATAAATACAAGTATTGGAAGAAAAATGGATACACTTCAAACAGCCTAGAAAGGATTCCTATTGAGAGAGAGACAGGGTGTGAGTAGGGGAGGGGCAGGGAGAGGAAGACACAGAGTCCTAAGTGGGATCCAGGCTGCGAGCTGTCAGCACAGAGCCTGACGCGGGGCTCGAACCCACGAACTGTGAGATGGTGACCTGAGCAGAAGTCGGATGCCCAGCCGATTGAGCCATTCAAGCCCCCGCTAAAGGGCTCCTATTAAAGAGTCACTTTATAAACTATAATGTAGAAGGAAAGAAAGCTGAGATTAGAATTACTGTAGTCATGTTCTAGTCCAGCCTCATCGATAACAGGTGAATACGGGCCTGTAAAGTGACACGACCAGCTCAGCGACATTTCAGGTCACGGGCAGGTCACTGGCAGAAGTAGACCCGGGTCTCCCCATTCCACGGCCAGGGCTGCTGTTTCCACCATGCATTCTAGGATAGACCCCTTTAGCCACCTGTCACATACACGACTTGGAATGTGTATAAACGGGCACTAAATCCAAGAAAGGCCCAGATTAGAATACATACGTCTACGTGAAGGAGGCTGGAGGGCAGTAACGGGGGGCGGTGAGGGGGAACCTCTCTCCTGACAGCCAACGAAGAAAAGTTATCACAGGCTAACCCAAACGGAAAAGCCCACCTCATCGGCCCAAGACTCGGAGCTGCACAATTGGCTCCAACAGTTTCAAAATCTCTCCCTTCTAGAAGAAAACTGCTCCTTCCAGATAACACCATTCCCAACAGCAGCCTGCTGTCGGTATTGGAAAGAACAAGTGAGAACACGAAATGGATCAATGGAGATGAGGTGCACGGCCAGGATACAAATGTATGTGTCCAGCGCAGGTGGAGAAACCACACGATGTAGACACAGTGCCGTTCTCACAAGGCTGCTCCGGGCTCCGGGCTGAGCAGCCCCCCTCTGAGT
>NW_027528869.1:5972091-5973834 GCF_008692635.1 Crocuta crocuta
AAAAAAAAAAAAGGCCCCCAGCCACACCAATCCTGGTGACAGCGACTGAGCCTGCACCTCGGGATTTCCTTCTGTTCAAGGCTACCCACTTGGGGCGCCTGGGTGGCTCAGTTGGTTAAACGTCTGACGTTGGCTCGGGTCATGATCTCACGGGTGGTTTGTGAGTTCAAGCCCCACATGGGACTCTGCTCTGGGCGCAGAGCCTGCTTTGGATCCTCTGTGTCCCCCTCTCTCTCTGCCCCTCCTTTGCTTGTGCTGTCTCTCTCTCTCAAAAATAAATAAACATTTAAAAATTAAAAAAAAAACACCTACCCACTTGAGCAGCGGGGAATGAGAATTTCTCTTCCCTCGCCAACACATTTCTTTTCCATCTTGAGCCTCTTTGACGCGACCGCTCTCCTCCCAGAATCTGAAACGGAGCACTTTTGTTTACTTTCCTACGAGTTCCCTGAGGTTTGACTGTTGATGTCTGTGCAAGTCAGCGATTAGCATTCTGACTTCAACTCCTTCTTCGGAGTCGGCCAAGGAGCCCGCGAAATTGGCCACAACCGCTCCCTGGGAACGACAGGCCCTTTCTACCAAATACAGGTTCGTCTTCCTTTCCACACACCCCAGGGTTGGTCCCCTTGGCGGAAAGGTCTACCTGACAGCACAGAATGTCCGCCGCGGCGCAGAGGGCTCCCCAAACAAGAGGAACCAACTTGCAGGTCCGGCGTCCAACAACGTCAAGCCTTGACCCCCCGATTCCACTCGTAGAACTCGAAAGGCAAATTGTACTCCGGTCGGAAAGCAAACAGATACAGCCCAGGAAGCCAACCGTCCCGGAGCCACGCCTGGAGGAACGGCTACCCTACCAGAAGCCAGCCTTACTGGGACTCACTCTCTCCACCTGCCAGTTTAAGAATTCCCTGGTGCCCAGTTCACTTAAGAGTTAGTCACTTACCGGGGCGCCCGGGTGGCTCGGTCCATTAAGCGTCCAACTTCGGCGCAGGTCATGGTCTCATGATTCCCGAGTTCGAGCCCCGCGTCGGGCTCTGTGCTGACAGCTCGGAGCCTGGAGCCTGTTCCAGATTCTGTGTCTCCCTCTCTCTCTGCCCCTCCTCTTCTCATGCTTTCTCTCTCTCTCTCTCAAAAATAAACATTAAAGAAATTTTAAAGAACAAAAAAATAAAAATAGTAAAAGAATTGCTTATCTGTCCTGCTCTCAAAATACAGTCCAGCTGGGCCCTACTGTCTCCCCAGCACTGAAACCAGGGGTCATTGGGATTCTCAGCGCCTCAGGGAGGCCTAGAAGGGATGGAGGGCTCCCCACCACAGAGGCTGAGAATACTGATCTCACTGAGGAAAAATTTATTTATTTTTAATCTTCTTTAATGTTTATTTATTCTTGAAAGAGAGACAGAGCGTGAGCAGGGGAGGGGCAGAGAGAGGGGGAGACGCAGAATCCCAAGCGGGACCCAGGCTCTGAGCCGTCAGCACAGAGCCCGATGCGGGGCTCGAACCCACAATGCGTGAGATCACGACCTGAGCCGAAGTCCGCCGCTCAACCCACTGAGCCACCCAGGTGCCCCTCGCGGAGGGAAACATTTAAACATCCGAAGTGCACGCCGTCAGTCTGTCTACCCTTTGGTTTTCTTGCGTCAGGGCCGCTTCACCAGAGGCGACGTGCGCTTGCGCGGGCTTTCGGGGCGGGAAGACGGGAGTTCGGTCCCCGCCCGGCCCCCGCTAAGCGCTCGCTGCGGC
>NW_027528869.1:5973878-5982078 GCF_008692635.1 Crocuta crocuta
GGGAGCCCGCCCCCCGCCCTTCTCACGCGGGCTCTCAGGACGCGACGAGACAGCCAAAGCCAGTACGGGAAGAGCCGCGCTCTGAAACGAAAGGCACTGATGTTTTCCAGCACGGACGTGGGGCCCGAGGTCATGACGAGCTCGCACGAAGCGACGTCCGCAGGAGCAGCGCCGGCTTCCCGGCATCCCTGCCCCCAGGAGGGCCGCCAGAGACGCGCACGCCCGCGGGAGCGGCGCCGCACGGCCCTCCAGACCGTCTGGAAGAGTCCGTCGGTGCCGGGCGCTCGCGTCCGTCCCCCTGTGCGTCCGTGTTAGCAGCAGCGGCTCAACCCCGGCAAGCAGACGGACGCCCGNCCCCGCCGCCCCGGGACGGCCTTCAAGTCAGGAGGCGACCCTGTGGTTCGGACAACCGTCGCTGAGAAGCTCCGCCGGCACGGGCCGGCTGGAAGGTGGAGTTATCTGGGTCAGGGCAGGCTGTTTTACCCGTTTGTTAATATGCTCGTGTTCTAGGTTGATCATCCTCAGGTCTGGCCTTTCATGTCCTTAAGTCAGGCTACGACAGGCCGGACCAGACTAAATCAAGACGGGATGTGTATGTGTGTGTGTGTGTGTACGGGATGTGTGTGTGTGTGTGTCTGTGTGTGTGGCTCTTCAGGTCTAGCCTTTCATGTCCTTAAGTCAGGCTACGACAGGCCGGACCAGACTAAATCAAGACGGGATGTGTATGTGTGTGTGTGTGTGTGTGTGTGTGTATCAGGCCAGACCAGACTAAATCAAGACGGGGTGTGTGGGTGTGCACGCGTGTGTGCGCGCGTGTGTGTGTACGGGATGTGTGTGCGCGTGTGTGTATGCATCAGACCAGACTAAATCAAGGCGGGGTGTGTGTGTGTGTGTGTGCGTGCGTGTGTATCAGACCAGACTAAATCAAGACGGGATGTGTGTAGTGTGTGTGTGTGTGTGTGTGTACACGGGGTGTGTGTGTGCATGGGTGTGTGTGTGTATCAGGCTAGACCAGACTAAATCAAAATGGGGTGTGTGGGTGTGCACGCGTGTGTGTGCGCGCGCACGTGTGTGTGTACAGGATGTGTGTATGCGCGCGTGTGTGTATGCATCAGACCAGACTAAATCAAGGCGAGGTGTGTACGGGATGTGTGTGTGTGTGTACACGGGGTGTGTGTGCATGTGTGTGTGTGTGTGTGTCAGGCCAGACCTGACTAAATCAAGGCGGGGTGTGTGTGTGTGTGTGTGTGCGTGCGTGCGTGTGTATCAGACCAGACTAAATCAAGACGGGATGTGTGTAGTGTGTGTGTGTGTGTGTACACGGTGTGTGTGTATGAATGGGTGTGTGTGTGTATCAGGCTAGACCAGACTAAAGACGGGATATGTGTAGTGTGTGTGTGTGTGTGTGTGTGTGTGTGTACACGGGGTGTGTGTGTGTGTGTATCAGACCAGACTAAATAGACGGGATGTGTGTATTGTGTGTGTGTTTGTCTGTGTGTGTGTGGCTATTCAGGTCTAGCCTTTCATGTCCTTAAGTCAGGCTACAACAGGCCAGACCAGACTCCATCAAAACGGGATGTGTNTGTAGTGTGTGTGTGTGTGTCTGTGTGTGTACACGGGGTGTGTGTGTGCGTGTGTGTGTGTGTGTATCAGACCAGACTAAATCAAGACGGGATGTGTGTATTGTGTGTGTGTTTGTCTGTGTGTGTGTGGCTATTCAGGTCTAGCCTTTCATGTCCTTAAGTCAGGCTACAACAGGCCAGACCAGACTCCATCAAAAAATGTGTGTGTGTGTGTGTGTGTGTGTGTGTGTGTGGCTGTTCCGGTCAAGGAGAACTGAACAGTCCCAAGCAGAGAGGCCGCTCCCTGCGAAATCGCCCCATTATCCCAGCGCAGATACCCTCGTCTAAAGCTGCTCCAAGAAAACATGGGTAGGCCGGGGCAGAAAGTATAAATAAAGGCCTCAGACGCTTGAAACATATACACCCACGGCCACCACCATCACCACCGCTGACACCTCCAAGTGATTTACACACCAGGAAAACGTGGTTTTTAAAGAGAGCCTTTGGCTACTTTTAAAAAAACATTAGCAAACCTCACCCGGTGGCAAGTCACCGTGAGCTGCTTCGCAGAGCTCGTGCGTCTGGGCACCAGCCTGTGCTGCCTCCTGGGTTTTTTGTTTTTGCTTTTGTTTTAATTTTATTTATTTTTCTCTTAAATAGTTTATTGTCAGCTTGGTTTCCATATAAGCCTCCTGTTTTCTATAGGCCACTCTATGTCTACCATTTTTAGCTCGTTCTTACCTAACGCACCAACAACAACAGGGGGTAAAAAAAAAAAAAGAAAGGCCTGTGAATTCACCCCCTTCCCCTTCTCCTGCTCCCGGAGTCTCTTCCTTCCCTGCTTAACCCCCTCAAAGGGACACTAGTTTGAGTCAACATCCACTGCCTGGTTTTTGTAGCACTGCTCCCCACCCCACTCTTGATGGATGGTTCCTTCATTAAGTCAATAACTTGAGTACCTACTGTGTGTCAGCCCTGCGCTTGATGCCAGAAATCCAATAAAGACCCAGACAGACACACAGTCCCTGTTCTCCTGGTGCCTACCTTGTGACGGCAAGACAGACAAAATACACAGACCAACAAGGTATCGGTGAGTTGTCAAAACCGCTGAGAAAGGAACAAACAGGAGTCCGGTAAAACCTACCAGAAGACGGACCAAGAAAGCTTTTCTTTTTGGATTTTTAAAATCCTCAGAAATAGACACGTATTTTAGGCGCTGACTCTTACACTCACAGGGCAACTGCCTATCTCTTCCTCAAGTTTCCTTCTAATCTTAAAATGAAAAGGAATTACATAACTGACAACAGTCAGTCCAGATGCCGCAGGAAGCTCTCCTGCCCAGCCCAGCCCTCGCAACCGCCAGGAAGGAAACTCATCTCCCAGTGGGTAGTGAGTGGCAAGGCGCTCTGCTAGGCCCTGAGGATCGTCCCAAATATCTCCCACGACTTCACATGCATTTCCTTCCACTCAGTTCTCCTGGGAAATGGAAGAAGAATAAAAAACCTGATCAACTGCACAATGAAACCTGGACAGTAGATTAAAGTCCCACAAGGGGTAAGAGAGAGAGAGAGAGAGAGTTGATATTTATATATTTTGACAGAGAGACAAAGCACAAGTGGAGAAGGGACAGAGAGAGAGGGAGGGAGAGGGAATCCCAAGCAGGCTCTGCATTCAGCCGGGAGCCCCATGGAATCATGACCTGAGCTGAAATCGAGAGTCAGATACCCGGGGCACCTGGGTGGCTCAGTGGGTTAAGCGTCTGACTTCGGCTCAGGTCCTGACCTCACGGCTCACGGGTTCGAGCCCCGCATCGGGCTCTGTGCTGACAGCTCAGAGCCTGGAGCCTGTTTCAGATTCTGTATCTCCCTCTCTCTGACCCTCCCCTGCTCACGCTGTCTGTCTCTCTCAGAAATAAATAAAACATTAAAACAAAAATTTTTTTTTAAAAAGAGTTAGATACCCAGTCAACTGTGTCCCCCAGGCTCCCAAGAGTGTGTTTTAAACTTCTTGGTACCATTCACACTGGCTTGCTACAAACAGTCTTCTGGGCTTTTTTTAATATTATTTCCCCAATTTCTCTAACTTTTTCTTTCAAAACCCATGTTCTCCAGCTTCAATTATTTTTATCACACTTCTCTTCATCTTCTGTGTTTATACACACTGTTATGAAGAGTGACTAAAACAGGAAAATTTATTCTAATAAGGAACTGACTAATGCAAAGGTTAGCAAAAGGGTTATTTTCCTTGAAACTCATATTATTTTTAGTATATTTCAGCACTTTTTCCCAGTCGGCTTTTAGTCAACTAATGACTCCTGGGTATTTTCTTCCAATCCTTGTACCAAGCAGTGTTTTCCCTTTCTGGACGTGAAAGTCTGGGGCCCTCCTTACCTGATCACTTTTTAAGGACAGTAACTACAGGGGCGCCTGGGTGGCTCAGTCGGTTAGGCATCCCACTCTGGCCTAGGTCATGATTTCACGGTTCGTGGGTTTGAGCCCCACGTCGGGCTCTGTGCTGACAGCTCAGAGCCTGGAGCCTGGTTTGGATTCTGTGTCTCCCTCTCTCTCTGCCCCTCCCCTGCTCCTGCTGCCTCTCTCTCACTCAAAACTAAATAAAACATAAAAAAAGAATAGTAAATACATTCATTTTTTTTCTCACTTTTTCCAGAGTAATTTCGGACATTTTACATAAATGCAAATGAATACAAACTGCATCCAGCCAGGGGCTATGTCTTTTCCTGGTGAACTTCCTTCCTGTCAAAGCACTTCGTGAAGAGCCAAGTTCTTGATGGACCATGACATAGGCTCTGACGGCCATGCTGATGACGGTTTTTGAGGCCAATTCCGCTTTGTTCTTCAAAGTATACGTTTATACCCTTTATGAAAGCTTTGTTTGAATTCTGTGGCTACCAAGAGACCACAGGCAGAGCCCCTGATAATAGCAGGTGGTCCTGTGTTACGCTGACACGAACTGCCTCACTTTTGCTACACAGCTTCCCCCGAGGAAGTCAGGGCATGCCCTTGGAAATCTCATCCCAGGATAGGTCTGGCGGAAAGATCTACCTCTGGCTGCAGAAACTAAAAACACTGAAACTCTTGAGTCGCAACACACAATGGATGGCATCAAAAATAATGAAATTCTAAGATAACGCTACAACATGGATGGACCTTAAAATGTAGGCTCAGTGAAGCAAGCCAATCGCAAAAAGGCAAATACCGTACGCCTCCATTTTGGTGAGGTGCCCAGAAGAATCAGATTCGTAGAGACAGAAAGGATAATGGGGTGACCAGAGGCTGGAAGGAAGGGTGAACAGGGGTTGGTGTTTAATGGATCCGGGGTTTCAGCTGGGGAAGATAAAAAAGTTCTAGACGTGGATGGTGGTGACATTGCGCAATAATGGGAGCGTGCTAAATTTTACACATAAAAATGGTTAAAATGGTGAATTTTATGTTATTTTGTCATAACTTTTAAGTGGAAAA
Source organism: Crocuta crocuta (assembly GCF_008692635.1). Lineage (NCBI taxonomy): Eukaryota > Metazoa > Chordata > Mammalia > Carnivora > Hyaenidae > Crocuta > Crocuta crocuta. The sequence goes on from NW_027528869.1 coordinate 5,978,920, forward strand.
AAAAGGACAACGGCTGAGGGAAAAGAAATTGAGGGCAAACAGATCAAAAAACATAGGAACATGAGGATACTGATTGGGTAGATTTGAATTTGTTCTCCAACTCTCAGACTCCCAGAATAAGGGGATGTCCCCCAGAAATTCAACAAGGCAGTTTAATGGTTGTAAGCCCTGCCTTCCACAGCCGTACTGAGAACCTCCAATGTCCCAGGTCTCAGGCTAGGTTGGAAGGAGATTAAAGTTGATTATAAATAGTCTAAAGAATCCTAGGGAGAATGAGACATATACTCAAATAACTACAGCACTGGGCAGATCTGAAGTGAAGTTTATAAAAAGAAATACAAATGTAATATAGGAGAAAGGACAACTTGACATTCAAGAGAGGGGTCCAGCGTGAGTTCAGGAAAGGCAAAAATCTCGTACGCATTTGATGAAAGAAGTTAGATGCACGACCTTGACCTACCTGAACCTCTGCATCCCTCCTAACACTTGAAGGGGGGGCTTTGGTAGGCTCTAAGGTCCTTCCAGCCGAAGGCCTCTGCCATTCTACACGAATGCCAGTCTATATAACACACAGGATAGCCACCACACTTCTGAATATTCGCCTGGGTCTCACCCAGGCATCTGTCCATCCTCTTGACCTCTGTCTGTTGCTCCTCATGAAAGAGTTCAATAGTCAATAAACCTTCTCTGTATTTTACTTTTCCTCTGTATTTATAAAGTATCTTGCAAGATAACTCTCCAGGCTTCCAGAAATATAGAAGAAACACACATAACTAGATTAGTTATTCTAAAATGTCAGTTTCTTGTTTTTTAAGTTTATTTCTTTATTTTGAGAGAGAGAGAGAGAGAGCGAGAGCGAGCGAGCGAGCAGGGGTAGGGCGAGGGTCAGAGAGAGAGGGAGAAAAAGAATCCCAAGTAGGCTCTGCAGTCAGTACACAGCCTGACGCTAGACATGATCTCACAAACCGTAAGATCAAAACCTGAAGTGCATAATGCTTAACTGAAAATGAAGATTTTAAATGAATTAAAATGAACATGCTATATTCTACCAACTTTGAAGGCTTTGTAAGTTTCAGGTTTTGGAGGTGTATGCAGCAAAAGTATTATTAATACATACAGATCCCACTAAATTCTGGTTTCCTTCAATTTGCCCCATAGGTCTTCAGAAAAAAATAAGAAAGCCTGGCTGAAGTAGAAAAGAACGAACACTGTCCCTCCATTTTCTCACCGCACTTTTTTTTTAATTTTGTTAATGTTTTATTTATTTTTGAGAGAGAGAAAAAACGAGAGAGACAGAGTGAGCAGGGAAGGGTCAGAGAGAGAGGAAAACACAGAATCTGAAGCAGGCTCCAGGTTCTGAGCTAGCTGTCAGCACAGAGCCCAACGCAGGGCTCGAACCCATGAACCACGAGATCATGACCCGAGCTGAAGCCAGACGCTCAACTCACTGAGCCACCCAAGCGCCCCTTGCTGCACTTTTAAAGGAGCAATCTATTACAACGGCCCTTTTGTGATACTGCAGTGAATTAAGTATCTGACAAAAGAGAACTAGAATTCCAAACACGGGTAGCAGTATGTTCTGCCGGAAAGATTTTCAGAGGACGATGGTAGTAGCTTCTGGAATCTGCCTGCCTATGTTCAAATCTGGGCACTCTCTGTCTGCAAACCTTGGTCAGCTTATATAACCTCTCCAACCCTCAACTGTCCTACGTATTCAAAAGTTTAGTAATACTAATACCTATCTCAGAGCAGTGTACAAAGAGTTTAATGAGCATATAGTGACATAACGCTCTTTGCACATGATCTGGTGTGTAGAAAATACTTAGAAAATGTTAAGTTTTTGTTATTAATCAACTTGTATTCTTCTTCTAGAGTAACCACTGGCTGCTTGCAACCTTAGATATTACACTTAGCCTGTGGGGCAGGGTGGGGGGTGGCCGTGGGATGGAGCGGACTTTGTATTTCTCATCCCTATAACTTGTTTATTTTATAACTGGAAGTTTGTATCCTTTGCCAAATAGCCAAACCCCACCCCCACCCCCTCTCCCTCTGGCAAACATCAGTTTCTTCTCTGTATTTTTGAGTTTGTTTCTGTTTTGTTTGCTTGTTCATTGGGTTTTTTTTCTTCGGCTCCACATATAAGTGAAGTCACAACATGGCATTTGTCTTGATCTGACTTCTTGCATTTAGCATAATACCCTCAAGGTCCATCCATGTCATCACAAATGACGAGATCTCATTCTTTTTTATGGTTGAGTAATGTTCCATTATATATATGTATGGAATATTACATATATATACATCATATATATGTATACATACACACACACACACACACACACACACACACACCAATGCTGATTATCCAATCATCAGTGGACACACAGGCTGCTTGCCTATCTTGGCTGTTGTATATAATGCAGCAATGAAAAGAGAGGTACATGTATCTCTTTGACCTAGTGGGGTTTTTTGTTGTTATTGTTTTCTTTGGGTAAATACCCAGTAGTGGAATTACTGGGTCATATGGTATTTCTATTTTAAATTTTTCATTGAGCTTTTTTAAAGCTTCTTGGTTCTCCCTATTTCTATCTTACCTTATAAGGATAATGGGAGAAAAACTGAGGTTACACCTAAAAAAGAAATTTGAGCTACAGGAAAACATTAAACTCCTTTGCTAGTTTTGAAGGAGCAAGTTGCCATGTGTGAGGTGCCTGGGTTAGGAGGCACTCGTGGTAAAGGGCTGACGGTGGCCTCTGACCAACAGCGAACAAATAACTAAGATCCTCTGCCCACAACTGCAAAGCACTAATTTGCCAACAAAAGTTGATTCTCCCGCAGTCGAGCCCCAGATGAGACCACAGCCCTGGCTGACCCATTAATTGCAGCCTTGTGAGACCCTACGTGAATGATGCAAATAAGCTGTGTCCAGATTCCTGACCCCCAGAGACTGTAAGATAGTAAATGTGTGCTGTTCCAAACCACTCAACTGTAAGACAGTAAATGTGTGATGATTTGTTATATGGCAACAGATGGCTAATAGTAATGCAGAGATCAGGAATGCAAGCAAAAGCACATGGTTCAAAATACACATACATACTAATATACACCACACCACACACACACACACACACACACACACACACACACACACACACAGGA
>NW_027528869.1:5982134-6027128 GCF_008692635.1 Crocuta crocuta
ACCCCACCCACACACACACACACACACACACACACACACACACACACACACACACAGGATTCCTAGGATTTAACATCATTGCTATAGTGATTTAGCCCTACTGGAGCACTATGGTAAACCAAGGACAGACAGTTAGGAGTGATTGGTAACAATCTTCTCCACCCAAATGGGGTAGGAGGAAAAAAAAAAATAGAGCTCTCTGTGGCATTTCATCAAACAAGTGACAACCAAAGGTTTTGTTTCCAATTTATTTTCAAATTAGGTAAGTCAGCCTTTCTGGAAACCGAATTGGGCAAGAGATTTTGTCAAGGTCCAAATCCTCTTGCCAAATTGCATTACCTTATGGGCGTGATTGGAAACCTCCCGGGACTTAGTTATGGGAAAGTTTCACAAATCAGATGCCCAGACTGGACAGCTAGCATGCAACTTAGTTCACATTAAATAAACGGACACAAACCAGGAGATCAGAAAAGCCTTTTGTTAAGATGTGGGTTCTGAGTTCATTTTCTATTTAAATCCTATAATTTTCCAGTCCCTCCCAGACAGACACCATCCGCCAGCTAGCCACTTGTCCAAGGCTCCTACGGTAACATCCTCTCCCACTTTAGCAGTATCTCCACTTAAACCTCTGCCCTTCATCAGTCCAGGGCCTTCTTCAACATTTTCCATAGAATCAGGAAATTTAAAAAGTAAGGAGGTTCCTTGGAGATCATCTAGTCCCATTCTCTCATTTCACCACCAAAACCGTGAGGCCCATCGAATTCAAGTGACTGGCTCGAGTTTAAAAGCATCTTTTTACAACCTTTAAATTGTTTCTTAAAAACAGAGAGGGGAAGTTTGTTTCCCTCTAAACCTTCTCTTTTGCCTTTTCTCACATCTGTCTGCCCAGATGCCCGCCATCTCTATGAGCACCCACTTTACCAGGGATGTATTTCTTTGAAGTATCAACGACGAACGGAAGAGATCTCAAGGAACCGCCATCTGACAGGCCGGGGTAACATTCATCCCCCACCAAGCTTCTGCCACTGCCGTCAATCCCCAAGAAACTTCACCCAAGTCACAGCGACAAAATAAATCATCGGCCCCACTACTTAAGTGATGAGGCAAGGCAAGACATAATCTTCCTATTCCATGAAGATTCACCAACCATGGCTCAGAGATAAAGACAGGAAGGAAAACCACTCACTTAAATTTAACAAATATTTACAGAGGTACTGCCTACAATTTCTCTGTAAGTTATTCACCTGTTTGACAAAACGCCGAATATCCATCATGTGTTAGCCATGCTGCTACCAGATATATGAAGATGATGTTAAGAAACAGTCCCTGCCCTCAGGGAATTTACAGTCTGGTAAGGAAGTCAAATATTTAACAACAATTGTACTAACAGAGAACCTTTATTGAGCATTTACTATGTGCCAGGCTTGTTCCAAGTACATTAGAGGGATGAACTCCAGTTCTCACTGCCATGATGAGGCAGGATCTATTCTTTCTGTCACCAAAATACAGTTGACAGACGATGTTACATTCATTTCAAGTGTACAACAGCGTGATTCAACATCTCTACCTTACACCATGCTCCCCCCGCAACACGTGAAACTTCCATCTGTCACCATACAGCTGCTATTTCAATANGCCTTACGCCATGCTCCCCCCCCCCAACACGTGAAACTTCCATCTGTCACCATACAGCTGCTATTTCAATACCAGTGCCTAGGTTCCCTGGGCTGTACCTTTCACCCCTAGACTTACCCACTCCATAGCTTCTGGAAGCCTACAGGTAGGCTCCATTTTTAATCCCTACTTTTACTAACAAGATATGTAAGGTGCAAAAAGGTTAGGCTGCTTACCCAAACAACGTTCCACTCACTGTTTCGAGAAATATTTGCTTAGTGTGTTCTAGGCACTGCTCCGGGGGAGAAGGGGGTGTTGGGGATAGAGCAGTGGACAAAAGAGACTGAAGTCCCCAGTCCCCTGGGGTTTACATACTAATGGAAGAGGAAACACATTAAGCAAAACGCACCTACAATGGATGTCAGACAGGGACAAGTGCCTGACAGAAAAACAAAGCAGTGGGGTGCCTAGGTGGCTCCCTAAGCGTTTGCCTCTTGATGATCTCATGGTCACGGGATCGAGCCCCAAGGCAGGGTCCTCTCCGGGAAGGTGTGGAGCCTGCTTAAGAGATTCTGACCCTCCCCCACTTACCTGCACTCTCTTTCTCTCTCTCAAAAAAAAAAAAAAAAAAAAAAAAAACAGTGAAAGGGGCATAACCTGAAGGGGACAAAGCAGTGAACAAGACATAAACTACCCAAAGGCTGGGGAGTTGCTATTTTAAAAGGGTGGCCCTGGACGGCCTCTGACAAGGTGCCTCTCTCATGAGGCATAGACCCAGGGCAAGCACCAGAGTAAGAATCCACTCTCCACCATAATGCAGTGTGAAAGGTTCTAGATGAGGGACACCTTCCCTTCCCTTCTATCGACCTCCTTGAAACTTTTATAGCCTCCTCTGAACCTAAACACGTTCTCGCTGGTGAAAATCCATGTAAAAGCACGTTTTCACCGAAACTTCTACTCTCGCAGAGGTTTCAGGTTCATCAGCTAACAACTGGAGGCGTTCTAAGCCTGATAACACAAAACGGAAGAGAGCTATGGCAATGGCCCTGGAGAAGGAGGCCAGAGACTCGGCTTCTGGCCCACGCTCTGCCTCGAACCGAAACGTTATCTTTGCAGGCCTGTCACCTCTGGCTCCCCAGGCCTCACCACTGAAATGAAAGAGGGACATTAGGCAAACAGGATCCACAGAGCCCTTGCTAACATTCCACGAGGGGACGATCAGGAGGAACAAAGAGGCCACTGGTACCATGGGAAGAGCCAGGCGAACACGCGAAGGGCCACCGCACACGGGAGTCCGCAAAGCTGAACTCACGGCCGTGTCAGAGGGCGAGCGGAGCGCGGGCCTTCGGGACACCCCCTGGGCCGTCCAGTGTGGGAGGAAGCACGAGGAAGAGGAGGCGCCACCAGGACCCAGACGCCATCTACCTGGCTACCAGCTGAAGAGCAAAACTGGACAGGACCACGATACGACGACACACTTTGACCGGGAAGCCTAGAATGCAGGGAAAGTAGGGAGCACCACACCGCAGTGCCTGTCAGAGAGCGTCCCAGTGTCCAATGAAAGAATTCCAACTGCTTAAAAGCAATGGCCTTTGCGGGGACTGCTCCCGGCCATCTCACTGACTCTCCCCAACGGTCTCCATACCGTTCAATCCCTGTCCATATCCTCCACTTCGCTATTTAACCCTCAAAGTGCTATCATCAACATCAGGCGGAGAAATCTGTTTCAGTCCATTAGACTCTGTTCATATCTTGACCATTTGGTTGGGGGTGGGGAGAGAACGCAAGCAAGGGAGGAGCAGAGAGAGGGCGACAGAAAGGGCAGAGAGGGAGGCTCTATGCTGACAGGCTGACAGCAATGAGCCTGACGTGGGGCTCGAACTCAAGAACTGCAAGATCATGACCTGAGCTGAAGTCAGGCACTCAACTGACTGAGCCACCCAGCTGCTCCGTGACAGTTTTTCTTAAGAGTCCTTTGAATCCAAGCTAGATCTGATAACGTCATGAAAAGGAAGGACGACATATGTGCCTTCGGTTCATGGTAGATCCGTTTGGTGTATGTATTTCAATACGAAAATGCCAGAAAACTGAGTGCTTCGAAGAGGCCCGTCTTTAGGATCTTTTGACAGGTTGCAGCGAAATTCAGTATACAGAAGTTACGGACGACGTACACTGCGGGACACACGCCATCTTTGCGTGACCGTGTCCCCGTTTGATTTTCTCACCACCGGGCGAACTAAGGGAAGAGAGCCACAGCGATACACAGACACAAAATGACTGTCGAGCTGAATTCTCTCCTCGCTGCTTGGCAAGAGGGAAAAATAGTACTTCCACGGGGAAGGAAGAGAACACCCTCTTCCATGCAGCAGGGGTACGTCTTCCAAAGGGACAGCTGAGACAACACACATGAAAGTACATGTGGATAAATGATTACGACGTTGCAGAGCTAAATATGTGAAAGCGGAGGGAAGGCTGTAGCACACACAGAGACAACAACCAGGTGGAAAAAGGGTTTTCATTGGGAAATGTTCCTAGGGAAGATTTTTCTTAAAGTACTGTTCTGAAAGTGAGAGAGAGCCCCATTCAGGCAGGGAGATGCCCACTCTGTATATGATCCTCTTCCTATTTAATTTAACCTCTGCACTGAATGATATTAAAAACCTATTAGACCTCCCAAAAGACAGCTCATTTGGTTTCACAATGGCCACATGACTGTCACAGATTAAAAGATGAACTGACTCTTTTTTATAAAAGCAACGCATGGGCCGCCTGGGTGGCTCGGTCGGTTGAACGTCCGACTTCGGCTCAGGTCATGATCTCGCACTCACAAGAGTTCGAGCCCCACGTCAGGCTCTGTGCTGACTGCTCAGAGCCTGGAGCCTGCTTCAGATTCTGTCTCCCTTGCTCTCTGCCCCTCCCCTGATCTCTCTCTCTCTTTCTCTCTCTCTCTTTCTCTCTCTCTCTCTCTCTCTTTTACTCAAAAATGATTAAACATTAGGGGCACCTGGGTGGCTCAGTCAGTTAAGCATCCAACTTTGGCTCAGGTCATGATCTCACAGTTTATGGGTTCAAGCCCCGCATCGGGCTCTGTGCTGACAGCTAGCTCAGAGCCTGGAGCCAGTTTCAGATTCTGTGTCTCCCTCTCTCTCTGACCCTCCTCTGTTCATGCTGTCTCTCTCTCTCTCTCTCTCTCTCTCTCTCTCTCAGAAATAAAGAAATTTAAAAAAAAGAATAAACATTAAAAAAATAATTTTTAAAAAAGCAACACGAGTCCAAAATTCAAGTAACTCCATAGAAACCTACTATAAATTTTTCATTTTTTTAGTTTATTTATTTATTCAGAAGTGAGGGGTAGAAGTGAGAGTGAGAAAGGGAGAGAAAGAATCCCAAGCAGGCTCCGCACTGTCAGCACAGAGCCTGACATGGGGCTTAAACCCACAAACCATGAAATCACGACCTGAGCAAGAGTCAGATGCTCAACTGAGTGAACCACCTAGGCACCCCTAGAAAATACTTTAAATGCATTACAGCTCATGCGACCCTCATAATAACCCAGTGTGGGAGCTAAGAATCAGTGGCCCATTTCTCAGCTGAGGAAACTGAGCCTCAGTGCTTAAATAATATGCCAAAAGTCACACAGCTAAAAAGTGGCAGACGTGGAGCTCAAACACAGGCAGATCTACCCAACTTTAAAGGCTGCATTCTTAACCCACCATGCCGGGTAAATAAAAGAATATGAAGAAATTAGATCTCCAACAAGGCAAACCTAAAATAAGGACCTTCCAAAAGTCATCCAAAATGTAACCCTATATTATCATCCCGTGGCATAATAAAATGTGTTTCTCTACCACCACCTACTCCAATAAAAATTTTATTTGGTACAAATCCATCCGATCTTCCCAAGTGCATGTGCCGGTGCGTGCAGCGGCTGTATAATCTCTCTCGTTAGAAGGAGAATTGGTCCCAGGGGACTCACTGTTTCTCTGAGAAGAGAGCTGCCTGCTGTCCACCAGCCCCCTCTGGTCCTCTTCCGGGAAATCATCACTCCCTCTGTGAGCTGTAGAGTCTCTGGGAACAGATGGTCAGGGATGGATATGGGTGAGGCCGTCATCCCTATAACCTCCCCAGTGCTCCATCACTAGAAAGCAAGTATATGAGAGCAGCTAGGGGCAGAGAGGTAATGCAGAGAGAGAGAGAGAGAGAGAGAGAGAGAGAGNAAGAGAAAGAGAAAGGAAAAAGGTAGCCTGAACAAGAGCAGATCAGTGAGGAATATGGGGTAATTTCTAACATGTGGCTTTTGAGAATGAGGACATGATGGTTCATTTGAGTATTGTCTGAATGTATGTGGCAATGGAAGCCAAGAAAAGTAGAAGACAAGAAATACAAAGTGGCTGAGGATTGGTCCAGAAGAGTGTTGGAGAACCAAGGTTAGAAAAAAAAAAAGCTATTAGAGAAGCAGCCCCCTCACTAGCCTAAGTGAAAGGGGGATTCCTCGCATTACGTAGGCAGCAGGAACCTTCAAAGGACTGCAGATATCCTTTGCTCCGATTTCCTTCCTAGCTTGGTAGTAGATCAATGTGAAAGCCATCTGATTCATCATCCTTATCTACCTGCAAGCTGGGAAACTTTTCTGTGGTCTCTCCTGCCCATTTAATTACCACTTTCATTTTACAGATAAGAAATAAGAGGCTCAGAGGTTGGGACTTGGCTTTGCGTACAGGTAACAAAGAATTAGCACCAGCCCTCAACTCTCATGGGCCTTAGATCCAACCACTGCTCACTAGATCCCACTGGTTCTGAAAACATTTCCCCATCTGTTCTCTTTTTTCGGTGCAAACATTTTCTTCCAAATGAACCCAAATTAAAACCGGAGACCCTTTACAAAAGTTGACCTTGCTGCCTTCGCAGAAATGGGAATAACATTGCACATTCTAAAAAGCATGGCTTATAAAAAACACAAATCAGTAAAGATTTTTAGCTCTCCTCAGTATGTGAATGCTCAATGTTTCATTCCTGTTTCCCCATCTGCTATTTGGGAAAGACAAAAAAAAAAAAAAAAAAAAAAAAAAAAAAAAAAATGACCCAATTAGACTCGTGGAAGCACAAAGACTGGTCTCATGAGAGTATGGTTTTACCTTCAAAGAGTTAGATAAAATCAACAAGCATTAACCACACAAGTATTAAAGAAAGTGTTTGCCGTGTGCCCAGAAGCGTTCCAAGCAATGGGTGGGACTGGGAGGGTGATGGAAGAGACAAAGTAAAAGTCAGACGGCATCTTGTCTCATACAAGGTTTACGAGCTACTTCTTCACTCCAACTGAAATCAAAAGCACTGAGGACTTATCTTCATTGTGCTTCCCACACATGTCGCTCCAGTTCACAGTACTATGGCTGGGTTTCCAAAAAACGAAGTCCTATACACAGAATAATCTCTCACACATGGACAGCTGATTACACGTACAGGAATATTTAAGCAAACATGTCCACAGCAGCCAAAGTCCCAGCACCAACCTGAATGCCCGTCCATGGGAGAGTGAAAGGATAAACTGAGTATAATCCCACAATCGAACGTTACATAGCAGACGAGGTAAATGATCTACAATGGCTCAAAGCAATACCGACGGATGACAGCAGTGAAAACATGAAGTAAAAAAGATGACGTACAGTCTTATGCCCATTTTATAAATGGTTGAAAGGGAAGTAAACATAGGTCTGTACAGATACATACTTTTCATGGGTGTACGCTTTATGCTTTAACGTCGTCCATTTTAGGACCACATGCGGGTGAAAGCAAGCATTCGGAAAGAACGGCAGGGGAGGAAGGGTGCACGCAGGGTTCCGGTGGCGGTTCCCTTGGGGAGGAGAAGGAAGGAAGACCAAATGGGAGGAGGAGCATGGTCTGGTCATTCGTCGGGTATTTTCAAGGTCCTGGCTTCGGGTTTCAGGGGATGGGTTTAGGTCGCTCATGAGACCACGTTAACCAGGTGAAAATATGAAGTGATGTGTCATGAAGTAAGGATCAGGATTAATCTAGTTCTTGGCATCTAAAGACCAAAAAATCAATTTACAGGAATGTGAGAAGGTGGTGCCTAATCTACGCAGAAGGAACAGGCGTCCCGGAAGGAAAGTGAGGCGGGCACAGGGAAGACGGCTCCCACCACATCCTGCCACTAGTTGATTTCCACCAGCCAGCCTGTGTCTAGATCACCAACTGAAAGGAGGCGGGGCTTATGCACACGCACGCCCCAGGGTCAATCCACAGGGCCCTGTCTTCCCTCTCGGCGTCTGCTGGAGGAACCTGAGCTCCAGAGAACTCCAGACACCCTTCATTTACCTGAGTGCCCCAAAGCCCCAGTGGGCCAGCATGAGTTTCACCATGGAGCATTCTGACCCTTCTCAGAGGGCATCATAAATTCACGCTTGGGACCCTGAGGGCGTGGAGCTTCCGGCAAGAACATCACTGTTTGTGCATGAAAATCAGTCAGTTCTATCTTCTTCCAGAAGTTATACTAAGCAGACAAAGCTCTCTCTCCGGATGGTTTGGACCGCATGCCCTGGAGAAAGTGTGCAGCAGATGTCTGACAGACAGACAAAAGGGAGGGAGGGAAGAGTCTCCCAGTGGGAGACAGATGATTCTGGAGAGAACATACCCCAAGGGGAAACAGGGTCAGCCAGGACACCGAAACACCTCCAACGTCTACCAAAAAACAGAGCAAAGGGCTCCCAAATCGCCAAACCCCTTCAAACCAAGCCCCTAACCTGAAATTTCAGTAGATGGTCGTTTTCTTTTTTGTTTTCCAAAAAGCTAGGTACCAGAAAGGCAAATTTTCTTTGCTCACTGAAGCCTGTCCGTTAACATAACCGTGGACAGTTTTATGCCAGGCCAACTGCCAACAATCAAGTTTTCTTCCTGCAGAAGATCAGAGAAGAGCTAGCCATGGTTTTAAAATAAAACAAAGTTGGGGTGCCTGGGTGGCTTGGTCAGTTAAGCCTGTGACTCAGGCTTGGGTCATGATCTCACAGTTCATAAGTTCGAGCCCCACATCGGGCTCTGTGCTGACAGCTCAGAGCCTGGAGCCTGTTTCAGATTTTGTGTCTCCCTCTCTCTCTGTCCCTCCCCAGCTCATGCTCTCTCTCTCTCTCTCTCTCTCAAAAATAAATTAAAATATTCAAATAAATAAATAAAACAAAGTTGAAAGTACTGTGCTGTGTCTTTAAATATTCAAAACCTGCCTAATGAGGAGAGTCAGGGTTTGAGCCCCACCGCTCCTCACCTTAGCAGGGCCTCATTTGGGGGGGGCGGGGGGACTCATCCTGTACTTATTTTGGCTTTTGCAGGGATCCNTCCATCACTAGAAAGCAAGTATATGAGAGCAGCTAGGGGCAGAGAGGTAATGCAGAGAGAGAGAGAGAGAGAGAGAGAGAGAGAGAGAGAGAGCAAGAGCACTCAGAGGCTAAAAGCCACCAGAGGACAAGGCAAATTTTCCCCCGCATGTACTTTTTGCTGCCCCTACAATGGAATTATCCTGGTCTAGTCCCTGGAAAGAAAAACACTATTCCCTGACTACAGACTCTTCCCGAATTCTAACGTAGGTGAACTCCACTGTCTAACAAGGAGCAGAAGTGATTAGGGCACATGGTCACGTGGCCTTCTCAGCCACATGGCTATATCATGAAGGGAAAGGAGGAAGGATGCCACTAAGTACCACAGACCCAGACACCTAGTAGGGGGAGTAAGTGAACATGGCCTTGGTCTATCTACAGTCCTCAAAAATGAAGAGACTCACAAAAACACAAGGACATCTGACTTCTCATCTGTCTATGCATCACAGCGTACATGCATGTTCTAGTCAAAACCAACCATTTTCCAGGGCTTGAGTATGTCATGCTTTCCCATACTTCTAAGTTCCCTGAAATAGTCCATACTATCCACCTTCCTAATCTACTCATTTGCCAAAGATCAGATCCAACACCTTCTTCCCACCAACCCCCAGAAGTCTTCTCTCCTGGGGAAAGGGAAATACTCTTCCTCCATGACCTACATGCTATAGCATATATGACAATGCGTTATAATTCTCCCCATTATTTGGGAAGTTCTTTAAGGGCAAGAATTTTGCCTTATTAAGATGCCATCCGCCTGGTTTGTGGAAGGAGCTAAATAACGCAAAAAAAAAAAAAAAAAAAAAAATACCAACTGAGNTGCTCTCTCTCTCTCTCTCTCTCTCAAAAATAAATTAAAATATTCAAATAAATAAATAAAACAAAGTTGAAAGTACTGTGCTGTGTCTTTAAATATTCAAAACCTGCCTAATGAGGAGAGTCAGGGTTTGAGCCCCACCGCTCCTCACCTTAGCAGGGCCTCATTTGGGGGGGGCGGGGGGACTCATCCTGTACTTATTTTGGCTTTTGCAGGGATCCTTTAAGTGCAGAAAGCTGTATGATGGTCCTCCCTCTCTCTCCAGACACAGGCGTTCACTCTACATCCATACTTTGGAAAGTTCTTCCACAACTCCAGCATACACCTCACAGTTTTCCTGCCCGGCCGAGTCCTGGGCTCCTTCCCAGTAAATAATCTTGGTGCGATCCTGCCAAAACGTTTCTTAATCACATATTTTCTTTGTCTAAAAAGGGTTAGAGATGTGGTAAGTAACCTTTGTTCTCAGGCCCTCCCACATTTTCAGGAGCCCCGTGTCATTTAATGTTAAGCTTGGTTTTGCTTCCCTGAGCTACCACCACTTACACTGTCGTTCGGAGCCTGTATTTAAATCCTGGGTTAATCAGCATGGAGTGGAAAACCGTGGTTACTCCGCCTGACCTTGCCGGCCAGATCTATGCAGCCTGGGCCAGGTGATCCTAAAGGAGTCTTCTAATGAGCCCTTAGGGACGCAGAGCCAGGCCTGACGGGGCAGCGGGTGCTACAGTTATTCTAGAAGGGTCTCTGCGGGCCACCACTCTCCTCCTAAATTTCCAAGCTGCCCTGAAACAGCGTTTTGTATTCTTCAGCCCCAGATCCTGAGAAGAATAAAGGGGTGCTGCCGTCCGGCTCTACCTCCCACTGTCTACGAAGGCAGGTCAGGCACAGCACACGGCTCTGGGGAGACCCCCTGAGAAGCCTCGTGGGACTGTGAGCTCATACTGCCTGGGGACTGAGGTCTGCGGTTAACTGATCCTTCCAGGCCAAGGGAGAAAGGACTACTGGGAAACCAAACAAGTCACCGGACAGCCGCAAGAGTGAAGCCGAAGTGATCAGAAAGCCCAAACTCGAACCGCGGTGGTGTGGCCCAGCAACACAGCCAACGAGCCTCTGTGAGACCCACCCTCCCCGGCTGGCTGGGTGCTCATGTCATTTCCGTGCTAAGTCCACTTATTGGTTCTCCCAACTCCTTTCCTCATCAAGTTCAAAGGCTTTTGACCCACACTGACGGGATTTTAAACATGTCCCTGAAACCTTACCTGTCACTCTCTCCATATATATACTGGCTGCTTCTACGATGTGGGCTGCTTCTCTTGACCAAAAGGTTTCCCTGGCCCCCCTGGTATGGATACGACTGTGGGCTTGGAGTCTGGTGGCCCATAATCTAACAGGGGCCCTAGCACTTCCTGGTCATGTGATCCTGAGTGCCTACGTCTCATGGCTGACAGGAAGATTAAATGACTGAATACCGGTAAAATACTTGCACAGCACCTAGTACTCAGTAGATGGTAGCTGCTCTCATTGTTACCATTATTCAAGTTCGCAATGAACTTTCTCCCTCCTTTAAACCGCTTTAAGGGCACCTGGGTGGCTTAGTCGGTTAAGCATCTGACTCTTGAATTGAGCTCAGGTCACGATCTGCAGCTCGTGGGATCGAGCCCCACATCCAGGCTCTGCACTGGCAGCATGGAGCCTATTTGGGATTCTCTCTCTCTCTTTCTCTCTCTCTCCCCCTACCCCACTTGCTCTCTTTCTCTCTCTCTCTCTCTCTCTCAAAATAAACATTAAAAAAGTTAAAATAAATAAACCCCTTCAGCACACATGTGCATTGGGCATTGATTACATACTGCTTTTTACCTTCTACTTATCTTCGTATATATACGTCTCATCTCAGTTAGGCCACAAGTTCCCTAAAGTAAAGACTACGGTTCATGTGCTTTTCCTTCCCTACAATGCTTGGAGGTGTCTGAAATGCAGGAACATAGTAAATGCTTGAAGATGTCTTGTAAAAAAAAAAAAACAAAAAACACAACTGTGAATCAACAAATACCTCCACTGTGGACTAAGTGAAACGTCTACCAATGTTTAGTCTGACTGTGGCTGGCTGTGTTTGAAGAAAGGCTGACAAACTCTTTGTATATATACGCAGAGACTGTTTCTTTCAAAATCTTTTAATGGTAGAGAAGAAAACTGCTGGAATCACCCACTTTTGTTCGATCATTTGAACATAACACCTCATTCTTTGCTCCAGAAAAGATTAAGACGAGAATGTACTCCAATCTGCCATTACATTTAAATCAAATTTAATAGAGATCATCTTCTCTGTGCATTCTTTCCCCTCCTATTACCCACATGTATATTCACATGTACACAAACATACATATGAGTGTGGGTGCGGGTGGTTTCCATACCTTGATTTTCCACTTCCTGGTTTTAACCCAGAGAAGGAGAAGTATTAAAAAGTCACCAGAAAAAAAAAAAAGAAAAAAAGAAGTTGTCACTTTTTATTTTACCAAGAAATAATCAGGAAGTGTCCAAAAATCTCAAAAGGGAACCTGCGCTACAGAAATTAGGGCTCCAGGATTACAGAGGGATAAGAGTCTGGGCCCTGATGAGTTTATATATTTCAAGGGGGTCTTTAGGTGGCCTGAATTTTCTGGAACATTCAGGGGCAATTAAGCATAACTGATAAACAACTCGGCCAAAAATTGTCACAAAGTTCAGGATCCGTGTATTTTGGATGGCTCCTTCTATTTACCCTGACAGAAAAGATAGATACCAAAAAGTTACAAAGGACAAATGACTGTAACTCAGGTCAGCATTAACAATGCAAAGAGTTTGCCTGGAAAGAGGACACGCCCTGCAGTCCCACCAAAGTCACAAATCTCCCTCCCCCCTGCCCCCCCCCCCCCCNACAGCCCACCCCTGGCCTGGGTCATTCTTTCCTATCGCCTGCTGCGTTTGCTTCAGAGCACTGAACACAAAAGTGTTTTGTTTTTACCCTACTTACTTTTGTTTGTCTCCTCACGCTAGAATTTTGGCTCAGGGTATTAAAACCTTAGAGGCCTTACTTATATAGGCTGTATCCTCAAGGCCTCACACACTAAGTATTATATTTGAGCTCTAGATATGAATTAAATAACATGCAGGAGTTACTGTTAGCTTTGTCAGATGTAATAATGACATTTTACTTCTTTAAGTCTGTAAAAGACACATACTTAAGTCCTTATTGACGGAATTATGTGAGGGATTTATACTTCAAAATACCAGGGTGGAAAAGGCGTACGGAGCGTAAGAGGATATAGGCAGAGCAGGATTAGTCATGTATCAGGAATCGTTAAAACCGAGGGGTGAGTGTATGTAGCTCGTTACACTCTTCTCTATTTTGTCGTATGTGTGGAAATTCCTTAATAAATTCTTTTTTTTTTCTAAATTTTTTTAATGTTTTACTTATTTCTAGGAGAGAGAGAGAGAGACAGCGTGAGCCGGGGAGGGTCAGAGAGAGAGGACGACACAGAATCCGAAGCAGGCTCCAGGCTCTGAGCTGGCAGTCAGCACAGAGCCCGACGCGGGGCTCGAACCCACGAACCGCGAGATCATGACCTAAGCGAAAGTCGGATGCCCAACCGACCAAGCCACCCAGGCGCCCCTCTAATAAATTCTTAAACCTAAACGGAACAATGGAACAGGTAATAGTTCATATATTGAGGGGGATACATATTTGATCTTGGGGCGGAGAAAGCCTTTCTAAGTAAAATATCAAAGGAAAGAAATCCACACAGAGTTAATTTTAAAGCTAAATAAAACGAGATGTTCATTTGGCTTATTGAATTAGCGAGGACTCAAGGCAGGCCACAGACATATGTTGATGTACCTACCACTAAGAAAAGTTTATCACTTATACTTATTCTGTACTTATTAAAAAGAACTTTTAGGTATATACATAATGTTCAGATTCATCTTGTACAAATATTAAAAGGAAAACCAGGGAGCCTGGGTGGCTCAGTCGGTTAAGCGTCAGACTTCGGCTCAGGTCATGATCTCACAGTTCATGAGTTCAAGCCCTGCGTCGGGCTCTGTGCTAACAGCTCAGAGCCTGGAGCCTGCTTTGGATTCTGTGTCTCCCTCTCTCTCTGCCCCTCCCGCACTTGCACTCCTACTCTTTCTCTCTCAAAAATAAACAAGCATTAAAAAAAAATTTTTTTTTTAAGATTTTAAAAGGAAAGTAAGTAAAATGATTTGGTTATGGTATTTCCAGAACTTTCTACCTGTAGCCCCAATTCCCTTGAGTCACTCTGACTCCGTGTCTGTGACAAATGACCATCTTTGTCTTCTATCCGTGTGTCAGTACGCATCTGCGGAATTAATTATCAATTAATTTTACAACACAGTGTTTAGGAAGGTCAGGCTTTCATCTGTGGGCATGTGTTCACCAAGTCATTAGAGAAAAGCCGCTTTCATAAGAAGAGCTCAGCAAGGGAGTTTGGGAGGCAACTCAACAAAGTACATACTATTACATGGAATCCCACAAGAAATTCAGTAACTTAATAAAAAAAAAAAAAATAAGGCAATTCTTTAGGGAATTTTTCTTTGGGCCAGTCTGCTTCTGAGTCTACATCCTGATGACATTTTCAGGAATACCAGCTTTCAATTCAGGCTCACCGTTTGTCTTCAGTTCCTTCAGATACGGGAGTTACACACATTAAAGTCAGGCTTAAAAAGCAGGCTTACTGGTGTCTGGGTGGCTCAGTCAGTTGATCATCTGACTTCGGCTCAGGTCACGGTCTCATGGCTCGTGAGTTCGAGCCCTGTGTTGGGCTCTGTGCTGACAGCTCGGAGCCTGGAGCCTGCTTCAGATTCTGTGTCCCCCTCTCTCTCTCTGCCCCTCCCCTGCTCGTGCTCTGTCTCTCTCTCTCAGAAATAAATAAACATGAAACAAAATTTTAAAAGAAAAAGTAGTCTTAAAGCTGACACCCCCTTCCTCCGTCCAGTCCTACTTTCCTAAACGTATAGGTAAATTAGAAAGTCATACAGTCTAGTGGTAGACTAGCATCTGTCATGGCTAAAAACGCAGCAATACAGGAATAAGTAAATTTCTCGAAAAGGAATGAGTAGATTCATTTATTAGAGTTCTTTTTACGTTTTTACTTTACCTTAGCTGCCCTGTAATTTAAATATCTTCTCTGGGGCACCTAAGTGGCTCAGTCAGTTGAGCATCCGACTTCGGCTCAGGCCATGATCTCACCATTCGTGGGTTCGAGCCCTGCATTGGGCTCTGTGCTGACAGCTCAGAGCCTGGAGCCTGCTTCAGATTCTGTGTCTCCCTCTCTCTCTGCTCCTCCCCTCCTTGCATGCTGTCTCTCTCTCTCTCTCTCTCTCTCTCTCTCTCCCTCAAAATAAATAAACATTAAAACAAATTTATAAATAAATAAATATTGTCTCTATAATGGAGGCATCCATATGAAAAGTATAGCCAAATCTTGGTGTTACCTGAGAAATGTAAAATCAAAATAGTCTTGTAGAAACGCAAACAAATTTCATGAGTTTTTGTTCTATAAGGGATTACTGAATCTAATGCAGGCATAATTTTAAAATGAAAACAGTTAGCCTCAACAATCAAAGTGTAGACAAAATATACCAGACCAACGGTCT
Organism: Crocuta crocuta; assembly: GCF_008692635.1. Lineage (NCBI taxonomy): Eukaryota > Metazoa > Chordata > Mammalia > Carnivora > Hyaenidae > Crocuta > Crocuta crocuta. The sequence continues at coordinate 5,997,594 of NW_027528869.1, forward strand.
GAAGCCTTTAGCCAGTGGAGAAAATGAGCATAGTATCATCGTCAGGATCTTCCATCCCTAACTTCAGTCTTTCCTGGTGATTTTCTACATCACAGGATGTTGCAGTTTGGGAAATGTGGAAACAAAAAAATACCTAAAGCCCACCAGAAAAAGGCATCAAACCCACAAAAAAGTATGACTAGCTAACTGGAGCTATATAAAGGACTCTCCAAGGCACTGGACCTAAAGTTTTAGCACATGATAACAAAAAAAGCCTATGTGGTCAATATATGAGACAAACAAAACTTATCCTGAAAGACCAAGAAACCCAATGGACTTGACCTGCTCCAGCCACTATGGAGCATGGATACAGGTGGCTTGCAGCTGCTATGGCATGACCAAGATCACCCTTATCCTCTCTCCATGTGGGCAAGGACGCTGCCACATTAGAAAGAAATTAAGTCTAGACTCAGTGGGATGCAGAGAAGAGGGGCTGGCCTAGCAGGCTTCCAGAGAAGAGGTCAGCTTCACCCCTGTGCCGCCGCCACAAAGCGTGGGCCAGACCTCGCAGACCCTCGAGTCTGCTAACTACCTATGCACGGTATTCAAGACTTTGAAAAGCAAGAAGGCAAGGATCATCATGGAAGAGCATCACCTTCTCGCAGAACAGTCCCGAAGTAAAAGGTCTGAATTCACTAGAAGGAATGAGCCCATCTCTGCATCCTTCCAGGTGAGGAGTCCGGGCTAGAAAGATGGAGAAACGGGCGGCTACTTTTTGGCTGGGTCCTGGCAGGTGGCACAGCCAATGAAGAGATCACAGGAGTGTTCGAATTCTAGCCTGGAGGAGAAGCAGATCAGCAGCAGCGTGGGGGATGTGCTCTGGTCAGTTTCCAGGCAGGTCACTTTGCTGCCCAGAGGCAAAATAACGACAGTCCATCATCTTAACACACGCTTTGCTATCTGTTCTGCCCCTCACATGAGGCTTCAATGGAGGGAGTCTAATCCCTGGTTGCCAGAAAATCAATGTGTTCAGGCTGAGTCAAATTATATGAGAGACACTCCTCCTGACATGGTCCCTGTCCCAGCAGGACATGTAATACGGCTCTTTGGGCGTGAGGTCAGCTGGGACACCATCACTAAAGGGCAAAGGGGGTCACAACCCAAACCGTCAAAGGAAATAAGCACTCCACCACTGAAAGAAATTTTGAGAGAAGAAAAAGGTATACCTTGATGATACTAAATAATACGCATGGGTCAACATTGCAAGTTGGTTTCTAGCTTATCGAGAGACCTGCAATAAAACAACTGGACGGTTTTTGTTTCTAGCAGCTAGCATCGGAGGGACCAGACTATTTCCCTTTGTTTCTCATGGGGACACAGGATTTTTTGAATCATCACTCTGCGGGCTGACCAAAATGCTCCCAGAGAGCGTAAGCTATGAAAGATTGAAATCCCACCTGCATCCTTTAAACAATCAGAGGTCAAAATGCCCTCGGAGCCAGAGAGCTATCAGATTGGATGTCTCAATTTTTACAGAGGCAAAAAACGACAAGCCGGGAATGCTGAGAGTCTTATCCAAGGGCACGGCTATTCCTAATTCCCAGCCAAGCGCTGGTCCCACTGCATCATGGTGCCAAACTAAAATGAAATCAGCGAGAAGAGATTTGTAAACCTGAGAAGAGTAATGGGAGGGGACGATGTGTGGACCCAGCGGATGTCACGGTGATGGATGTGCCAGAGGGAGTGTGGCCACTGTCCCCGACCGTTCACAGACCTAGAGCAAGCATGTTTGAAAGAAAGGAACTGTCCATTTCCCTAACTGTCCATTTCCATCCCTGACACCAGGATGGAGACATGGCCTATGAAAGACACAAGTCAACGAATGTTACCGAGGGAAATTCTTCCTAAATATGCCATTTCCCTGGGAGGAGGAGGAGAGAGTGACAAAAATAAATGTGGCCAAGTCCCATGATGGCCCCATTATAAAATACATTTATTTACAGACTAGAGAAGCATCAAGACAATTTAGCATGCCCTCCGTGAACTCTCGGGTAGGCCCACAGGAGAGAGGAGGCCCCGGTCCACGGAAACCATGGGATGGATGAAAGGAGACGCAGTGAGAAGAATTCCGGAGCTTTCCTCAGGAAGGGATTTCTTCTCCTCAAAAATAAACCCATCCATCTATCCATCCAGCACTAAGTACCTACCCTACTTAGGACACCATATACAGCTGCTGAGAGTGGCTGTTTCTTCTCAAACAACCATCTAACCTGTGATTACAAGGCTGAGAGCCAAAGAGGTGAGTAAAAGGAAAAAATAATCCTTCAAGGCACAGTCTTTTCCAAAAGCAAGGCTACCCCTTGCTTCCCACACACTGAGACTGAAGATTCTACACACACACACACACACACACACACACACAGACAATGGAGAAGAACATTCTCTTTTCAACTCAAATGTTATCAATAACNTGGCTACCCCTTGCTTCCCACACACTGAGACTGAAGATTCTATACACACACACACACACACACACACACAGACAATGGAGAAGAACATTCTCTTTTCAACTCAAATGTTATCAATAACTCGTATCAATTCTCCTGTCTATACGGACAACAACAACAACAAAAGGTAGGGTCAGAGGAGAAAAAAAGACCGTTCCAAGAAGAGGAGAAGCCCACTTCCTTCTGCAAGAGGAGAAGAGGCCAGTGGGAAGGTGCTGCCCTATTAGTGGTGGTGAACATAGCATCAAATAACCAAAATGAGCCTCTCATCGTCAACCACCTGCATCTGTTAGTTTTGTTAGCCAGTGAAACCACGTACTAACCTTTAGGTTAAACAGGGCAGCAGACTTCCTCCCTGACCTCAAGAGGTGTCTTGACCTTGATGTCTGATCAAACAGACCTGAGTTGAGTCAGTTTATCAGCATCCATGGAAAAAGAGGCACACAGTTGTAATCTTAAAATAAGAGTTGGGGCGGGGCGGGGGGGGCACCTGGGTGGCTCAGTCCATTGAGCATCCAACTTTGGCTCAGGTCATGATCTCACGGTTCATGAGATCAAGCCCTGCGTCAGGCTCTGCACTAACACTGCAGGTTCTCTCTCTCCCTCCCTCTCTCTCTCTGCCCTTCCCTCTCTCTCTCTCAAAAATAAACACTAAAAAAACTTTTTAAAATAAGAGTTGGATATGCCCGGTTTTCCTTCAATCTCCAGAGCCTCAAAACACTCTTTTTTTTATTTTCTTGCCCAAAGTTCTTACAAGAATAAGATAGAATGTGTGGTATCTGATCATTCATGAACCTTGCCCTTTCACTTACTTAGTAGCAAGGACACACAAGCTGCGTGCTAGACACTGTGCCGGGCACTGGGATTACAGAGACGGGCGGGCAGCAGCTCTTCCTTCAGAAAAGTCGGACTCAAATGCAGGTCCCAAAGCACAGGAATGCTCGTGGTGAGGAGTGAAGGGAGGGTCACGGCAGACTGCATGAAGGGCTGTGGGGTGCTGAGGCACGAAATCTCTGTCAGAGGAGGGCAGAAAGGGCCGAGGCGACCGCAATGAGAAACATTAAGGATGAACAGGTGTTTAGCAGGTGGAATCTGAAACTGTGAACATGTAGATGCTCTTAGCAGTCCTACAAAGTAGGTGTTACTCCCTTCGTTCTACAGTGAAGAAACAGGACGTCAAAGGAGGCTAAATTATTTGCCCCCCAAAGTTACAAAGTAAATGGCACTGGCTTGACCCCAGTGCACAGCACGCTCCTTGAATCAAAGGCCTTGTCTTTCTTCACCATGGTAATTGCAAACAGCTAGAATATCACAGGTATTCAGTAAGTGTTAGTTCAATTAATCCAAGTCACCAGACCCCATGTCCTATGTGATTTTGGCTACATCCCAGTAAATTAACCAAGAAAGATTCAGGCAATCATTATATAACTATCCATCTTCTTGAGCAGCAAAAAACAGGTCTTCATGTAGAGCTATCATTTCAGGCCAAAAGCAGAGTATATGTGTGTGTGCACGTATATACGTACATAAGTACATTTCCAAAGAGTATAGGTGTGCATGCTACCAAAGCTCTCTTACTCAGGGCCAAGAAGGAACGTGGATTTTCAACAGCAGTTCAGTTTAGCTTTGCAATTGCTGGCAGAAAGAGAGAGAGAGAGAGAGAGAGAGAGAGAGGGAAAGAAGGAGGAAGAGGAGGGGGAAGAAGGGGAAGAGGAGGAGGGAGGAGAGAAAAGGAAGGTTCTTCACAATGTCAGACCCATCTATCTTCCTCTCTTTTTTTCAAAGGGAGCAACTAGGACTGGTCTGTGATAGCTTTTCCTGTCTTGCAGAAACACCCAGAAAGCCATAGAGCCTTCACAGGGAGGAGCAAATGATAAGGGAGACCTCCTTTTTTTAGTTCATTTGTTTTGAATTTAGGTTTAAGCAAAAACTCAATTTAAAAGCCAAACCACCGCAACTCATGTATAACTTAAGATTCTGAAGTCACAACTAAAAATAAAGAACTCCATGTTGTTCCTGCATAAGCCCACTTCTAACAACCTGACTACATCAGACAATACTGTGGATATGCATCACCATCAGAGTTCTGCGGTGTCTTATGAACTGATAGGAAGGATCTGTGGAGCATCAGACGCTAAGCCAAACACAGAATTAATCAAGGACCAGATTCCATTTTCTACCTTTTTAATGTTCCTTCATTCGACGAATATTTATCATGGAACCCCAACGCTACGCCCAGCCCCGTGGTCACAGGCACAAAACCAAGATGGAGCCCTGATGTAATGGGCTCCTTACCAAATGACAGATATGAAGAGGTAGTCCCAAGATAATGGGAAAAAAGGTTCAACATGAGTATTAGGAAGACACAGGAGAAGGATAGCTCATCTAGGCCCACGAAGTCCAGAAAAAGGCTCCTGGGGAGCGAGGCCTGAGGCTGAGTAGTCAGTTGGGAGAAGACAGACAGAGGAGTATTTCAGAAAGAAGAAATGGCATAGGCAAACACCAGGAGGGGAGATTTCGGACCTTCCTGGGATCCCGTGGAGTCGGCATGGGTAACGGGAGTCCGAGGGCAAGAGACAAGCGATAGGCAGAGAGGTAAGCAGGGCCAGATCACATAGGGTGTTGTGGCCTTGTCAGGATTGGCTGGCTGTTCACCTGAGGGTGACAGAGAGTTTCTGGAACCTTCCGGGAGAACAAGATGATGGGGGAGGGGGGGATTGTGGGGAGGGACAGGCTGACTGAGTAGTGCCTCTAACGGCTGAGAATAACTGAGGGAAGGGATAAGGCTTGTATGCCGCTCACAACGTCTCCACTAATGACTGTCCACAGTCACCTCCACGCCATCACCCAGCCTGGGCCCACTGCAAACTGATAAGGAAGGGGACACAAACAAGCAGCGAGTGGCCACAGGCTCTGGTGGGAGCTGGGCAAGGAGCGAGCTAGGGGCCTTCCATCTGTCCCTGAGGACTTTTTCTTTGCAGCATTGTTTCACTTAACCATTTCTAGGTACTCAACTACTATTTTCTAGGGGGGAAAAGAGCACTCCACGTCCTTCATGTCTCATCTTCAAATCGGCATTTCCTGTGAATATACATTCTGTGCTAATGAACTTTAGAGGGCTGTATCGTGATGTCTGGAAGAGTGCATTTTTCCAGAGGACGGAGATGCCCAGATGTCCCCACCCAGTGACATATGATACTGTTCAACCGCGCACCACTACACCCAAAGCACTTCCGAGGGCTTTCGGGGTTTGCTCGCTTGCCTTATTTATTTTGGCCCTTTGCAGCACAAAAACAAATGGTGATCTCTACGCGGTCCTCTCTGAATGCTTTCTGGGTAGTTCGGAGATCAAGGTAAAACCACCTGGGAGCTGCAGGTAGTCTGGGGGCCACAAAGGTCCCGGTGTCCTTGCTTCCTGTGGTTAATCAATGTTCACGGGTTGGAGAACGAGCCTCACCACTGTCGCTACTGCTGGGTCTTGGACTATAAATAAATGTGTGAGTGCAAAGAGGCAAGGCCTGCCTGGGGAGCCGAAAGGGGGGCCTCGCTGCACCAACGCAGCCCGGGACACGTTTGATGGCTTCAACGAGACCTGCAGCTTCCCTCCTGCATTAGGAGGGTCGTGTCCCTCCTCAGCTTACCACCAGGCTCCCCACCACTCGGAGTGAGGCGGGCACCCAGCCTCAGGCCTCCTGAGCCTCAGCTCGGTTCCCAGCTGATGCAGACCATGGGATGAGGGAGAGGGAGAGGAGGATGAGCAGCCTTCTCCCTCCCCGCCCCCACCCTCCTCTCCATCATCACGCCGAGAGATGGATACTCACGCTCTCCTGGAAGAGAGCAGCAGGAAGCAGCTGGTTCCAAATGTAGGCTTGCACAACCAGGTCATCATGGGGGAAAACACCAAAAACAAACCGAAAAAATCCCCTAGGCCCAGAGCCACAGCGCGCATGTTAGTTAGCGGGGCCACGGAAGGTGGTGGAGCAAGGGTGTTTCCATTTTCTCCGGCTGACTTCTGCATACTTTCATCACATTAAATTGAAAACACCGTCTCCTCTTTGGATTGTAAACCCTCAAGGGCAGGCATCTATGACTGCTTCTGAAATCCTCCAACTTGGAGCTATGGTACTACTTAACAAAAAAAATCCCTCTTAAAAAAAATTACTGCTTTTTTTTTTTTAACTTTAAAAGCCTCAGCTTCCCTTCCTAGGTCACCAGCTGGCCATATGCCCTCCGGCCCAGAGGCCTGCTCTCCCTCTCTCTCTACATGTGCGTCTGAGCATCCTCTGGCATTGTATATAGCAAAGTCCCATAGCCCGTGGAACCAAAAAGTTCCCCAAAATCAAGGCAACAAAGGAAGGAAGCCAATGCTCCAGCCACGCGAGCACATGCTCTTGTTTGCTGCAGCCCACGCACTGCTCTTGCTGTGGTGGTCCGCCGGTCCCCAAGGTCAAAGCCGACAAGCACGTCGGATACACATTACCATGACCTTGTACATTTCGGAGCAAGGTGGCACAGAGGCCGTTCTTTGTGAGTGGAGACACATCCTCGGGGACAGACCTGCATTGGCAGAAAAACAAAAGTAACACCGGCTTCCACCAAATTCCATGATATGGCCCTTCCATCCCGGAGGTTTTTATGATGGAACTGTACTCACAACAGTCGTAAATCGCTGCCAAATCCCCAGTTAAAGACTACGGGCCATCGTCCAACCGGGCAGGGAAAAGAAAAACCATTCTAACAATAGTCGTTGGCAACATCTGGCCAGGATCAAACACAGGACCATGAGGCAAGACGACAATGGAAAATGGGATAATACAGCAATAAAAGGCAACAAGCTCTCTTATGTAAGAGATAAACCCGCATATCTGGGGCAACCACGCGGAGGCCTTGGGAGGAGAAATCACGGATTTGCGAGGGACCGCGTTCACTCATTCACACGCCATAATTTCCCTCTGAATCACCTCGTTATTTGAACTTTGTATAACTACAAAGTTCAAGACCTGATTTTATTACCTTTGCACACGCAGAGCTAACTCGCCCGAGTCTCCCCTCCGTTACTCAGGCAGCAAAAGGTTTACTCTGCAAGCAGCGGTTTCCTTTTGATACCAAGTGTCCTTGCCTTTTTTGGGTGGCTGTTGGAGCCTTGTCTCCCACACCCAGCCAGCCCACTGTCGCGAGCCACCACGGTGGCCTGCCTCACACGCATCCCCACACCGCCGCTCAGCAGAGTGAACTCCTGTCACATCCTGCCCGGCACACCCCCTCGCACGCAGCAGCCCCACCTGCTTCGGAAGACTGCCCCTTCCGCCGTGGGGACCAGCACCCTGTCACTCACGCACCCTGGGGCACGACAGCTTGGCCCCAGCACAGCCACAAAGGGCAGGCTGAGAGACAGCAGCCACACAGGCACCCAGCTCCAGCGGCTCACACACACACCCTTCCCCTCTGTCACAGACTGTTCAAGTTCAAGGTTAGTGACAAGTGCCAGGTTTTGGCGGCTGCACAGTCTTCTGGTAGGTTATGAGGCTAAGGGAACAGAGGGCGGTCTCATCACCAGGCCGTCCCACAGCAGCACGACGGCAACAAGAATGTTTGCTCCCGGCTCACTGGGGTTCCCCACAAAGCAGCCACTGGGGACCCTCCCGGTGTTCTGGGCCACTGTGTTTACCTCTCCCTTCCCCTCACCTAGAGTACATCCTACCGCCCCTCTCAAGCTCAATACTGCTGAGTGGCCTCTCTCCCTAAGACACGGCGAATCCGTAACAGCGAACATTGAATCCCAGCGACCCCAGTGTTAATACGTGGTAAGGGTCAGCGAGACTTCAATCAGGTGTTTGTCTGCCATGGGTCGCACGGTTGATGGGCTCCACCGCTGATTCCCTCTTAAACTCTCCTTTAGCTCTGCATTTCGGCGAGCTGTATATTATATGCAAGCTTTGTTTCACCCCATTAACGGAGGACAATCGTATTAGCCGTATGAGTCTGGAGTTCCCGTGTTACTTAATTGCAACACTGCTGTGTTAACGAAGTTAGGAGGGGGGTTGGCAAGAGCGTAGATCACCTTCATGTTCAGATATTTGTGGTTTTATTTTTTCTTTTGCCAGCTTGCCTCTCTGTTTCAATTGCCTACCATCTGCCTTTGAACAATCTAAGTGCGAGCAGATAGATTTTATTTGGAGGATGAAATGCTTTGAGCTCATCCTAGAAAAGCATTTTCATATACTAGTGTTCAGGGCATTCGCTGTTTAATAGGATCTCGAAGGCAATTCGGTTTGGGGTGGGAGTTGGTTCCTTCCTATAGTTAAAGTGCGCCGTGAAATTAAAATCTTGTGACCATATTTTGGGGCAGAAGGAAACAGGGTGGTCAAGGAAGCAGCAGGGACCTCTCACCTTAAAATGAGCCCTGCAACACCCAACGGGAACACAGGTGACAAGACAGAGGAGCGGATGTTGTGTTATGGTCTATTTCCTATTTCACCATCCTTAATTCACTCTGAATTCATAAGCTAAAAAAACAACAAAAATCAAAAAACAAACATGAAGCATTTACAAGCTTCTGAGTTAGTAGTTTTCTTTATATGACCAAAAAACACCCAAACGAAAAGTAGATTTAGTCCACCTGGTTAACTGAAACAAACAAACTTCCCCCCAATTAGAGTGATGTGACTTGAATCTGTCCTTTTGAAAATAAAGCCTGAAGCAAAATCAACGACCGATTTAAAAATCAGTAAGCTGGCTGGGAGTCAGAAGACCGGGGTTCTAGGTGGAGCCTAAATTCCTAAAAACTGAAACTCCCAATATCTGTGTTCGGTTATGCTAACAACTGTCATCTGAATCACAAGTGCTCAGCAGTCCACGCTGACCAGACAGACGTCATGACGTGGCTTGTTCCAAGCACCACACAGCACATGATGTTTAACACAAGGCTTCCAACTCGAGCCCTTGTTAAACAACTCTGACTATAGCAGCAGTGCCTGGAGCCAGAATCTGGATTTTCTACACCCACCGCTAAACCCCGCTGGGCAACGGGGTCTAGGCTGGTAAGTCCTCACGGTTTTGGACCTGCTGTGAAGGCTAAAACGGAGTTCCAAAAAAACAAAAACCAACTGAGATACAAGTTGGGGTGGGGGTAGGGGGTGGCTTCTGTCCTGGGAAGCAGAAATCCTCAATGACATTTATGGTTTGGGTTACTCCCATCACTTCTTAAAAGCAAGGCAGATAAGCAAGAGCAAGAAAAATCCACAATCCCTGCTTCCTCACCTGTCCCTCTCTGAAAAGCACACAGGATTTTAATGAGATGCAAATTACTCTTTGTTTTAATATACATGATTAAAATCCTGAAAGGAACATTTTGAGTTTAAAATTTTGTTCTTGTTTTTAGTTGTGTGTTGTTTTTAATGTTTTATTTATTTTTTGAGAGAGAGCGTGAGCAGGGGAGGGTCAGAGAGAGAGGGAGATACAGAATCTGAAGCAGGCTCCAGGCTCTGAGCTGGCTGTCAGCACAAGGCCTGACGCGGGGCTCAAACCCACAAACCGTGAAATCATGACTTGAGCTGAAGTCAGACGCTTAACCGACTGAGCCACCCAGGTGCCCCAAAGATTTTGTTCTTAAGCAATCGCTACACCCAACATGGGGCTTGAACTTACGACCCCAAGATCAAGGGTCGCATGCTCAACCAACGGAGCCAGCCCCCAGGAAAGAACATTTTAAGAACTCGACAGGGCAAGTTTCGAAGTGCAATACTTATGGAAGCTATTATACATGAAATATACATATAAATAAAAGCTATTAGAGGCTACGTCTCATTTACCAAGAGGGAATTTGCATGTATGCCTGTCCTGGTCTTAAAACTGATCCTATAAGCTACCTCCCTAAATCTTCTCCCCATTATTTTTAGAAGAGTGAGAACTTCTCTGCTTTCATTCCTAAAATGATGTTGCTCTTTGATGGGAGTATGACTCAAACAAAATTCCCTCAACTTCTTCTATCTATTCCCAGAGCAGGGTATGTCGCAAACAGGATGAAACTACTCTCAGAGCAAAAAATCGTACAAATGGGTAGTGATAAAGCGTCAGAGGATACGGCTACCTCAGTTAAAGTCTGAATCGGAAACCCTATTTAAAGAAATGCATTTTCGCTACTTAAATACATCACAGCACACATTATAAACTCTGCTATAAAACCAAAAATTATAATTCCCAATTGGCAAAAACCGCAAAGTGATGTATCAGAAACACTAAAACTCTTAACCTACAGAAATTATTAGTTGTTGAAATTAAAGCAATAATTATAATAATGTCTAAGTCCTCTATTTAAAAAACTTTTACATTCAAACTGGGTTTCTTACCCAAACTGAGAACTACGTAAATTACAAAGAAGGGAGTAACTTGCAAGCTTTTGCTCCCTCAGAATCTCACAAGCTACTTCTTTCCATAAATCTGGAATTATTGTTATACCATGAGCTGCCCCAAATCGACTTGTTTTCCCCTCTTTCCAAAGGGCGTGCTTGATCTAAGTGCCAAACACCCACCATTATGTCCATTTAGCAAATGTAGGTAATGAAAACTGGTATAATCTCGAATTAACAGGAATAGCAGTGTTCCCCAAAGAACAAGAAAAACTTAGAGGGGAAAAAGGAAATCATAAACTACAAAAGGAGCAAACCAAGGTGAACCATTAAGTACTAAAACAGTAATTTGGGGAAGGAACGTGTTTGGGGTGGAATCATCAAAAAGGAGAAATGAGAGCACGCAATGGTGTTGCAGGTGAGCCCACAGTCCTGGGAATGCAGCACACCCGTGGGGGGGAGGGCTTGTCACCGCAGCCCCTCCTGTTTTAAAGGTTCAACAGCCAGACATGACGTGTGGGAGGGCGCTGCTTTCTATTTGGGGAATAGGAATGGATGCATGAAGAAATGAAGGAGAAACTAATGAACGTGATAAAGAAAAAGAAGATTTCCATCTGAACAGAACAAGGAAAGTGCTCCCCGAAATGACTTTACTGAGGTGAGGGGAAAACAAAGACAGGAGGAAAATGAGGAGGGAGGCAGGGAGAGATGGGGAAGTGAATGGTGAAGCTCAGTAGGCTAATAATAGAGAGAGAAGGAAGTAGTGCGCCACAGGAGATAGAGACGCAGAGGAAGAAGGGCAGGCGGACGGGCCTGGGAATCGCTGGCAATTATCTCACTGAGCGAGAGGCAGCAACAGACAGGGCCTTAAAAAAAGAAAAGAAAGGAAAAGCAAAGAAAAGGTCCCTCTCCCCACACCTCCACACCCCCCTCCCAACAATACACATATACTTCTTTTGGATCAGACTTCCAAGCCGCCCACAGTGCAGGCCTGAGATCGTCAACCATGCGCCTTACGGTAAAGAATTCTACGACTGGTTGTGAACAGTAGTTTGATGTCCTGGGAATGCGTATGGGTCTGATGCGGTACAGAACTACAGTAATGCCCAGCAAAAGGGCAGCGGGTTTACAGAAAACTCCTTAAAGATGTGTGCACGTGTGGGGGGGCGGTGTCTATACTTAGACCCCCAACGTCGAGTCTCCCGCAAAGCTGCAGAGAGTTCTGAGGGTCTGGACACCCAGCCCTGAGTTCAGTACAAGAAGTCGGGTGGAAGCCAAGTGCAGGAACACAGGGGGCAGCCGTCTCCCATTGTCAAGTGCGGGACCTGCCGAAGGAGTCAGACTCCGGGCCCGTGAGGTCCGACGGCCTGCCCTGCAGACGGCCAGCGAGGAGGCGTGTGCTTGTGTGTGTTTGTTTAACAAGAGGTAGCACACCTGGCTGGGCCATTGTGCAACCTAATCCCACAGGGGGAAAATTTCCTCCTGATCTCCGCTGTGATCAGGTTCTGCCCTGAAGCACCAGGCTTAAGTGTCCTCGCAATGTCTATCCAGAAGAAAAGACAAACACTCGAACTAATCCTTCTCAGTCCCAGCCAGGGGTCGTCACGATGGAACAAGTTCAGAAAGGACCCACCGGCATGGCGTCTCCGGTCACGGGGCATCATCTTCGCCACTCTGGGAGACTGGCTGGAGGGAAGGCTCTTCCTCGACAGCTCCGATCTCACAGCATTTTATTTTCAATAAAAGTGATTTATTAAAATATAATAGCATACACTTTAGTAAGGCTTGCCACGTAAATAATAATCTGTAAGGAGTCCTTTACCTGATCACACGTTACCACTTAGGGTTGGGAAAAAATGGTAACTTCTCGGGAGAGGGGGGTATCCCTCCCACACAAATGCACGGACACTTGATATTCCACTCTTATTTATATTTAACAGCTCATTAAGAAAAGTGTCCTGAGGGGACGCCTGGGTGGGTCAGTCGGTTAAGCGTCCGACTTCGGCTCAGGTCATGATCTCATGGTTCATGGGCTCGAGTCCCACATCAGGCTCTGTGCTGACGGCTCAGAGGCTGGAGCCTGCTTCAGATTCTGTTTCCTTCTCTCTCTCTCTCTCTCTCTCTCTCTCTGCCCCTCCTCTGCTTGCAGTCTGTCTCTCTCCCTCTCAAAATAATAAACGAACATGTTAAAAAATTTAGGAAAGGAAAGTAACTTGAAATGTGCTCCCGGGCAGGCCACTGTAGGCAACTGCAAGTGAAAACGACGATGGAAGGCCCTAATACGGTCGTGGAGGTTCAAAAGTTTGCTCCCAAGCAGGCTGCGAGCACAAGGACTGGGCTTCCTCACGGAACGGAGCAGGGGAGAGGCCCAGGATCAGACGACGGCGTAAGAGTCATTAGGAATCCCAGGTGTCGGCAGCGCTAAGCCCCAGGTTCCCGTGTGCCCTGAACTGTACGCCTAGTCCTGGGTCTGGTGAGGCAGGAAGGAAAGGAGAAGAGGTGGACAGGAAAGAGACGGCCTCTAAACCAACAGCCTTGGCGGTGGAGAGGTTGAGCAAGGCCAGCAGCGGTGGGAGGAAACCAGAAAGCACCACTCTGTCCTGAACGTTAGGAGGCGGATGAGCGGAGTGTTCTCGAGGCCGCACCATTAGTGCCCACCCCCACCTCAGCGGCTCCATAAGCGTGTCTGTTTGCACTGGGAACACCCCGGCCCATGGCCTTGCTGGGCCCCAGCTTGCACACCACCCTCCTATCTGGAAGAGGCAAGGGAAACCGTGGCCTGCCGATGGGGACAGAAAGGCCTAGACAATCTAAGCGCGTGGAGACGGGTCCCTGCGGAGGAGCTGAGATGGAGGCTGGGAGGGCTGGCCGGCAGCTGCGGTGAGGGTCTGGGAAAGAGTGCCCCCAGCAGGTAGCCGGGAAAACCCAGCGGGCAACAGTTTGGGGAACCATCAAAGAACCCTTGCTGGAGTCTGGTTGGGTTCCAGAAGTTGAAACTTTTCACCTATCTCGATGCCCCCCATCCCAGCTGTATGTTAATGGCAGACAGGAATAAGGAAATAAGCCATCTGGGCTTATGTGGAAGGTCTAGGTATGTCTGCCTGTATCTGAAAATACCTGACTTCTCCCCCTTGGTCCATTCCCCACTTACCAGATTGTTCATAACCCTCACACAATCTCCTAAGAGCCTCCTCTTGAAGTGAGGGGCCCTGAGTTGCCCGCCGTAAACAGAAACGGTGAGGCCATCAGACGGTCCCTAAGACTCGGCTTTGAGTTGTTTTTCTAGTCCTGTGGCACATACTCAGTTGTTCTCTCTGGATTAGGCCCCCAGGGCAACATGCTGGGAGTAAAATAAGAGCTCAGAGGAGATGAGCATCTCAGATAAGTGGAGACGGAACAGAACACGGGATCAGGGATCAGGAGAAGAAAGCTGAAGAGTTGACCCAAGTACAGGGTCAGATTCCTCCCCTGACTTGGCAAGGCAAACACCGACTTCACAGAAGGCTCAGGAAGCCATGCTGCTCTTTCGAGCTCTCTCTGCCAACTAGCCAGGGGAGGGATGAGGTGAGGGGATGACAGGCAGGCAGGCACCCCCCGCCCTCCCCTCCCCCGGAGTGGTGATCAGCCGCTGGTTCCCAGAGGATCATGGCCAACAATGTCAAGACTCCACATGGAGGCGACACACAGCCATCAGCCCTCTCTCCCAGACCCAGGGGCATCCCGGGCCAAGCCAAGAATGAGGGCAGATCAGTGTGTAAGTTTATTCATTTGGGGCTGTCCATGCTTCTCCCTTCACATCTGGCCTCGAGGTTCTTGAGCCTTTTCTCCAGCTATCTGTGCTCCTCTCTAGAAGGTGGGCGATCAAGAGGGAAAGAGTGAGTGGACCCCATGGGTGGGTCTGTCCAGTGCCGAAGTCTCTTGGGAGCACCCCAGGTATGGGGACCGGCAGTGCAGACAGCCTTGTCACGTGGCCCAGCACTGCAATGAAAGCAAGCGCTCTTTCTCCCTTCCTCTACCTTTAAGGGGTAGTTGCTCAGGATTTCAACTGTGCAAGGTGCTTCTCTCACCACTCATGTATCACTGAGCCCGTAACAGAAGCTTAATAAATACTTGTTGATTGAAAACATTCTATTCGCCTAACACACATTGGACTTTCTCCGTGCCAAGCACTGTGCTGGACACTGGAAACATAAAAAACGAATCCCTCAGACTCCTGCTCCCCGTGGGCTCTTGCTGAATTTACAGGATGACAAACCAACGATAACAGGGCCATTGCCAACAGCAGGCATGTTCAATGAGCTGAAGGGCGCTGTGCCGATCAGCAGCAGAGAAGGCTTCGGAAATGGGCTTTAGGTGACAAGCTGGCTACCAGGCGGAAAAAGGGTGAGGGGAAGATTCCAGGCGTTAAGCTCATTATGTGGTTTGGGAGCCGAGCAGGTCTTGGTGGGAAGCTAATACGGAGGGGGAGGTGGGAGAAGGATTCTAGACAGGTAGAGTGCCCCGGGGCCGTGCGTGATGGAGGGCTGGGTTTCATCTGAACTGCGGTGTCTGTTGAAAAGGAACTGACGGGATCAAATCAGCGCGGGTTGGGCTGGAAAGCGCAGGGCGTGGAGGCAGGAAGGTAGGATGGCCAGCAACCAGAGCATCTGGGGCCAGAGAGAAGACGGTGGCCGTGGGGATGGAGAAGAACAAGCCCTGGTGAGAGGGATGAGGTGTACAGCAGGACACCAGCTTGCCTTGCAGGCCTGAGAAGACAGAACATCAGCCCTCCAGAAGCTGGGGTCCAGCAGCCTTAAGAAGCAACAGTGGATGAATTGAATCTGTTTGTGTGCCAGGGACCAGAGACGGGTCGTCGCTCACGCCCCTTTGTCCTGGACGGTGTTTGTGGCAGCACTGGCTTTACGTTGGCCTTTGAAGAATGACAGAGCGGGGACTTGGCAGAATGGTTCACTGACTATTCTCCTTTTGGCTGTTCTCCGCAGGGATGCGTACCCTGAACGGTTTTATTTAGCTCCGTCTTTGTGGTATAAGATCTCAGACGGATTCTTTGAGCCGACACCTCCACCAAGGAAAGCTACCACCTTCCCTCACATTAATCCTGCACACCGACAGCTCCTGGCGGTCTCTAACCTACGCGGGGCGCAGATAAATAAATAAAAACTAGAATAACGGGGCTCTGCCAGCCTAGCAAACCGATCCAGCCTGAGGATTATAAGGGACACCTGTTTTTTTTTTTAACGCAGCAGCTGTGAACACAGTGGAAGCATGGCATCCTAGTAACAAGGAAGAGTTCTCATTAAAATCCGATAGTAGCAGAAACTGGCATGGACCAATGTTCAGCTAGGACACCTGACCGCAAGAAGTTCAACTCACATTAGATACCTAATAGGCACACTGCTTTGCTGAACTGGGAAACCTGAATGCTACTTTGCTGATGGGGAGGTGATTGACCCATCCATCGGAGCCTTCCCAATCCTGAAAGCAGCTATTACATACATAGGGTATTTTCATAAACAAACTGAAGCTTTCTGAAGTTTGGCTGACCAAACACCTCTTCACTTAAGCCAGCTTAAAAAACAAATCAGAACACAGCCCAACGTAGAACGTGGACACTCACAGAGGAGGAAAGAAACAACATTTAAAATGTTCTCTTCAGCTCATTCACCATGGAAGACACACACACACACACACACACACACACACACACACACACAATCTACCAATGCATAAACACCACAGGCAAACTATTTCGAAGCTCTAATATGTACACATTACCTTTTCAGACCAGACCAGGGAGATGCTCCTAGAAACAGCTTGTTAACAGCCCCTCACATTGCTGTTTAACAATCCGTTTATAGCCCATCAGAAAGCCAACCCTCCGAGGAGATATATTTTACATCTATGTGTAAGGTTTTCTTGCCACAAGGCTGGGTTGTGTGCAATCTTTCACTCTATAAGCCAGAAAACAGATTATACCATAATTTCTGTGACTTGTGATCCTGTGAGCATGTACGCAGAGTCACAGGAACAAACGCTTAGAATAAAAGCAGAATGAATGCCCAAGGAAGCACAAGCCATACCGCATAGTCATGACTAGAACTAAAAATAGCATCCAAAGGCATGGTGTCTGCGACCCTCTCACGTTCTCCTTAGAACGTGCTCATTCTAACCTCCAGTGTGCGTTCCTAAGCACGGGCCTTCGGTAATTTTACCTAGAATCTCTCCCTGACCCAAAGAAGCCACCTTCTAGGCTGGAGCGTAGAGCCGTCTTTAAATGCACTCCAATTATAATGCTGTAAAAGCACATAAATGCAAACAAAGCATGAACTCACAAACTCGCGAGTTTTCCTCCAAAGCCTGACATCTGTGTGCTGGGGACACGGGGACCAGCTGAGAGACTGCCTTTCTGGCAACTGGTCCACCAGAAACTCAGAGATGCCCAGCATGGCCAGCGGCCCAATAGGCAGCCGGCTGGACTAACACTCGCCTCACCCCGAGCGGGGAAGTGCACGGCCGGAACTTCCCCAAAGTGGCATGATCTTGTCAACACGGGCCCCACTCGGAGTCCCAAAAGGTCCTAATACAAGACCCCAAGGAGAATCACAGACACCGACCCGGGGGGCCAGGCCCGTGAGGGGAATTCTTCCAGTGATCCACCTGGCGCCGAGCCCGGCAGTCCAGAAACAGGAGCCCTAGGCTCTGCGGGCCATCCTCAAATGGACCCAAATAAGAAAGTGGATGTGTTGTGAACTTACTCTCACCTGTAACCCAGACAAAACCGAAGCAAGAGGCGAGAGGGAGAGGGCCGTCTCCTGGTCCACTCACACCTCCTCCTCCATGGTGAACCTTCAAATACCACAACTGAAATGGAAATGTACACCGAAACATCTTTCCCTTAAATCAGACTGCTCGACACGAGAGCTAACCACAAAAGCACACACAGGCATTTCCCCCTAGTTTACGGAAGCTCCCTTTGGCCATTTCACCAAATTTTTAAGACAGAAGAATTCTCAGAAGGGCCAGCTCGAAGTTAGTGATGATGCCCTTGGGCCCACCTCGTCCCTCTCCGCAGGAAGGACAAGGCCTTGTTTTCTCCTTGCAGTTTTAAGCTTCTTTTCCCTCTGAGGTTTCCTCCCACAGATCCCCCCTTGCACTCAAAAGACGATCACTAAAATATCCTGCCGTGGGTATCAGGGCCCCCCGGTTCACCGCATACGGTAGGCAGCGCAGAAGAGCCCAAATACCCGAAAGGGTGGGAGGAAGTAAGACGGATATTCTGATAGGTCCCCACATGAGATGTAACTGAACACCCGGGTCCCTTTGCCCATCTCCCCGCCTACCTCGCTGACACGCCTACAGCACGCTGACAAAGATGATAAGATCATCACTCTGGCCTTCCCGTGCCCTCTAGCATCCCCCACTGGATTCCGCTGTGTTCAAAAGCTGCATCTGACCCAAAGGGGGCTTCTCTCTGCAGAGAAATGGACCCTTGCCACCCAACTCATAGTCAAAGGCACAGAGCCGCAGAGACACAAAAGAGTATAATGCAAAATTCAGAAAGTGTGCTTCCGTGTCTCTGGTTTTCTGAGGGTAAAGACTATTTATATATANTATATATATACACACATATATGTATAATTTTTAAATGTTTACTTTTTTTTGAGAGAGCGAGCAAGCGACCAACCAGGAGAGGGGCAGAGAGACGGACAGAAGATCTTAAGTGGGCTTTATGCACCGTCGGCGCAGAGCCTGAGGTGGGGCTCAAACTCACAGTGAGATCCTGACCTGAGCCAAAGTTGGACGCTTAACCGACTGAGCCACCCAGGTTGCCCCTTGGAGGGTAAAGACTCTTACCTTTCTGGCTCATACGGTCTCTCCTTCCACCTCGTCCTAAAGTATTTGAGTCGGCAGACTAAGGGAAGGACGAAATGGCACAAAGTCAAAGAAGGGGCTGGCAGCTTTCCAGGGGACCTGGGATGTAGTCAGCCACATCAGGTCATTCAGGCCACCCGGTCAGGGGGAAGAGGACACTCCTAGACTGGGGATCTACGTTACTTTATGTTACTCATATTTCAGTCCCAAATGAAGCTCTCCTGCCTCCTTCACCTCACTTCGAACACAGACCACATCAAAAGGTACCCAGGGAGAGGGACACCTGACGAGCTGTCCCCACCCATCACTGGCCATTACTGTCAAGACCCGCAAGTAAGGAGAGCCCCGGGTCTCAGCAGCGCAAGGTACCAGTCAAGGGACCTCGTGACACGGCTTCTGAAGACCTCCCAGACACAGCGGCTACAAAGTGCACCAGGGACCCAATCCTTCGGATGTCCCATCTCCCCAAACCGGGCACACCAACCGTGGGGCAGGAAGCTGGGAGCAGGCACACGAACAGGCGCAAAGGAAAGAGAACTCGCTTCTGTCCCTTTGGGGACCCCCGCCTGCGATCACACATCTAGACGTGGCAAGACACAACTGGGCCCTATGGTGAGTCAGAAGACTCTCTTGTGGTTCTCCTCCGGCAGAACGGATTCGATGGTCAAGGGCAGTGTGGGAAAGACCAACGGTCTTGAGGCGACAGTGAATAACGGAGCAACGAAGACGGAGGGAAGCCCCTTTCCCTTGGCTGAGCTCCTCAGAGCAATCCAGAAAAGAGCTCAGCTTTCTACCAAGTCTCTGTGACATCTCCTCTTGGCCACCCGGTGCGTATATATTGATCTGAGTATTCATTAGTAGGCTTTGGACGACACCAACCCTAAATTGTCTCTTGACCTGGGTCCTTCACCAGGGAGCCCGGCGCTGCTCTGGCCACACCCACAGCCGGGCGGGCAGATCTGAGCCCCCTCCTTTCCTTCCCATCGCCCAGCTCTGCCACCAGGGCTGCACCCGGACCCACACTTTCACTAGGGAACAAGGAAAGGTGCTAGGGAAAAGGGCAACTTCAGAGACAGCCAGACTGTTCTTTGGGGCTTGATTTTTTTTTTTTTTTTTTTAAATTACCAGCCTGATTTCTATCTGCAACTCCTTTCTTCCAGGAAATAGTTTAGAGTCAGCATCTCATCTCTGGTTACGGCTTCCTCACATACAGGGGATGTCAGTGGAGCAGGGGTTACTTACTGCCTGTTACGCAGATAAGTCTTCGGAAAGATAAAGTTACACGGGCCGTCATAGCCCACCGGGGAGGGGACACGGTGGCTGAGAAGAACATCGCCAACGTTCACTGGTGTTTTCCAAGGAAGAGTGCAGAGGAACAGTTTCTTTCCAAACCTATGCTCTTTCTCCAACAGTCCGCAAGCACCCACACCCGCCGCGTGGGGTCAGCGGAAGAGGAGCTAACATCCTCCCCGCAGTGCCTCGGAAAGAATCCTTCTCCAGCCTATATTTCATCTTCTCATTTAGCGTGGACTTACAGACGAGAAGCCAGGAATGCATTTCAAGTCCACGGCAGAGAGAATAAAGCTGCTGAAAACAGACCCTTCGGTCCCTTAACGTCTAAAAACAAAGGCTCCCTCATGCCCCAAAGTAACAAATTTGGCTTTCTCGAGCTCTTCTGTATAAACTTCCCCCAAGAGCCACAGACTCCCGGCTCTCGGAGCTGGAAATTCACCACCCCGCAGCAAACAGTGTCTGCTCTGTGGTCAGACAGTGGGACCGCCTGTTCAACAAAAGCGGACGAGAGAACCGATGCCCTCGTTCAAGTCTCGCCCCGGCCGCAAATAATAAGCAACTGTGTGAACAAGCAGATCCGTGAATAGGTTCAAATACTTGAGTGCTGAGTAATAATGCTAGTTAGAGTCACTGTACAGTACTTCCAGGCTTAGGGTTTTGTTGTTTGTGGGGTTTTTTTCCCTTTTCTTTTTATCTTTGAAACTTATTCAGAATCGTACTAGCCCCTCAGAACTTTACTGGAAGATGCAAAAGGCCTTGGTTATTATCATGTCATTGAGGCCAGCTCGTCTCTCCTGTTGTCAAGGCTTGCATTCAATTGAAGTTACAAACTGTGAGCTTTGATCAGCCGGGACGGAGTGACCCCGGCCCCATAAGAAACTCAGTGGGACAGTGGCAAGGAGGCTTGCTGGGAGGCGGCCAACTTGGGAGGTCTAGGTTTTTGGTTGGGGGGCGGTGGTTACCTGCCATCCACGTGAGCTTCAGCAAACCGTCAATATCTCTGGCCACCGCACCAGCTGTATAACGTAAGCACAGGACTAGGAAATCTCTAGTTCCTTCTAGATCTAGCTATTGCGGAGGAGACACAGA
Organism: Crocuta crocuta; assembly: GCF_008692635.1. NCBI lineage: Eukaryota > Metazoa > Chordata > Mammalia > Carnivora > Hyaenidae > Crocuta > Crocuta crocuta. The sequence goes on from NW_027528869.1 coordinate 6,018,682, forward strand.
GGGGGAGAAGAAGTGCCTTTTTTCTCTCTTTAACAGAGTAAGTCGCCGCATTATGAAACTGACATATCCCAAGGGGTAGGCATGTTTATTATCACTTCAGATGAGTTAACAGGTTGAACATGAAGATCAGTACATTCAAGTTCAAGAACCAGGAGTCACACTCACGTCGGTCTACTCCCGGGTCTGTGTTCTGGCCCTGGAAGGGCTCGGCAGTAAGGCAAGGACTGGTCCCCTCTTCCCAGCAACTTACAATCCTCTTAAGGGAAATCGCTGCTACAGATAAGAACCAAAGAACACCAGACAGACTGAAATGCGAATCAAAATCTGAAGCAGAGGTGACTGGAACTACATTGTGGAGACACTTACATTACTGAGCACACTCACCCACAGCGCCCATGCCAGTGGGGCGATGCGTCCTTTTCAGGTCATTCAGGAAATGAGATCGTTTTCCGTCCGTCTGCCTCCCACACACAAAGGGAAAATACCCCCAAGGGGTACACAGGGCTGGAGAGCGTACAGATTTATTGGATAGCTCCTTCCTGTCTTCACTGGGGACTAACATATTTTTCAGAAGTCATTCATCCAGATAACTGAAGCATAGCCTTTTAAAACTTCACATTATTTTTATGCCAAACATTTTTGTTGGATAGCTTTCCAAAATGCATTACATTTTCTCACTTCCTAAATCTCATAACTTAAAGCTTGTCTTTAACTTGGAAGTCATAATTACGATCATTAATATCATCAGTCATTGTGTGGTGCCGTGCAAATGGGTTTAACTCTATAGAGAAGTCCTCACGAGGGAGCTACGCTTTCTGAATTCTTGTCTGTTCTGGAGCACTTTTCCTCAGCCTGTGTTAGAGGGACGTAGCCCGAGGACAGAACACCTGATTCTGACTCCGGCTTAGCCGCAATGCATGATGATGAGATCTCTGGCATGCTATTTAAATGCCAAAGGACTCGGGGGCGCCTGGGTGGCTCAGTCAGCTAAGTGTCCAGCTTCGGCTCAGGTCATGATCTCACAGTCCGTGGGTTCAAGCCTTGTGTCGGGCTCCGGGCTGACAGCTTGGAGCCTGGAGCCTGCTTTGGATTCTGTGTCGCTCTCTCTCTGTCCCTCCTCCACTTGTGCTCTGTCTCAATAAAAACATTACTAAATAAATAAATAAATGCCAAAGGACTCAGTTTCCTCATCTGTTTCATTCCCATTTATTACCTCCACACACCCCTCTCTGCTTCCTTCCTCATATCTGCTCTGTAGACAGGCTTCATGAGAGCCGTTCGAGTCCAAAATGTTGTGAAGTCAGATGGCCAAAATCCTCTCTCCGCTCAAGTTAAATACACCAGGCCAGTGTGGTCAGGCTATCAGGAAAAGAGGGAGGAGAAAAAAAGATGATTCCTTTGGTGGGAGGTGATCATCAGGGAATACCTGAAAAGGTCTCCAGCACATTCCTAGAAGTCACACACAGTACTGAGGATGCAGATGAGGCATGGGGTTAAAGAAAAACTTTACTTTGATGGATGGTGTAAAAAGTTGCAAGGGAGGAAAACCCAAAAAAAAACACTGTGGAAGGAAGAGACTGGCCAGAGAGTGACACGGACAAAGGCATCCAACCCAGAGGCTGCACAGGATGAGAGGGCACCGTGCAGCCTGTCGCCCACATAAGGCGAAAGGAGGTGCCAGGGGAAAGACGAGAAAGGCAGAGAGAGAACAGAAAGGTTTCTGACGACATGAAGGGCCCACAATGAAACCTGTCGAAAGCCAAAATATCACTAGAGAATACCAGAGATTGGAATCAGAATGGAAGAGCTGGACATCGATTTGAAGGCAGTTTGCACAGTGTAGCCATCTGGCTCTCCTCACTGTGAGAGGAACGGTGAGGAGTGATCCCCCTTCAGGCGAACCCAAAATGGGAAGGAGAGCGGGGGCCTCACAAACGTCTCAGCCTCCCCATTCCTGCCCCCTCATCCCAGCTCATGTGAAGCTCCACCATCACCTGCCACTCACAATTCCCTACTTTTTGTCATAAAGATGGCCACTCCTGAGAATGGTCACGGAAAATGCTTTAGAACTGTAGGCCCTAGGGGCGCCTGGGTGGCTCAGTCAGTTAAGCATCCAACTTCGGCTCAGGTCATGACCTCATAGTTTGTGGGTTCAAGCCCCGCATCGGGCTCTGTGCTGACAGCTCAGAGCCTGGAGCCTGTTTCAGAGTCTGTGTCTCCCTCTGTCTGACCCTCCCCTGCTCACACTGTCTCTGTCTCTGTCTGTCTCTCTCTCTCTCTCTCAGAAATAAAAAAAAAAAAAATTTTTTTTTTAAATAACAAGAACTGTAGGCCCTAGCTTTACCACACGTGGCAGGTGAGCTCTTGGGCCAGTACATGGCTGAAACACTCTGGAATTCAGAATCCTCCAGAATCTCTCTCCTCAAGAGAGCTCTGAAGAGTAAGCAGAATAGTGTAGATAAAACACTTAGCACACCGAGCAGCAGGCAGGGGTATTCCATATACGATGTTGGTGGTGGGGATGAAGGAGGAGAAAGAGGAAGAAGGGGAGAAAATGTAGGTGCAATGACCCCTTTAATTACAGAACTGGGAAAGCTCCAAAACGCGAGGATTCTACAGTTTGCCCTAAGCACAGTCCACACTTAGCTGACTGGGGCTACTGCCTTCCTCAATCAACATCCCCATCATCCTCCCACAGTCTGAAAATTCCAGATCATTTAGACAAAGACCAGACAAACTGTACATTTTCACTATCTAAGAAGAAAGGCTGATGGGGCAAATACATTTGTGGTACTACTTCAAACCTGAAAGAACAGTTTCAAGCGCACATAGCACTCATTTCTAACCAACAGATGATGTGCTACACGTGTCATTTTTGCCTATTCGCTGGGGCTCATCCCCAGACGCCCCAGTGAACTTTCTCCGTCTGGTTCCTGTACGTTCAAAACTAAATAAAAATGTGTTTTCTGTTGAATGGGCTATAATTCTAACTTCTTGCTAATTCAGCCTAGTCTTCCACTCCCCAAATACGAGGTTTGGCAGGGATCTGTCTTTAAGCGGGGCCCCTTTTGGCCTGGGAACCCTGAGTACACTCACACTCATTCTCTTCAGCAAATACTCACAGATCGGTTTCTTACACACATCTAACAACAAATACGCAGGGCTGGACTCTGCCTGAAAACAAATGCCAGCGCTTTTTCTAAGGTCACATTCATGGAGAAAAATATGCCCATTGTACACCATGCACCCTAGGGGGCTTCATTCAACACGGAGCTACTCAGCTGGGCGAACCACACCAAAGGGCAACTTTTAAAAACTGGTAATAAGGGGCGCCTGGGTGGCTCGGTCAGTTAAGCATCCGACTTCAGCTCGGGTCACGATCTCACCGTCTGTGAGTTCCAGCCCCACGTCAGGCTCTGCGCTGACAGCTCAGAGCCTGGAGCCTGCTTCAGATTCTCTCTCTCTCTCTCTCTCTCTCTCTCTCTCTCTCTCTCTCTTGCGTGCGCGTGCGCGCGCTCAAAAATAAAATTTAAAAAAAAAATTAAAAAAAATTTTTAATGATAAAAAAATAAAAATTGGTAATAAAATGAAACGGCTCTTCCCGTTCCTCCCAATAACCCCGTGCCTCCTTGCCCCTTTACCTTCCTCGGTGTGAGTACATGCAGGCTCAACTCAGATTTCCAGAATATCTTTTAGTTCTCTGGTAGCCACACTGGGGCAACTTCTTCCTTTGACTGACCTGTGTGAAGGAAGGAAGCTACTTTTCTAGAACCAGCCGCCATGTTTGAGCTGATGCTGTGTGAAACAGGAAGCTGACTACACCTACCCTGAGGTAGAAGTGTGGCCACCCTTGGATAAAAGAGCCCATGGTCCACTCAAGGTTTCCTCAGAAACGGGCGCTTTTAATAACAGGCCCATTTCCCTCAGCCCAACACGGAAGCACCCGACTTCTCACACGCTGTAAAAAAAAGTGTTGCTGCATCCCACCCATCCCATCTTTGGGCATACATCCAAGGGGCTTAAAGCAGGATCTCTCCAAGAGATAACTGCACATCTAAGTTCACTACAGCGTGATTCACAATGGCCACGAGACAAAAGGAGCCAACATCTCCGTCAACAGATGAGCGGGTAACGCAGACGGGGCACACACAATAAATGGAATATTACGCAGCCTTGTAACAAGAAGGAAATCCCATGGCACGCTATGGTACGACACGGGGGAACCTCAAAGATGTTATGATGAGCAAAGTAACAATAATATAGGATTCCACTTCCATAAAGGACTCAAGTAGTCGAAAGCATAGAAACAGAAAACAGGAAGGTGATTACCAAGGGCTGGGAGGAGGGGAGAGGGCACAGTGTTTGCTTAGTGCTTAGTGGGTACAGAACTTCCGAGTCGCAAGATGAAAAAGTTCTAGAGATCTGAATATACTTATCACTACTGAACTGGATGCTTAAAAATGGGTAAGACAGTAGGTGGAATGTTGTGTGTTTCTTACAATTTAAAAAAAAAAATCGGTGCTGCAAATAGTGGTGCAAATACAGGTCTACCAAGCCCCTCTTCCCTGATCCCCTACTCCTACTACTTCCTCTTCTCACATCTAACAATATACCCTCTGGGCCCAAGGCTCCCCCTACACACATCTCCCTTGGCACATACCTCCGTGCTCTCATACCAGCTGGCTTGGGATTAAAATGGACCAAGTTAGGAAGTGCCAGAGAGAGTGCAGCCTATTGTATCGAGTTTCCTTGACCTTTTATAGGGATGCACCATGAACCCAGCAAATGCAGTGCCAGGCCCTGAGAACACGGCCTGCGCTGCTCTAAACCTGGCTCGGTCACCAATGAGCTGAAGCAGGCCACTGAATTCTCTGGATCCCCTCCCTATAAAAATAGGAGGCTGGCCCAGGTGGTCTCTAACGTCTCCCAGCTCTGAAATCCTGAAAGTTCCCTGATTCAATTGTCCAAGAAGCTGCGGAAGACTTAGAAGCCTGCTAACCTGAGCCTAACGTGATTCTAAAGTAATTCTTCAGGCCCTTTTATTATCTATTACTCAATTCCTTTGTCTGTTTCGACACAAAAGGTGTTTTTTCTTTAATTCTATCACAATAATAAAAATTGTATGATTATACCAAAATTATCCTGATAATCGTTTTTGGACAGATACCCAGAGAGTGTTCTAGGCCTCCCTGAGACAGCAGTGTGACTCTGTTACATACGGGACACAAGCTAATGGACGCAGGTGTTAAGTGAGCCTTTGGTACACAGGGGCAGACAGTGGAAAGGGCACTGATCTCCTTCCATGCTTCACTTCAAATCAGCAAACATTAGCGGAAAACATTTCTATGCCAGGTGCCAAGCTAGGTAGCAAGATACAAAGATAGTTATCGCTAAACCCAAGGAGCTCAGAGTCCAGTGGAGAAACCTGGACTCACTCACTCTCCATCCATCCATCCATCCATCCATCCACCTATCCATCCATCCCAGTTAGTAATANAAAAAGATATCTTTCTGCCAAGAAGCCAACCATACTGGAGAATAGAGACAAGCAGGGAAGGCAGTGAAAAGGGGAAGAGGAAGTCTGACCACTAGTTTTGGTAACCTGGGTGGCCCTCACGACTCAGACCCCTGCCAAGCCATGAAGGACTATGTCTGCTGGGTCATAACCACGTTCCACAGCAAGGGGCTGAACTCAACACTGAAGTTGTTAGGTCAGTCGAAGGTGAAGGCTGATGAGAGAAAAGGCAGCCTCTTCCTTCCTCCCGTGACCAGCACAGTCAGCCCCACAATCCTCTGGGAAAAAAAAAAAAGTTATTTGACTTTTTATATTGTTGGTTGCCCCTGTCCTAACATTTGAACAGTCCCAGTGATCAGGAAGGGAAGCACTGAAACTCCTGGATGACAGTGCCACTCCTTGCGTGGGCCAGCTCGGTGCAGAGAGACAGCAAGGGCTCCGTCAGTTTGGGTGACCTTGGGCTAGTCAACCTGTCTTCTCCTGTCCAACGTGCATCTGAGAGTCACTTCCCTAGGTGATGGAAAGATGCCTATAAAACCCAAAGGAAGCACCAAAGCGCTTCTGGGGCATCCACTGTCAACCACCGCCAAATATGTGATACAAACAAAGGTGTCACTGATGGACTCCAAAACTTTCGCCTTAGAAACTGCACCCAAATCGTACACCACTCTTTTCTAGTGGAACAGACACTGCTCAGAAGTAAACTAAGCCCTTCCTTCTGTGGCTGCCTCCGGTCAGGCTCCTCTGTGAGCCATCACACCAGCGGCAGAGGAATTTACTGCCTGCTAACCAGCTGCCTGTAAGGCACAGGAGCAAGGGAGGAAGGTTTCAGGAGAGGGCAGAGGAGTAAGGGAAATCTCTCCACACAGAGCCCGGCTGCCGTGTCACGTGTCTCCAATCCATCAGGTTCATCAGCTCATCCTTGAAAGCTTCTGACATTCCTTCTCTGCTCCACAGAAAAGTTGATTGTTTACTGGACTCCAGAAGCAATCCCGGGACTTGCTTGCGGGCTACCAGCAAACAACATTTTTTATCATGCAGTCACTGTACCCACCACCAGAACAGTTTCAGATGACCAGGAATAATCCCCTTGATCTGCAGCACTCAGTACTAGTACACAGCGAATTAACCAAACTCCTTGGGAAAAAAATACTCTTCACCTACGTGCACCAAAACATATACACAGAGTAAGGGAACAGTCATGTACTGGCTCCGAGAAGAAGCATTCAAATAGAAGTGATACTTCATTACTAGTGGAGAGCATTCAATCCATTTCAACTGATTTCAACCACACAGAAATACAAAGTTGTCAACGACACAGAAATACAAAGTCGCGAAAAGACACACAGAAAACAAACAAACAAAAAAACTGAGGGTAAGCATTAAGGGCATTAAGGGAAAGGAGGACACGCAAACTGTGGCTGCAATTTCTATGTCACACTTGAGACAGTATTTTGTCTGGGTTTGGGACCGGTTCTGCACGTCTCAGGCAGGAAAGGGGCTGCCGGACTCTTCCCACTGGAGGACAACGGACAAGACACCCGGTAGCGCACGCAAACACATATAAGCCCATCAGAACGGCAGGGGTATGTGGTCCCTTTAAAAGAGGTTATCAAGAAAAGTCACAGAAAGGAGAGCTTTTTGTTGCGTTCACTCGAATCGGACCACCCCAGAGTCGGCCCGGTTTTCCTGAGGCCAGAGTTACTGCCATGGAGCTAAATACAATTTACTGACTTGACACCTACTAAGTGACCTCTGGTTGTGTCGCGAAGTGTCCAAGTAGATAATCCATACCGTGCTCACTGTAGAATCTAATTCACACAGCAAAAGAAACTAGTTTTGAAGTATCAAAGTACCTTAAATCATTTACTGGGGCATCCCCTTCACCAATAGGCATACGGCTAACTCCAGGTATACAAACGCAGAAGCCCAAAAGTTTGCTGGGCACGTCTGGGAGGCAAAAACAAAGAGACCCAACCCACTCTTTAAGTTCACATTAGCCCCACATTAAAATCCATGAAAATCTCACCTGATAAGAAACACGAAAATCTGAGCATAATTGTGAAAACCTAGCAAGCAAATACAAGAAAATACTGTTTCCTTTCAGCAGATCCTAATGGAAAAGCCCTGTTAAAACAGGAAAGGTTTCTCTAATTCCCCACAGATGAGGAAAACAGGTTATTTGTTCATGGTTTCTGCAGTGTCCACTCAATGAGCACACATTAAATGGCCCAAGCCAAAAACAAACAAACTTCGGTGGCTTCAGCCTCTGGCAGACGCAGAAGGCTTTGCCCCCTGGGGACTGATGGAATCGTGAAATAAAGCGCACAATAAATGCAGCGATGGGAAAAAAAAATAATTGGGGGACGTGCACAAATCAGCTTGCCTCCTCACGGTGGCAAACTTTACAACTTTCTAGAAGCGACAAAGCACAGCACCGGCTCTATAGCTATCGATACACACACATGTATATATATATATATACTGGAACCCAAGCACCGTCTTTGCAAACGTCCAAGCCTCCGGCACTCACAACACTGCAGAACGCGACCAGAGAGCCGGGAGACTTCTAGTCTTTGATACCCTCCCTGCACTGTCAAACAGGGAAGGTCACTTTGCCTGGTCACTCAGATAACGCATCGCAGGAGTTTTCTACTTTGGGATTACTCAACTTTCCTATGCACCGGAGTACAAGGACCATTCGGCAACTTTAATCACCTTAGTTGAAAAAAGAAAGAACGAAATTCATTGTGCAAATGCCCAGGAGAAGCCGACNNCGACGGGGCTGGGGGCTGAAGAACTTTTTTTTTTTCCTGAGGAAACGACCTCTCTGGAACAAAAGTTACATTTCAGTCACATGTTGGCAGTAGGAGTAAGAGCAGGTTTGTTGTTGTTTTGTTTCTTTTTTTTACAAAAGCGCACTAATTACCGG
>NW_027528869.1:6027154-6027412 GCF_008692635.1 Crocuta crocuta
TGCACCTCCTTCCCCAGTGCCCCAAATAATTCACTGCAGCCGCGGCAACTGCAACAGCCCCCTCGGAGGCGCCCAGCACGGCGGCCCGGCCGGTGCAGCTCACGGGTTCCGAGCGCGCAGAGGGAGGGGAGAAGATCGTTACCTTAATGCTACACTGAGCAGGAGTCTCAGACATGTCTCACAGCGAGAGAGATCAGGAAGTTCTCAGTTTTTTTCCACTTTCCTTTCCTCTCCCCAACCCAGAAGCGCTGCACGGCC
>NW_027528869.1:6027546-6191533 GCF_008692635.1 Crocuta crocuta
TCGCTCTCTGGAATGTTTTCCTTCCTGGAAGAGAGAAACTGAAAGGCAGAACTGAGAAAGCTCTTTGCTCATTGATCTTGAGAGTTTCAGTGCAGAAACTGACGTGAATTCCCAGCACTGAGCTCTGCCTCTTAAAGGAGCNGAGGAAATAAAACAATAGCCTTTGTTCTGCTTCTCGACCGCTGCCTCTTTAAGAGAATCCACCAGGAAATGGGAGCTCGGGTTACAGCCCGCACTCGGGGAGACGTGGGAGCGCGGGCGCCCGAGCGCGACGCCGCCGAGANAAGGCCGTTGAGTTCCTCTTCCTGAGCCCCCCCTTCCTGCCGTTTCGAAATCCGCCGTCCATTTAAAGAAGCAGCGGCCGCTACCAACCGACATGGGCGGCTCGACTGCGAAGTGGACAGGACGTGCGCCTGGCAGAACCCGCTCCCCNGCTGCAAAACGCGGAGAACCGAATGACGTCTTAAATTCTAAACCCTATTGATACACACATGGGGCTTTAGCGTGTGGATGTGCGTTGTATTACAAATATATAAACATGTACCTCCTGTGGATATGAACGCATATAAAACAGGACCGATTTCCCGGATCCCCACCCTATAGATTTTTCCTCCTCCCTTGTCTTCAACTCTCCACGTAATAAAATGCGTTAGGACCTCTTCACACATCGAGAGAACGTTCTGAACCAGAACCGATTAAGGAGGCCGGGCTGGAAGAGTCCTACCGCTGAAAACGTGGGAATAATGGTTTTTTTGCGAGCCTCCGGATCTCCGCAGTGTTTGTCGGCTGGTAGTTCCATCGTCCCCAAAAGGGCTCCTGTCCACTCCATCTCCTCTACCTTGGACCACCTGCCGTCCGCCCCCCCTGCCGTCCACCCTCCCCAGCGTCCCCCTCCCCCATTATGTCTCTGCTTTCGATCCCTCTGCTTATGTTCCCGATGTTGACTCCCACTGCTGGGTCAAATCCTATAAACCTGTATATCACCGACTTATCGGTAAGATCTCTGGCTACTCTCAGCTTCCGTAAAAAGTGGGAAATAGTACCTATCTCCTAAGATTTTTAGCAAATACATACAAAGTACTTAATGACCTGAGTCCTTGCTACATATTATATGCGCTCCATGTTAGCTACAATTATTTAACCTCAGGACTGAATTTCAACTCCCGTTCCTTATCGCCTCCTTACCTTCTCCAAGTGACTCATACAAGTAATTGGAATTAGAAAGTGTGTGATTCCAAAGCAAAACAATAGTTGTGGAAAAGTGTACGTGGAGACCAGAGGTTGGCAATCTCTGTAAAGGGCCAGATACAAAACATTTGAGGATTTGTGTGCACAGAGGCAAGATTGAGGACATTATGTAGGTACTTCTATACTAGAGAGAAAATAAATGTACACATTTTTTTATTGACAAAATGTAGGATGTAATAGTAATCATTGTAATCAGGCCTAATAATAAGAGGAAAGGAATTCTTCTGGAAGGACGTTTTACTTAGTTGAACACCAGTTCACAATGTTCTCCGTCTTCAAAACTAATTGTCTATCTGTTTATCTATTAATGCTGATCTGTAATGAAATTTTACACACTTCATTTTTGAAAAGATTTTCTCACCCAGGTAGGTCCTGACAAATAATCCATGAACATATGATTTCAGTTAAGCATATCCATTGCTTGGAAGGCATATATACAATTCTCTTAGAATTCTCTTAGGTTCTCTTGATATTTCCCCTTTGTACATTGCAGATGAATCACTTTCAGTGGAAAATTAGATGCAAGTGCCTCAGTTGCACAGTTAAGTGGATTTTAAACATGGAAATTTCCTTTCCACTCGCATCAAAATCCAAAACCACTTTTGGAATTGTAGTTTGAGGTCAAAAGAATGTAACTCTGTCAATGTGTGTCAGAATAGAGATCTTCTTGTTTTAACTTTTGATGGCATGGGAAGTTTACAAAGCACCTTGATATTATCTGTGATTGTAACAACATTCCATCAAAATGATTTGACTGTAGTATAAACTTCACACATTGCTCTGCTTTGCCTTCTTAGGTTTGATTCATGAAAAACATCAAGTCCGTAGCGAAAGCTAATTTCCAAGGACATTCAGTGTTTAATAATCGTAGTTGAAGGAAGGTTTCACTTATTTATTCCCGTTTGTCAGTTGTTTCTCTGTTCCTTGTTTCCTGAATTTTTGGCAAGTTGGGCGTTTTTTTTTCATATTCCATTCAAATTCCTAGGTTGTCTTTGTAGCTCTTCTTTATGTTAAACATAGCTGCCCTCTAGAAATTACAGTTTGCACCTTTAATTATAACAGTTTATCTTCAAATATATTATTCTATTATAAGAATATATAAGAAACTTACAACAGCATAATGCCATGGTCACTCTCCCATCCTTTATGATACTGGCATACATTTTATTTCTATGTGTTATAAAACTCACATACATTGTGGGGTAGTTTTTTTTATATTTAAAAATTGTAAATATGTGCATGTAATGAAGGTACTAAAATATATGTTTCTTTTTAATTTTGCCCAGATATTTGTCCTTTCTGGTACGTCGTAATTTCTTCTTGCAGATATGGTATCATTTTTCTTTGGCCTCAAAAACTTTTGGCATTTCTTGCAGTGCAGTTTGTTGGAGATAAAGTCTCTCGGCTTTTGTCTGTGTGGGGATGTCTCTATTTCACATTCATTTTTGGAGGATGATCTTCAATATGTAAAATTTTAGGTTGACAGGTTCTTTTTCCTTTTGGCATTTTAAAGATGTCATTCCATTTCTGTCTCCATTATTTTTTATTAGAAGTCATTTGTAGTTCATATTCTAACTCCCTGTGTATGGTATCTTTTTTTTTCTCTAACTGCTTTTAAGGTCTCGCTAAGTTTGATTTTCAAAATTTTGACTCTGATGTGCCTCAGCATAGTTTTCTTTGCATTTGTTCTTCTTGATGTTGGCAGCAATTCTTGGACTATAACCTGATATCTTTCCTTAGTTTTGGAAAATTCTCATATATTACCTGTCTGAATATTGTTTCTGCTCATGTTCTCTCCTCTCCTTTTATTACTCTAATGATACATATATTAGACCACATGGCATTGTTCCATAGTTCTAAAATAACTCTGCTTTCCTTCTTTCCTCTTCGTCTTTCAATTTGGATCCCTTCTATTTCTCCCTTTTTTTTTTTTAATTTCTTTCCTCAGTTTCCGTCGTACTGGCAAGCCAAACCGTCTAACTAATTCTTACTGTGTTTTTTATTTTTAGCATTTCCATTTTTTTATATTCTCCACCCCTTGTCTGAAGTTGCCCATATCTTCATACATGGCTTCTACCTTTTCCTTTAAGTCCTTCAGCATTTTTGTCACACTGTGACGATTCTAAAATCTGGGTTCTTTCTCAGTTCACTTCTTTTGATGTTTTCCTTTCTTGATAGTGGGTTACATTTTCTCGTTTGTGTATGTGCCTTGATATTGTTTACTGTGTGCTGGACATTTTATTAATTAATTACTTAATTAAATGATGTTTTCCTCCAAAAAGGGCTAATACCTTCTCGTATAACACCACCAGAACTGAGGCTTAGTCTGTATGATGTACAGTTAAGCTGACTTTGGGGTTTGTTATAATTTTTTAGTTTGATTCAATTCACCACTGGCTTCAAATACTTTGAAGGCAGAACTAGGACTTCTCCTGCAACCAAATGTTGATTTAGAGCTCTTGTTCTCAGCTTTGCTGCTCTGCTGGATGTCTTCCTTAGTTTAACCCTCGGGAGAACATCTCTATTCTCTTCTGCCCCCCGTCCCCAATCTTTGTTAGCCGAAGGCCTGGAGTGCCAGGGTTCTGCTCTCAGCTCTTCTACTACCCTTCTACAAGACTTTCTTAGGGGCACCTGGGTGGCTCTGTTGGTTGAGTGTCTGACTTTGGCTCAGGTCATGATCTTGCAGTTCATGGGTTCAGGCCCTGTGTTGGGCTCCATGCTGGCAGCTCGGGGCTCAGCTCAGGGGCTCAGCTCAGATTCCATGTCTCCCTCTCTCTCTGCTCCTCCCCTGCTCATGCTCATGCTCTCTCTCTCTCTCTCTCTCTGCTTGTCTCTCTCAAAAATAAATAAACATCAGGAAAACCTGGGTGGCTCAGTCAGTTAAGCATCCGACTTTGGCTCAGGTCACAATCTCACAGGTGTGGGTTCGAGCCCCACATTGAGCTCTGTACTGACAGCTCAGAGCCCAGAGCCTGCTTTTTGGATTTTGTGTCTCCCTCTCTCTCTTGGCCCCTCCTCTGCTCATGTGCTATCTCTTTCTCACTCTCGAAAATAAACATTAAGAAAAAACTTTTTTTAATAAATAAACATTTAAAAACTTAAAAAAAAAAAACTTTCTTAGCTGAGAGCCCAATGTATCTGTGAGAGTTTCTCCCAACTCTTATTCTAAACGGCCTTTGTATTTGTGGTCCTACCCACAAACTTCAGTGGACTCTCTGTGGGAAAGAACTGTGAGGCAGTATGGGTCTCTCTGTGCCTGTGGCTCCTCTGGACTCTATGCACTGCCCACACACAGCCATCAGATTTGTCAGAAGTTAGGCTGATTTCTGCTTCCCACCACCTGTGGTGGATTTCTCATCCCTCCACTCCAGACAGGGGTGAGAGACACTATGGACCTCTTCTTTCGTCTGAAGGCTTGCTATTTTTCTGAAATTCAGTTCACTTAAATTCCTCTCATCTCTCTTTTATTTTTCATTTTCTTATTAATGTTTATTTGGGGGAGAGAGAGAGGGAGAGACAAAGCGCAACCAGGGGAGGGGCAGAGAGAGAGAGACACAGAGAGTCTGCAGCGAGGTCCAGGCTCTGAGCTGTCAGCACAGAGCCCAATGCGGGGCTCGAACCCACAAACCACAAGATTGTGACCTGAGCCAAAGTCGGATGCTTAACCGACTAAGCCACCCAGGCGCCCCTCTCTGGCTTTTTGAAAACTATAATATAGATTATTTGGCTTGTATTGGGTATTAGGGAGTGAATTGTGACTCATTACATACAAACTTGAAGAGGAACCTGCATGTCTTTATCCTCCGAAAGAGTAGTAAGGAAAGGCAAGGACTGGAGAAGAAAGCACAATTAAGACTGTGTGGAAATGGATGGGGTGCCTGGTGGCTCAGTCACTTAAGCGTCCGACTTCAGCTCAGGTCACCATCTCACAGTTCATGGGTTCAAGCCCCACATCAGGCTCTGTGCTGACAGTTCAGAGCCTGGAGCCTGCTTTGGATTCTGTGCCTCCCTCTCTCTCTGCTCCTTTCCCATTCGTATTCTGTCTCTCTCTGTCTCAAAAATAAATAAGCATTTTAAAAAGTTAGAAAAAAAGAATGGGTGTAAGTGGATTATTTAATTTAAAAACCAAAGCCATTATCATCGCATCATATTATAATTTTAAAATGAAAATAGCATTTTAAACAATACAAACTATAGTAAGAAACACCATCCATATATCTCTGTGAAACCAAAATTGCTTAAGAGGAGTCTGTTACAACTGGTAGGTGGGAAAGAAGAGAAATGTTTATGCTTATCCAGGTAAGACATAGCTTTTGAAATCTTGAGAATGCCTGCCCTAAACTACATATTTCCCTTATTATATCAGGGTACAATCAGAAATGCAGAATCATGGCGGGGGGGGGGGGAAGCAGTGTGTGTGTATATGTGTATGTGTGAGTGTGTGTGTGTGTGTGTGTATATATATATATATAGTGATCCTACTTCTCTGATTGCAGGTGACCAATATAGTAAAGGAAATATATATATGGCTGGCAGTTGGAAAGAGCAAATGGATGTAAAGTGGGTGAAATTAAGAACAAGCTAGAATACAAAAATATGAGCCCATGAGGATGGACCAAAACCCATGACATCGCCTCTGACCTTGATGCCCTAGGTGTCCTATACAAGCTAGGACCCTTTGTCATGGAACTAAACACACACACACACACACACACACACACACACACACCTGGCCCAGGAGATGCAGAAGATAAAGGAGGATCTTGGCAAAGGCTGATCAGTCACAGGCTCAGCTGCTGCCCACATCAATGAGGTGAGGCAACAGTTAAATGACAACGTGTGGGAGCAATAAACTGTCTGCCGCTTCATTTCTACCCTTCCAATCACACAAGACTCTCTCCCGTGGACCAGCCTAGCTGAAAACATACAGAGAAGTAAATTCTGGGAATGTAGGTAAACCTAACCCAAGTGTTTACCTTAAAAAGTCACTTGGGGGGGGGGGGCACCTGGGTGGCTCATTTGGTTGAGCATCTGGCTCTTGATTTTAGCTCAGGTCACAATCTCATGATTCATGAGTTCGAGTCCCCCATTGGTCTCTTTACCATCTGCACAGAATTCTTAGAATTCTTGAGTTCTCTCTCTCCTTTCTCTCTGCCCTACCTGTGCTCACTCGCACACATGCTCTCTCTCTCTCTCTAAGTAAATATTTTTTAAAAGTAAAAAAAAAAAAAACAAAAACCAGCCACTACAATAGTTTTCCCTAAGCCCCCTCTGACTGTTCTAGTTTTAGAATTTTTCAGTACCATCACATCTTTTCCCATCGAACCTTCAAACTATTCTCCTCCATATGCCTTCTACCTATGGTTTCCCCATCTTTCTTACTAATGCCACAATAGTATCAACCTCCAGCTTAATGAACTTCAAAATAATTGTTGACATGTTGCTCTCCTTTATAGCGTGTAAATTGCCTGTTCCCCAATCTCTGTGTTTCATTCGCACATTCTCCTCTATCTTTCCAGTCATCGTCCCAGAAGCAACAACTCTTCAGTTTGGGTGACTGCCATTTCTCTTTTTTCCCCACCAAATGTCTGTGGTTCATCTATATTGAATATGTTGGCTAAAATCCCTTCATTAGTTTACCATTGTCTGTAAAGGATATATTCCAAGACTCCAAAGCCACAGAGTATTGAACCCTTCATATACTATGTTTTCTCCTATAGATACATACCTACCTGTAATAGTTTACTTTGTAAATCAGGTGCAGTAAGATATTAACAACAATAATGAAATAGAACAATTTTAATAATACAGCATAATAAAAGTTATGCAAATATGGTCTTTCTCGCTTTCAAAATATCTTATTGTACTCTACCCATCCTTCTACTTGTGATGATAGGAGATGGTAAAGTGCCTACATGATGAGATGAAATAAGGTGAAACATAGGCACTGTGAATTAGTGTTAGGCTACCATTGACCTTCTACTGAAAAGTCACAGGGAGGATCATCTGCTTATAGACCACGGTTGACAGAGGGTGACTAAAACCATGGAAAGCGAGGGGCTCCTGGGTGGCTCAGTCGGTTAAGCATCCGACTTTGGCTCAGGTCATGATCTCACAGTTCGTAGGTTCGAGCCCCATGTTGGGCTCTGTGCTGACAGCTAGCTTGGAGCCTGCAGCCTGTTTTGGATTCTGTGTCTCCCTCTCTCTCTGACTCTCCCCTGCTCATGCTCTCTCTGTCTCTCTGTCTCTCTCCCTCTCTCTGAGATAAATTAAAAAAACAAAAACATTAATTAATTCAAATAAAAAATAAAACCATGGAGAGTGAAACCCTGGATAAGGGGGAAATACTGTACTCTCAGTTCTGTCTTTTTGTCTTGTCTTATAGTACTCAAATTTCTACCCACACAACCTAATCTGTGAAACTGTTTTCTGTCAAGTAGTAACTGACACTCACATCTTTCATAAATCAATCTCACACTATTTAAATGAAAGTTATCCAAAAGGTAAGGAGTTGGAATGCTGGAGTGGATGTATTATGTAAACACTGTTCATCCATCCCCTAATTATGACCCAGGGGGGTCCAGAAGACATCTCCTTCATCAAGGTTTTAGGAAATGCATTGTTGAAGCAAACAACAACTGTGTACAGTTTTGTATTAGTCATTCTCTATAAGCCATGAATGCTATCATTAAACTGGGTTCCTTGAATTCATTGGGGACAGTGGGATACTGTCACCAAGTGACATGACTTAACCGTCTTAACTACCAGAAACAAGGGAAACATTATAATAATGAGCAGAGCTAAAGGGATAACCAGAATGTCTTGTTCTTTGGCATTGGCTAATTCATCGTAATCTTCCTAGGATTGAAATATATAGACACCCTAGTAATGTCTTACTTGACTTGCAGATACAAAAAAGCTCTAGGTCTGGAGTAAAGACTTCTGACTTGAGTCCTAGAATAGATGGTCCTAGATCCTCCAATGATTCGCAGGCTTGATTCAGTCTGGATCAGTTAGACGCAGAGCTCCTTAAGTTAAGATGAGGCAAGTCTCCTCAAGGAAGAATCCTGCTACGTTGCCAAAATGTATAAATTTTCCACCTACCCTTCCCAAAGACACTGTGGCAACTTAACAGTATTATTGTACGTCAAGGGAGGGGAAATAACCAGAATTTGGGGTATTACTCATTACTATTTCTGAATTAATGATGATTCCAAGAACCCCAAGTGTCACTGTGGTGTGACAGTCAGAGTGGGGCCTAAGGAGTCAGGGGATAAATGGAGTTTTGGCTTGAGCCCAACTCACAGTGGACCTAGTGGAAGCCCAAACCCTCTCCATCATTATTTTCCAGTTCTGAAATGCAGAGTTGACATATTCAGCAAATGACAGAATCCCCACATTGTTCCCCAAGCATGGAGTGAGGGCTTTGTGATAGAAAGGACCAGGAGGAAGTCCCTAAAACTCACCTTACTTGCCAAACTGGTAAACCAAAGGCAATATAGCATTGTCAGACTAGTGTCACCACTAAGGCTTTGAAAGAAGGACAGGGGATGATTTCTAATACATTCCCATTTATTCCACCTATTCGGCCTATGAAGAAAAGCTAGATTTGTGGGAATGATGGTAGATTATAGTGAATTTAACCAGGTCATAATTCTAATCACAGCTGCTCTTCCAAACGAGGTTTCTACATCGGAGCAAACTGATACAATCCTTGGTACTTAGTGTGCACCTCTTGATCTGATTAATACTTCCCCTTTTACCTTTCCTAATAAAGACTACAAAAAGCCGCTTGCTTTCAAATGGTGGGACTAGCAATGTACTCCACTGTCCCATTACTGGGATGTCCCATCATCCAGTGTAAAAATATCTATATTGCCTCTCCATTCCGCAAAATACCATCGTGGTCCATTGTCATAAGGATAGCATGTTGATTGGACCCGATGAGCAGGAAGTGGCAAATATCCAAAGGGTGAGAAATAAATTTCATAAACATTTCAGGGCCTCCCATCTTAGTGGCTGCCTCCTCTGACCTGGGGCCTGGCCAAGATGTCTCTGCTAAGGTGGAAAAGTTGCCGCACCTAGCCGCCCCTACTCCAAAGACAGAGACACAACATTTAGTGAGGTCCCAGCGTTCAGCAGGGCCCAAGGAAAGAGAAGGCGCACCCAAGTCAGGTGCCAGCCCCCCCTGGCACCTGAGCCCTTTGAGCCCCAAGGCCCACTGAGAGTTGAAATGTCTGTGACAAATAGGGACGTCGGATGAGGCCCTTGGCAGGATCCTAGGTGAACCATAGTGCAGTCCAGTAGGGTTTGGAGCAACGCTATGCTGTCTTCTAAAGATAACCACTTACCCTCCTTTGAAGAAATGGCTTCTGGTTTGCCACTGGCCCCTGGAAGAGACGGAAGGCTTGACTTTGGACTGCCAAGTTGTGATAGACCCTGAACTGCTCACGTGATGTATCGTCTAGCCCACTAAATCATTATGTTGGGCGTGCACAGAGCACTGCAACGTGAATAGAAATACTGTATATAAGATCCGGCTCAGCTGCTTCAGATTCTGTATCTCCCCCTCTCTCTCTCTCTGACCTTCCCCTGCTCACGCTGTCGCTGTCTCTCTCTCTCTCAGAAATAAATAAAAAAACATTTAAAAATAAAAAAAAAAAGATCCAGCTCAGGTAGGTCCTGAAGGTACAAGTACGTTGCATCAGCAACTGACTGATTCCTGTGGCTCTTATTCCAAGTAATCGCCTCCGCTGTCTCCACCCACACCTCCGGCCTTTCGGGAAGTCCTCTGTGTCCGCTGTGCTAAAGAAGACAAAATTCAGGCGTGACTGCAGATGGGTTTGCAGGGTACCCCGACAGCACTGGAAAGTGGATACCTGCCACACTACCACCCCACTCAGAAGAGGCCTTAATGACAGTAGTTATGGAAAATCCTCCCAGGGGTGTGAGCTGGATATAGATTTGCCTGTCCCGCCCGCAATGCTTCTGGCAAAACCACCTTCTGTGAACCACAAAATGTCGCGTTCGTCCTCGTGGTATTCCACACGGCCTTGCTTTCTGAACGGAAAACTGATTTTATCCCAGATGAATGCCAGCAATGGGCTCAAGCTCATAGGATTCACTGGGTTTCTCATGTTCTCCGTCATTTTGAAGCAGTTGGCCTGATAGGAGAGTGGAATGGCCTTTTGAAGACTTCGTTGGGGTGCCAGCTGGGTGGCAACACGTCTCAGGGCAAGAATAATGCCTTACAGGATGCAATATACACACTGAGTAAGCAACCACCGTATGGTGCTTTTTATCTCAGTTCCAAGAATTAAGGGATGAAAACGGGATTGCTCCTCTTATTAATAACTCTAATGGTCCAATAACAAAACCCATGATTTCCTTCCCTCAACTTGGCGCACTGTTGGTTTAGAGGTCTTGGTTTCCAAAGGAAGGGTGCTTTACTGGGGATACAAACATGACTCCATTGAACTCGAAGTTGAGGCTGCAAGCTGGCCATTTGGGTCTTCTCATGCCACCGAACCAACTAGGGGGGGAAGCGGCTTCCTGTGTTAGCTAGTTGACGGATCCTACTCTTCAAGGGGAAATTGGATTGCT
The DNA here is from genome assembly GCF_008692635.1 of Crocuta crocuta. Taxonomy (NCBI): domain Eukaryota; kingdom Metazoa; phylum Chordata; class Mammalia; order Carnivora; family Hyaenidae; genus Crocuta; species Crocuta crocuta. The sequence goes on from NW_027528869.1 coordinate 6,038,398, forward strand.
GCTACACAGTGGGGGCAGAAGGGAAAAATCTCTGGAATTCAACAGATCCTCTGCGGATACCTCTTCATACTCCTATGTGCTATGAAAAAGGTTGCTAGAAAGCTACAACAACCCAATTTACCAGGACTGCAAATGATACAGATCCTTCAGGAATGAAGGTTTGGGTCATCCTTTAGGAAATTTGAATGCTTGCTGAGATCAGCGAATACTAACTGGATAGTGGAGAAGGGAGGTTATAAATACCAGCCATGACCATGTAAGCAATTGCAGAAATGAGGATTGTAGTAGTTATGAGTACATTTTCTCTTTGATATGAATATATTCGTACATGTGTATATAAAGACACATACACGCCATTTCTTTTTTTTCTCTCCCATTCCTCTACTATCTAACATAAAATATTAACTTTATACATTAGAGTGTCAGTTACAAGATAGCAAATAAGAAATGGGATCCAGCTATAAGACAAATGGACATCATCTAAAGATGGATCTCGTTTGTGTATTCTTCAGGAAAAATCAGTGCCTTTTCAGTTGTATGAGGGGTAGTTACTTTTCTTAAGTGGAAACATGATTTTGCTATTATCTTTACTTGGAGGTGGTTAAAAGAAGATGTGTAGCTGCCCAACTGAAAAATAGTAGGCTACACTGAATTGGACTATGTTCCAGAATTCCCTTCCCATTATGACTCTGAGTTAGAGTTGGCCGAAAGAAGAGCCCGATGAAATCTGGAAGGTAGATGTCAGGTAGAGACCACTACTTTCAGAAGTGTGTTGCACTCAGATATCATGATGGATAGATCCAGAAGTCCCCACTGGATCCAAGTGTGGCCTCATTCTCCTTAAATTCCATGATCAGCCCACAGAGACCACAGCTTTCCATAGACCTCTAAAAGTTACCCTTTCAGTGGCCTCACGGCATCTGAATATGATTGGCCTCTTGAGTTTCCCTGAAACTTTCAACCTGTCTACCTGCGCCATTGTTTCCAGTTGATTGATTATTGATGGCTCACTGGTACAGTCCATGCAGGAAAGGCATGATAAATGCATGAGATTTTTTTCATTTACCAATGAATGATTCTCTATTATCTTTCCAAAGTGACCTCCTAGCTTTTCCCCCCAAGTATCTAAACTCATGGATTTAAACATGCTTGATCTGTTTTAATGCATTGCAATCAGTGCTTTTAGTGCCCTTAGGGATGTTCAAATTGTCCATCCTAGGGGAGCCTGGGTGGCTCAGTCAGATAAGCATCCAACTCTTGATTTTGGCTCAGGTCATAATCTCACAGTCGTGGGATCGAGTCCAGCTTCAGGCTCAATGCTGAATGCGGAGCCTGCTTAAGCTTCTCTCTCCCTCTGTCTCTGCCCCTCTCCCATGCACATGATCCCTTTCTCTCAAAAAAAAGTTAAATTAAGTAAAATTCCCATTATTATTTCTCCTTTCACCTATGCATTATTTAAAAGTATGGTCTCCTTTTAAATATTAAAAGTGCAGAATTCTTTTACATATTTTTATTTATTTTTAATTGACATCTTAGTTGCATCATGCTTCCAAGATTACTGTCATTTGATACCAATATGTTGAAAATTTCTGAGATGCCTTATATGTCCTTGTATAGAGGTCTACAAATTTTTTCTGTAAAAGGTCAGATAGTAGAGGGGCACCTGGGTGGCTCAGATGGTTGAGCATCTGATTTTGGCTCAGGTCATGATCTCACGGTTCATGGGTTCGAGCCCCGTGTCAGATTCTGTGCTGACAGCTAGCTCAGAGCCTGGAAGCTGTCTTCGGATTCTGTATCTCTCTCTCTCTGACCCTCTCCTGCTCACACTATGTCTCTCTCTCCCTCTCTCTCTCAAAAATAAATATAACAGTTTTTAAAAGGTCAGATAGTAGATATTTTTAGCTTGGTGAGCCATATTTTTTCTTCACCTTATCAATTTTTACTTTATCTGATTTGATACTATTTTATTAGGTATACCTAAGTTTAGAATTGTTAGATCTTATTGAATTGAGCTCTTATAAAACTATTACGAGTGTCTCCATAGTTAATAATTCTTAGTCTTAACAGTTATTATTTCCGATAAAAAAAAAATATAGCCACATCAGCTTTCTTTTGGTTGAGAAAAGAAAGTTGGTTATGTCCTTCTTTGCCTTTTTATTTTCAAGCTTTACTTGCTTTGGTCATTTTGGTGGCTCTCTGTTGAACATCCAGTAATTAGATTCAAAAACTTTTTTCGGACATTACCTACTTTTTTACTTGAACATACTTGATTTGTATATTATGATTACAGATTTATTTGGACTTGTTTATACAATGTCATTTTAAATTTCTATCTGTCCCATTTTTTATGTTTCTTTTTTATCCTTTTATAGCAGACACAGCAATGATTAGTAAATATTCTAAATGCTGTCCTATCTGAACACTTGCGTTTATTTTTTTTAATATAACTTATTGTCAAGTTGGCTAACACACAGTGTATATGGTGTGCTCTTGGTTTTGGCTGTAGATTCCCTATGATTCATCGCTTACATACAATACCCAGTGCTCATCCCGACAAGAGCCCTCCTCAATGCCCATCACCCATGTTCCCCTCTCCTCTGCCCCCTCCATCAACCCTCAGTTTTTTCTCTGTGTTTAAGTGTCTCTTATGGTTTGCCTGTTTGTAACTATTTTTTCTCCTTCCCTTCCCCCATGGTCTTCTGTTAAGTTTATCAAGTTCCACATATGAGTGAAAACATATGATATTTGTCTTTCTCTGACTGACTTACTTCACTTAGCATGATACCCTCCAGTTCCATCATGTTGCTACAAATGGCAGGATTTCATTCTTTCCCATTGCCAAGTAGTGTTCCATTGTGTATATAAACCACATCTTCTTTATCCATTCATCAGTTGATGGACTAGGCTCTTTCTATAATTTGGCTATTGTTGATAGTGCTGCTATGAACATTGGGGTACCTGTGCCCTTATGCATCAGCACTCCTGTATCCTTTGGGTAAACTCCTTGTAGTGCTATTGCTGGGCCACAGGGGAGTTCTATTTTAAATTTTTTTGAGGAACCTCCACACTTTTCCAGAGGAGCTGCACCAGTTTACATTCCCACCAACAGTGGAGGAGGGTACCCATTTCTCCACATCCTCGCCAGCATCTAGAGTCCTCTGATTTGCTCATTTTAGCCACTCTGACCGGTGTGAGATGATATCTCAGTGTGGTTTTAATCTGTATTTCCCTGATGCTGAGGGATGCTGAGCATTGTTTCATGTGTCTGTTGGCCATCTGGATGTCCTCTTTGGAGAAGTGTTTATTCATATCTTCTGCCTATTTCTTTGCTGGATTATTGTGTTTCGGGTATTGAGTTCGGAAAGTTCTCTATAGAATTTAGATACTAACCCTCTATCTGATATGTCATTTGCAATATCCTTTCCCATTCATTGGTTGCCTTTTAGTTTTATTGATTGTTTCTTTTGCCTTTAGGAGGGGCAACCCAATCCTCAGCTATAGACATGAAAGTGACATATGCGGTTTCCAGTCAAAAGCTGGGAAGGGTGGGTTTCGGTTCTCCACGTGTTCTTTTATCCTGTTGCAATGGCTTACAACATGCTGGAGGGCAAAACCTTCATCAGTCAAGTCCTTCAATGACTGTGCAGAGCGGATTCTCCCACCTGCATTGCTGTGCAGGCAAGAGTGAGATGTAAGTTTCATTTGTGGTGTATCAATGAGCTATTGAAGTTACTTTATCGTCATACCATGAAGTAGTCTATGGCGACCAACATGTCATCTTAAAATCTTTGGAATGATTCATTTTTTTCCTTTTTCATCACCCCCACCTCCAGTTTGTATTGGGTCTATTTTTATTTATTTTGTGTTTAGTGTGTTATATATGCAGTGTGTGTGTGTGTGTGTGTGTGTGTGTGTGTGTGTGTGTAAATTTCTATTACTNCACCGCCGGTCTCCAGGAACATACAACAAGCTTAGCAAACCTGCTATTGTGGTCCAGATGTGTTTCTGAATTCGGATACTTTGGATTTAGCAAAGTAATATAGTGTGCCTCCGAATCAAATATTTAAATGATTCAGCAGCCAAACTCGTGAGTATTCAGAATAAACAGGATAACTGCGGATAATCAAATAACCTCCGGTGATTTGCATCACTTTCTGCCACCAAATTTGTTACAGAACAATTTGTTTTTTCAGTTTTCTGGGTTACAAATAAGGGGTTTTTGACCTGTAGCAACAAAGTAATTAACTAGCTTATTGATTTGTTAAGGATTGGCTAATTCTAAGAATCAATTCTGGCCACTTTACTTGAAATTCATGTTTTCCAAGCCTCTTTAGCAACAGTGCATTTCATATTGTCTTTTACTAGCAACATGATCACCAAATGGAGGCCATTTTCTCATAACCCCATTTCAACATAATTTTTACTGATTATAAATTTAAATTTTGGATACAAGTTTTTAAAGATATTTATTACATCAACATGCTTTCGTCGTGGGTCAGCTGAAATAATGAGAAGATCTGGAAGCTATAGCATATAAAGGATACTTGAAGAAACCAAGGATGTTATGGAGTAGAATATCATGGAGACTGACAAGGGGCACCTGGGTGGCTCAGTCAGTTAAGCATCTGACTTCGGCTCAGGTCATGATCTCGTGGTTCGTGAGTTCAAGCCCCACATCAGGCTCTGTGCTGACAGCTCAGAGCCTGGAGCCTGCTTCTGATTCTATGTCTCCCTCTCTCTCTGCCCTCCCCTGCTTGTGCTCTGTCTCTCTCTCTCTCTCTCTCTCTCAAAAATAAATAAATACTTTTTTAAAAAAGAAAATCATGGAGACTGTCAGGTATACTAAGGACTTTTAGAATTTTCAAAGGAACTTTAGAGGTCTCTTATCCTGACCTTCTCCTTAATGTAAGAATGCCATCCTAAAGTTTTCCTGGTAGATAATCACTGCTCTCTGCTGGAATAAGTGACCTTTCTACTTTCTAAGGCAAACCTCTGTATTATTTCATTGCTAAGCTGATAGGTAGTTCCCCTTATATTCAGAAGCTTATTACTCTTTTTTTTTAAAGTTAATTTATTTATTTTAAAAGAGAGTGAGGGTGTGTGTATGTGTGAGTTAGGGAGGAGCAGGAAGAGAGGGAGAGAGAGAATCCCAAGCAGGCTCTGCACTGATAGCACGAAGCCTCATGCGGGGGTCGAACTCACAAACAATGGGATCATGATCTGAGCCAAGATCAAGAGTCGGACACATAACCAACTGAGCCTTCCAGGCACCCCAAGAAGTTTACTACTCTTACCCACAATCCATCTAGGGGACACACACACACACACACACACACACACACACACACTATTATCTCTAGGATAACTTTACCCAGTTCCTTCAAAATATATAAGAACAGAAATGTTCATAGTGAGAGTTTCAGAACTGATAACCAGAAACGGAGGTGATAAAATGACTGAATAAAACTCACAATAAGAAAGAATTTTCTGAATTAAGTTCTTCAATTATGAAGCACACTGCTTTCCAGCATGGAGAACATCTTGTTTGTAGTGGTAATATGACAGAGTGGGGGACCCTTTGATCGGAAGAACTTTCTGCCGTGAGAGAAAAGCTTGCTGACCTCTGAGTTTTCCCCCACTTCCAGAACGGCATGATTCCTTGATTCTAAATGATTGGGAAATGATGAAACAAAACTTCTTTTCCAGTTCTTTCTTCCTCCCTTAATGAATAATTAACCTTACACTCAATCACCCTTCCGAAGAAAAGTTCTGAGTTTTATACCCAGCTGTGTTTGAGTCAGTGTGAACTTCTTAAAAGGCAGCTTTTACAAAATGTCCGGCCAAGGTGCCAAATATTGACTTGCAGTTGCCAGGTAGAATGCGTGTCCTATTCGCATCTGTAGTGAAGTATGTTTCATAAAGCCAAATTGGATTTAAACGGGGTTTTGGGTTTTTTTATATTTTGAGTTGGTATAGATGTGATTGTATGGCTGTTACTGAGCATGACTCTTTTCTCATGTGATACATGATTCTTTTATCATCAGAACTACCGTTAGCAATTTAAAACTAAAAGAAAGATTTTAAGACAAAAAATACTGTTAGGAAAGGCTGACGTCCTGTAAGATACTTCAAGTTGCACGGAGAGGTATCACATAGGGCAAGAGCTTCTATAGGCAAGTCTCATTAAGCACCAGATAAAATTCTATATAGAAGCCTTCTTATCTGACGTGCCCTGGATGGGGTATTGTTTGACCACCAATTAACTGGAAAGACTGCTGAAAGCAGCACATACATTTCTGAAGCATGTATTTTACTTCGAAACATGTAAATACCATACATGTGTTTTGCTGTAGGGTCAAAGTTTTCCCTTTTAAGGTCTTCTTTTTAGTTTTTCGTTTTTCACAACGGTCTGCAGGCTACGGTGGCACATGTTTCTTTCATAAATGACACCCATAAACCCATAATCCCTGGTCTACGATCTCTTGCCCAAGTTTCTTTAAAGTACATCAAGGACTTCAAAGCACATGCAAAGCCATTCAAGTGCAGAATCGTAGACTTCGTATTTTAATTTGGCCAACCTCTTCCACTTCGTTGTCTCCCCTCTGCCAGACCAACAGCTGTTTCTGGTACTCGCCCCTTTTAGTTTTTGCATATGCCGAACACAGTTTTTGCAGGAACTCCCACTCTCTTTTTACACAATGTCATCAGTTTATTCAATATTTAATTAATTTGGGTCATTAAAACAACAAGCACAACTGGTAGAAACCAGTCTGGGAACAACTAGGAGTGCTGATGTACATGGAACCTAACTGGAGGGAGTAGATGTGCCCTGAGCATACTAGAGAGTGTCTTCCAACACTACCGGTGGGCACGGATGTGCCGTGTGCACACCTCTCATAGTATGTTTTACAGAGGGAATGAGAAGCATGGGTTAATCTAGACAATATGTTAAGAGGAATTTCTTTAAGGAAATTTCTACAGGGTCAGATGTGCCCCAATGTACAATGAGGGTGGGGTGACTGGCATGATTGTGGCCAGCTCACAGGGTGCCTGTGTGTGAGTTAGAAAAAGGCACTTGTAGGGGCACCTGGGTGGCTTAGTCGGTTAAGCATCTGACTTCAGCTCAGGTCATGATCTCGTGGTTCGTGGGTTCGAGCCCCCCATCGGGCTCTGTGCTGACAGCTCAGAGCCTGGAGCCTGCTTCAGACTCTGTGTCTCCCTCTCTCTCTCTGTCCCTCCCCCATTCAATGCTCTGTCTCTCTCAAAAATAAATAAACATTAAATAATTTTTTTAGAAAAAGAAAAAGAAAAAGGCACTCCTCCGAGGCAGGGTTTAATGAGGGGTAAATCTCAGCCTCCCTTGGCCCCCTCTGCGTGGTATCACTTAGGTGAGCCCTTTTGTGTAGGGCACAGCCTATATAACCAACACAGCAGCCGTGGCTCGTGGGACAGAGATGGATGACGGTTAGAGGGGAAGGGAGATGAGCTGCTCTGTAGCCACGCANACCAGCACCGCTCCCAGTCGCCCCGAGAAGAAGGTTGCTAAGAAGATCACTAAGTCAGATCAACGTTCCTTGCTATCCTGACTGACCTTGGAGGCTTTTCTGCTCTGTTCAAATCTTTCCCCACCTATTAGGTGACCCCTAGGGCTCCTTCACAGATGATAAGACCTTTCATTCTAGAATTCATTATGGAAAACCACATGAAAACGCCTGGTCGACATAGCACATGGTAACATTTATTCACACTCAGGTGTTAAGAGTCATAATGCATGATGACTGACGAGGAAAAGAAATGAAAGAGCAAAGGAAGAAGACCAAGAAGAAGGTGCTATGGAAAGCAAACTAAAATCCTTCAGTTGTGCCGTCAAATTCATCTTCAACCACTCCTGGACGGAGAGGAGTTGATGTTGAAGTTGCTTGTTTTTTTTGCTTCCTTGCTTGTGTTTTCCTTTGTCGTTTGGTATTAGAGCTCCACCTTTGAGCTGGATAACACCACTAAAACTTCCAATGAGCCTTGAAGATTTTTTTTCGTAAACATAAGTACTATTAATATAAAATAGCTAATTATAAAGCAGTTTATTAACTGAGCTTCCGGTGTTTTTTTTTTTTTTTTTAATATTCTGTAGAACTTAAACATTGAAAGGGATGGATCCTTCTCTTTACTCTGCACACTGAACCTGTCCTGATTTGTATGTTCCCACACAGGGAGATTACTGCCGATGCGTATGTGACTGTCCTAGTCTTGCCATCTGTGGTTTTTAACTTAGCTTCAGTTCACTTTGTTTCACTGTTGGAAAGCTCCTCGCTTGTGCCTGGCTGTTCTCACATTTCCTAAAATCAAATGGTTAACCAAACACCTGCATCATTTGAAACTAATAATCATGTCTTATCACGTTGAATATCTTTTTAAAAATCTTGGGGCGCCTGGGTGGCTCAGTCATTTAAGCGTCCAACTTTGCCTCAGGTCACGATCTTGCGGTTCGTGGGTTCGAGCCCCACGTCAGGCTCTGTGCTGACAGCCCAGAGCCTGGAGCCTGCTTCAGAGTCTGTGTCTCCCTCTCTCTCTCTCTCTGCCCCTCCCCTGCTCGTATTCTGTCTCTCTCTCTGTCTCAAAAATAAATAAACATTAACAATTTTAATTTAAGAAATCTGTAATGCCAGCTACTAGGAACGCAGCTCTCTTTCCTCTTTCCTTTCTCACTCAGAATTAGAATATGTACAGTCATCAGTCGAGAACATCTACCTGGTGGCTTGCTCAGTGGTTCTCAAACTTCAGAAGCTTCTCACCCAGAGGGCTGGTGACAGTACAGATTGCAGGGCCTCAGTAGGTCTGGGATGAGACCTAAGAATCTGTATTTCTCACAAGATCTCCTGTGCAGCTGCTGCTGACCCGGGAAGAACTCCTTGAGAATCTACCCAAGTGCCCCATTTCACGGCTTGAGGAAACTAAGCCTTACAGAATTGAAGTGAGTGACTCAAAGCCACCGGATGCATTAGTGGCAGAGCCAGGCCAGCACCCAGGACTTCTGACTTTCATGTGCTAATTACACATGAATCTTTTTTTTTTCATTTTTCTTTCTTTTTCTTTCTTTTCTTTTTTTTTTTTTTTTTCCTTTTTAAGGTTATCAACTGTCTACATTAATCCCTCCCTATTGATTTGGCTCTGGTAAGGATGTCAAATATCATTCTGCTACTTTTCTCTACGAATCTTCCCAGTGAAGTTGCACAATAGCACGCGGTGGGATCCTATAGCCTCGTGGTGCAACCAGTCCTGAGGTTGATCACCCTCCTCCCTAAGAAAAAGTCCTGTGCCTCAGCCTCGGTTCATTGTTCTTTCTAGAGAAACTTTTGCTGAACACTTAAATGGCAAATTCTCGGTAAAATAACCCTGTTTGCATTTTGGTTTGTGGGAAGATTCTTTCCTTTCTTTCTTTCTTTTGTTCTTTCTTTCTTTCTTTCTTTCCTTGCAGAGCTTTCTTTTCTTTCTTTCTTTCTTGCAGAATTTTTTTTCTTTCTTTTCTTTCTTCCTTCATTTTCTCTCTTTCTTTTCTTGCCGAACTTTCTTTCTTTCTTTTTCTTTCTTTTCTTCTTTCTTTTCTTGCAGAACTTTCTTTTCTTTCTTTCTTTTCCTTTCTTTCTTTCTTTTCTTACAGAACTTTTCTTTCTGTCTTTCTTCTCTTTTTTCTTCTTTCCTTTTCTTTTTTCTTTCTTTCTTTTATTGCACAGCTTAATTGTTTTACATAATTGTTTTGATCTCCCATTAATAAGTTCTCAGGCAAACTTGAGAAATCTCTGCCTTTCTTTGCAGGACTTTTGTTTTTCAAAATTAGCAAATCTGAAGAAGAAATGTCTTCCAATTTCTCATTATTCTGTCTCTGATCAGTTTTGATTTTAGCCTCTATTCTGGTGGCCTCCCTTTTTTTCTGGCAACGGCTACTTTCCAGCAAGGCTGGCCTCTCTAGAAGAGCAGAGCAAGCCGGTGCTTCCTTTGCTCTCTCCCCTAGCCTGACCTTGGCTTCTCCACATGTGCTTCTCTCGTGTGCCCTTACTATGCATGTACTCTCTCTCTTCCTTCCACTTCCCCCCACTAATAATTTCCTATCCAAGTCTCTTGAGTTCCAGTCAGCGGGCCTCCCTAGCTTATCCACTGGCTGACATCATCTTTGTCTCTTCCTGCCTGAAACATAATTTCCTCGGATTGTATGCTTACTTTCCAAATCTCTCCGGGAGAAAGTACGAGATGGAGAAAGGAACGTGTGGACAGAGCACCATTGTGTTCACTATCTTAGCCCCGTTATGTTAGAAAAACTGGTGTGGAGGGGTGAATCCCTCGGCTTCTCTGGGCTGCCCTTCCTTAGCTGTGAAAAACAAATAGGTCAGTCTCGCAAGGGTTGTGAACTCTGATGATGCCAACAGAGACGGGGGGCAGATTCTGTAAACGAGCTGGCGCAGGGCTGTGGGCAGGTGGGGGTATGGTAACGTCCGAAGCGTATCTCAGCTGCTAGGTCTCATTACAGCCGTGGGGAAACGCTGGCCGCTCAGAGTGGCCAGGTGTTCCGATTTTTCAAGCATGAATCTAGATTTCTTAAAGGGACGCCTGGGTGGCTCAGTGGGTTAAACGTCCGACGTTGGCTCAGGTCATAATCTCACGGTTGGTGGGTTCGAGCCCCATGTCGGGCTCTGCGATGACAGCTAGCCTGGGGCCTGCTTCAGATTCTGTGTCTCCTTCTCTCTCTGACCGCCCACTGCTCACACTGTCTATCTCTCTCTCTCTCAAAAATAAAATAAAACATTAAAAAATATTTTTTAAAAAATGTAAGCTCTCCTTTTAAAAAAAAAAAAAAAAAGTGAGCCCCTAATTCAAATAAGGAGTCAAACAAAGCCCATCTCATCTCTGAGCCAGATTTGCCCTGGCTGCCAGTTCGTGGCCTTTAGAGGAGATGGGGCCTTCAGTTCCTTGCAAAGTTGAACACTTCGTGACTTTTCGGTACTCTCTGTTTCCTTTTGTAGCTGAACGCAGATGACAGAGAGATCTAAGAGGTGGCAAGGCCACCAAAGGGCGGGGTGGAGGACAGCACCCAGGTTTCTGGGTCACCAAATGGAAGAAAGCTACCACAGATCAGGAACTCTCCTCATCCTGGCCTGTGATGTCAACGAGAAAGAAGCTTTGATTTTATTTAAGGTCTATATTTTCAGCATTTATTCGTTACTACATTTACTGTGATCCTAATGAACACAATCTCTTACCTGGGTTGTTTTAAGGGTCAAAGAAATTATTACATGTAAAGCACTTAAAGGAGTGTCTGACGTATAGTAAGCGTTACAAGGATGTTAACTGTGATTATTCTGAACGGAATGGTCTTTTAAAAATGCAAATAGCCTTGAAGGGGTGATCTTCAACTTCTATCTTTGGAATTTAGAACATACTAGGAAACAACTTAAGAATCAACCAGCCTGGGGCGCCTGGGTGGTTCAGTTGCTCGAGCATCTGATTCTTGATGTTGGTTTAGGCCATGGTCTCAAGCCCGAGTTGGGCTCCATGCTGACAGAGCAGCGCCTGCTTGGGATTCTCTCTCCCTCTCTCTCTGCCCCTCCCCTGCCCATACTTTCTCTTTCTCTCAAAAATAAATAAATAAATTAAAAAAAAAAAAAAAAAAAGGGTGCCTGGGTGGCTCAGTCGGTTAAGCGTCCGACTTTAGCCCAGGTCAAGATCTCTCAGTTTGTAAGTTCAAGTCCCGCATCGGGCTCTGTGCTGACAGCTCAGAGCCTGGAACCTGCTTCAGATTCTGTGTTTCCCTCTCTCTCTCTCTGCCCCTTCTCTGCTCATGCTCTGTCTCTCTCTCTCTCTCAAAAATAAAATAAAACATTGAAAAAAATTTTTAAAAAGAAGAGCCAACTAGTTCAAGTTCTGTCACTATAGGGATAAGTAATGAAATCCCTGAGAGACTGAATGGCTTGCTAGAAACTCACCTTGCCGGTCAGTACTTCAGTATGAATTGGTTGATCTATTTTAGCTCGAGAAAAGCCGGCTGCTTTAGAAATGCGCCTGGACGGGAAGAAGGAGTGTGTGTGATTTCGGAGCTGGGCCGTTGAGGGCAGGCCTGGGACTGAGGGGCTTGGCAGCCAAAGAAAAGGAATGGGTCGTTGGTAAGAGGGGTAGACGAGGCAAGGAAGAGCCACAAAATTTTCATCCCATTACTGATTATGATTCACCCAAAGTTGTTCAGTAAAAGGTCATAATATATATTTTGGGTAGTTGTTAACAGCAAGTCCCTTCTCTGGAAAGGACCCCAGAAAAGGCTCTTTTGAAGAAGGGAACCTACATGGCCATGTGCACGTGTATCCAGTTCCCTTACCTTTTCCGATTGGAGCAGGGATGTAGCCCTCCTCCGAGCTGAGACAAGGGGCGTCTTCTCTTAGAACCAATGTGGAGTCAGCTTCCTAAGAGTCTGTGTTAGGTGCTAGAGGCTTCTCTGTTACGTAGCATCATGTCTGGAGTCAGTCTTATGGCCGAGAAGAAGCCACGTGCGGGCCAAAATCCTAGAACAGCAGAAATCTTGAATTTGTGAAAGAACCTGGTCTGCAGAGATAAGAATGGAGCAGATATTCAGAAAATACCGAAGAACAGAGGCCATGTGGCGCCAGGACTTACGGAGCTCTACCCTGTCCAGCCTGACCACTTCCCGTCCACGGCTCCCATGTGGCTGGACGGACCAGAGTTTTCGCGAGTTCTCTCTGTCCTTAAAAAGAGATCTCTTTTTAAAAATCTGAGCTACCTGAGTTAGTTTCTATTCCTTCTTCAGTCAAGGGAATTGGTAAGAAGATAGTCAGTGGCTAAATCAAAATAAAAATCTCTTAGCCATATTTGTTTACTTATTTCAAGGGACACAATAAAAGTTCACCTCTGCCCAGAGGGAAGCGGTTATTAAAGCTACTGCAGCTGGTGTCCTCCAAGTTCTAGTTTTATGAGACCGGATTTGATGCTCCTTTGAATAGTCTAATTTCCTAGGAACATCTTTGGAGTGATTTGAATTGATGGGATCGATTTTGTCATATTTCTACCACAAGTGACCGAGTAAATCAAGTTTTTAAATATTATCTTATTCAGCACACCTGGGTGGTTCAGTTGGTTAAGCATCTGATTTCAGCTCAGGTCATGATCTCACGGTTCATGAGTTTGAGCCCCGCATCAGGTGAGCATGAACCCCTCTTTGTGTGAGCCCGAGCCCTATTTCAGATAAGCCTCATTTCTCTCTCCCCCCTCTCTCTCTCTCTCTGCCCCCTGACTCACTTGCGTACTCTCTTAAAAAAAGTTATTCTATTCAGAATTTTGGGGGGTGAAAAGGGAATTTTTCTTCATTAGAATAATAATATGTCATTACTAAAACTTTTGATAATATAAATAAGTAATAGGAAAAAATATATTTAAATATCAGTTTTACCACTAACAAACAACCATCATTAATTTTTAGGGCAAAATTCCAACAATAGTGGAAATATAAATCACATTAGTATTTTGAACTGTCCTCAAAAGCACATGTAACTTTACTACTTATATTCATACACATCCATATACATCTGTACTCATAGACATTTTTTCTTTCAGAGTTCATTGAGGACCAGAAATTGATTCAGTGGGAAATAATTTTGAAATCAGACTTCTTTATTCATTCTGATAACCAATAAATGCATTTACTTTATTCAGTTCCTTTGTTCTGTAGGAACAAGAAGATTTAAACCAATTCTTTGCGGGGCACGTGGGTGGCTCAGTCGGTTAAGCGTCTGACTTCAGCTCAGGTCATGATCTCGCGGTTCGTGGGTTCGAGCCCCGTGTCGGGCTCTGTGCTGACAGCCAACTCGGAGCCTGGAGCCTGTTTCAGATTCTGTATCTCCCTCTCTCTCTGACCCTCCCCTGCTCACGATGTCTGTCTCTCTCTCAGAAATAAATTTACGTTTAAAAAATTTTTTTAAATAAAAATTTAAAAAGAACAATTCTTTGCATTTCCTCACCTGCTTTTTATCAGCAATTTAATGGAAGCATATTTTTTACCTCCTAGTTATCCTCTTGTGTTTCCTGTTAAGACGCCAAATCTAAAATGACTTCAATTCCAAAAGCATCTTCTTGGCCATTCTAGAATCATGATCTCTTTCATCCTCTCCGTATTTTGAGCCTTCATTCGGCTCACCTCTGTTCATTTTCCAAGATCAGATATGTCGTCCTATTTCCCCTTGGGGCTAACATTTGTTACCTCTGTTCCTCTGATCATTTTCCCTTGTTGGATTTAACGGACTTTCCTTTGTTACCTGTTCCCACACCAGGGATGTATTGTTTTAGTCCTGTCTCTGTTTTCCGCTGGTACAGGGGATACAGCTGAAATGCTAGACTTTCTCAAATCTAGTGATTCTCTTCTGTGCTTTTCTGAGTTCTTTCCACTCTTGATTATCAAAGGTCTTTGGAGGGGCCCTTCTAGGAACAACGTTCTCTTGACGGACTGCCAGGAGCTTATGTTCCCATTTTGCTTAATCACCATCGTGTCTTTTAACCAGGACACACAATTGACTTGTTATGTGAAGACGTAGCTCCAGTTTTGCTGGGAGACTGAAGGGCAAGTGATTACACTTGACCAGCAAGCATCATAACTGAATTTCAGAACTTTCAGTTACTCTGAGTAGCTACGACAAGTGGAATACGGGAAAATCCTTCCGTGTTCATTCTGTGAACCGATATTTACGGAACTTGACTGTGTGGTAGATACTGTTTACCCACGAATAGGATGGACATGACCCCTGCTCGCAAGGAACTCACAGTCTTGTAGGAAAGGTGAACAGGTATGTGTTGCAATATATGGCGTTAGTGTCTGTGACTGGGGCAGGCACAGTGTTAGAGGAGCACAGGCACGGGGGGAGTGACAGAGAAAAGACACACGTGCTAAGACTTGAGGGAACAGAGGAGCACCTGGGGCGGTGCAGTCAGTTAAGCGTCCGACTCTTGATTTCAGCTCACATAATGATCCCGTGGTTCACAAGATCGAGCCCTTCATCGGGCTTGGAGCCTGCCTTGGATTCTCTCTCTCCCTTTGTCTCTCTCTCATCTGCTCATCTGCTCATCTGATGCACGCGCGCGCTCTCTCTTTCTCAAAAGAAATATACAAACAGTTAAAAGAAAAAGACTTGAGGGAACAGAAAAGGTAAGCAGAGATGAGGCTATTCTAGAAGGAGAAAAGACTGAAAAAAAGAGGCATTGTAAGAGATGTTTAGGGAACTCCATGAATTTAATATAACTGGTGATGGTGTAATGGCGCTGGGGTGTGGGCGGTTTGGGGGGACATGGGAGATCATGCAATCCAATTAGGGGTGGTTTGCACGTTATCGTGGAGATGCTGAGAATTCCCGAGGAATTTCAGCTGACGCGTAATGACCAGGTTTGTGATCTAAAAGGAGTGCTCTCACAGCGGGACAGACCGACGTGGCTCAGAACGTCCATTTTCACGTGTATAGAGGGGGTTCCTCACAGAGGCCAAGCCCACCACCAGTGCGAGTCAAAGGGGCCAGCACTGCCCACCGACACCTGAACATCTTCCTCTTTTTCTCTTTCTTTGTTCTTCTCTCTACCCACTCAGTCTCTTCCTCCTCTCAAACATTCTCTTAAGAAGCCCTTAAAACTTAAACGGTTCACAGGTAGTCTTTTTTAAATTTCAGTAAAAAAACGTCCTAATTTAGGACGTGAGTGTCTTGTCTTTTCTCTAAGGTTAATGTTAAATTACTTACTGGCTGAATTTCCCTTCATGCGTGCTTAAAGCTCCTGCTTTCCCCTTTGCCACCTGAAATTCTCTATTATTATCCGTTATTACCCTCAAAATAAGGGCGGAGGGAAAATAGAAATTCAAGTAAATTGATTTTACTATTGACTCGTGGTCCTTGTAGAGAATTTATCAGTAGAATATGAAAGCCAGAAGTGACCTTAATGTTTTTCATAACGTCTTTTTTAACTGTAGGTTATGACCCATGGGTAGGTCATGGAATCAATTTAATGGGTTATGGCAGGCATTTTTAAAAAAGAAAGAAACAGGACCTAACCTAATAGAGTAGAAAATATCAGAGTGCTCTGAATATACTGAGTCAATACTTTTATATGAAATTTATGTTTCAGTTCTAGGCATGTATTCATGCAGATAACATAAAATATGTGTCTTGTATGGGTGGTCATCAAAAACAATTAAAATTTTAGGGCACCTGGGTGGCTTAGTCGGTTAAGAGTCCGACTTCGGCTCAGGTCATGATCTCATGGTTTGTGAGTTCGAGCCCTGCATCGGATTCTGTGCTGACAGCTTGGAGCCTGGAGCCTGCTTCAGATTCTGTGTCTCCTTCTCGATTCCTGCCCCTCCCTTCCTCATGCTCTCTCGCTCTCGCTCTCAGAAAAATAAATAAATAAACATTAAAATTTTTTTAATTAAATTTTTAAAATTAAAAACAGCACACAAAAAGTTTGAAAAACACTGCCTAAGATCAACATTTTTTCTGCCCTGAAGATGGAAGAAGTTGAGAAACAGAGACATTGAGGTGTCCAAGTCCATGAATTTGTGACTACTCTAAGATTTGAACTCAGGTCTCCTGATGGTCTGACATTCTCTGAACAAAAGTTGATTGCCTGACATGAGGACTGGAGTTTGAAGATTTCATTTACTTAAATACTCTTGAGACTATATTGCAAAAGACAATCAAGTGTTCACCATGCTTTGTAAATTCTATTTTGTGGACAACTTTGATATATGTTCATATTTATATGCCAAATGAACATAATCTAGTTCTCACTGTTTCTCAGCTGAATGGCTCAATAGTTATTCAGGTCTTTTCTTTCATATTCCTTGACCATCTTGAAAAACAAATATTTCAGAATATTGAGACATTTTTCACCTAAAATCAAGGAATATCTGGTATACCTAAAGGCTCCTGTAGACTTATATGGTTCTACTGATTTAATCTTTCTAATGAATCTGTTTAGATTTTTACTTCTTTTTTTTCCAAGAAATTAAATTCTTCTTTTTTCTTAACACAGTAGCCTATGACTTAATTTCAGGAAGGCATTGAGGCACAACAAAGAACACTAAATTAGGAATCAAGAGACCTGAGTCCTGGCCCTTCTTGTCACTCAATTTATTGTTTGAATTTTAGCAGGTCCCATAACATCTTTGGGCTTTGGCTTCTTTCTTTCTTTCTTTCTTTCTTTCTTTCTTTCTTTCTTTCTTTCTTTCTTTCAAGAGACAATGCAAGCAGGGAAGAACAGAGAGAGAGAGAGAGAGAGAGATGGAGAATCTTAAGCAGGCTCCATGCTCAGTGCAGAGCCCCATGCAAGGCTCAATACCATGACCTTGGGATCATGACCTGAGCTGAAATCAAGAATCAGATGTTCAACCGACTGAGCCCCTCAGGCACACCTGGTTTCTTCACGTGAATGTGAATCTAGATTACCTATGAGCTCCTATAATCAATTAGTATTTCCCAATCATGTGGAAGTTATGGATTTATTTCCAAATATGAAAGAAACTATTGCCTAGGAATTTGCAAATGAATATACGGAGACATGTTTTTGTGTAAAATTGTATGGAGTTCCTGGATTTTTATAACCCACTTAAAGATTCACAGTTTCAAAAACCTGCTTTAAATAACTTCCTGGATACCGTACAATGTGCCCAATTTTCTACGTTTCCTTTTTTGAACTTCCTAAGGAATTTCTAACTGTGCTTCCTTACTATTTCCTTAATCATATCCTCCAGAGTTCAAGGATGTCTAAGGCTGGCTGGAAACCTGAGCAAGCTAGACCATCCACCTCATTTTCTTGCAGTCTATCACCTTAACTCAATAAGTTTTCTTATTTGTCCACTTGGTAACTCAATTGTGTTTTCACTTTGAACAGTGACATGACTGACACCACCTTAAAATCCATTTCCTGCATTGGAACCCTTAACATTCATTCCTTCTACAAATATTTACTGAGCATCTTCTTGAATCAGGCACTGGGTGCCATGTTGAGGCTGTAATGGCGAATAAGATAGACAAATGCCGTTTCCTCAAGAGGCTTACATTCTACCAGAGAGACTGATTTAAAAAAAAAAAAAAAAAAGCTATCAAAGAAATTCATAAACTTACTTCAAATTCAATTCCAAGTGTGGACTTTGAGGCCAGGCTGACAGCTCTTGAGTCCCACTCCATCACTTACTATTTGTAGGTATCAGCCGCCAAAGCGCCTAGCCTCACTCATCTCACGGGTCTTTGATGGTGAAGGGAAGGAAAACCTTTTTTTCCTTTACCTTCCTAGGTTCACCAACCAAGCCCTTCAATGCAATTGATAAGAAACAGATGAATGAGAAAGAAAAAACAAGATCTGGCTACATACATATGCGTGGAGACTCACAACAAAACGAAAACTCAAGAAGGCAGCTAAATGAATGAGGCTTTATATACTATCTTAGGCCAAACAAAAGAAAAGAAGTTCGAGCTTCTGGGCAGGGGAGGTAAGTTTTGGAAAGGGGAAGGTAGAAAATATCGAGTAAATAAGGGTTGCCTTGCTATGCAAATTAGAGTCTCTCAGGTGAACTGTCTCTGGGTGTAGATCTCTCCCTTGTGAGAGACGTCTTTACAAATGGAAATTTCCTTTTTACATGTAAATTTGCGTTACAAAAGGGGGAACTGTGCTCTATTTTAGGTAGTCAGGGGAGCTGAAGAGCTTTTCCTACATATGCTGGTCCTCAATTGCCTTTAGCTCAAAAAAAATCCCTATGACAAACAGGCATATTTTGGGGTGGCATATTCTGATACCTTTCATTCTGCCCATTGAAACTAGTTTTTCAGGAAGGGGCATTTCTATGGAAACAAAACAGAAAAACAAAGGTTAATGAATGAAGCAAATTACAAACCCAATTTTGGAGATCAGATGGAAGTCAGTCGAAAAGACTCCTGGAGGTTGGGATCAAAGCATCTTTAGATGGAAGGGTGAGGATGCCTGTGATAACCCAACTTCCGGTTTTCCTGGTTTACAGTTTGGATGTCTTTAATGATGGCAGTTACATCAGTGTCACAGACATGGTCATTTTTCAGAGCAGAGCATGGAAACATCCGTCATTTGCTTATGGAGCCCTCCTGGATGGTCTTAATAAGGATCTGTGAGGTCAGATTTTAGTTCTCAGTGGGGCCCGGGTAGAAGGCTTAGAGAAAAATTGGAAATGTTCATTGCTGACAAAATGTACAAAGCAGGAAGAGGCAATTTACAAAGAGGTGAAAAAGCTCAAAGGGAGCCAACATAGTTCGACTTCAACAACCCACAGGATGTGCTATAGTTTTTCATTGTAACATCGAGTTTTTCTCTCTACAATCACTCTAATTTCTATCAAAGACAATCAGAGTAAAGACTAATTTGCAAAATAACCTGATCTCATTAAACTTGGGCTGATTATCTGCATAAGCACAGCAAAAATCGTCATTGATCTTTTAGGCTCTTTTAAGTCTGCTTTGCTGGAACTTTAAATAACTCAGATTGGACTTTTAAAGCCTTGGGGCACCTGGGTGGCTCAGTCGCTTAAGTGTCCGACTTCGGCTCAGGTCATGATCTCACGGTTCGCGGGTTCCAGCCCCACGTCGGGCTCTGTGCTGACAGCTAGCTCAGAGCCTGGATTCTGTGACTTCCTCTCTCCCTGACCCTCCCCTGCTCATGCTGTCTCTCTCTCAGAAATAAATAAAACATTTTTTAAAAATTTAAAAACAAAGAAAACGAAACAAAAGCCTCTTGAGGGTAAGAAGCCACACCAAGAACTGGCCATCAGTCTTCACTTGTAGTACCTTTAGGTTTGAGCGAATTCTTTCTTTCTTGAGATTTCCAATGTATTATAATGTGCCTGGGCCTGTCTCAAAGTGATCTATCTTCCTTACTCACTTAGAAGGCCAGGAACTCTGTAAGCAGGTATCAGGTGGATATCCCAAGAAGACTTTGTAAGCATTGGCTCCCTACAGTCAAATTTAGTTCCTTCAGGGGCTCCTGGGCAGCTCAGTCGGTTAAATGTCCAACTTCAGCTCAGGTCATGATCTCACGGTTCATGAGTTCAAGCCCCGCATTGGGCTCTGTGCTGACAGCTCAGAGCCTGGATCCTGCTTTGGATTCTGTGTTCCCTCTCTCTCTGTTCCTACCCCACTCATGCTCTGCCTCTCTGCCTCCCTCTCAAAAATAAAGAAAGAATGAAAAAAAATAAAATCTTTAAAAACCATTTAGTTCCTTTAAACTGTCTGGTCATAGGGGCACCTGGCTGGCTCAGTCGGAGGAATATGTAACTCTGGATCTCGGGGTCATGAATTGAAGCCCCATGTCGGGTGTAGTGATTACTTAAATAAGTAAAACTTAAAAAAAAAAAAAAAAATGTCTGATCATATCTGATTTTATGCACACCATTCTCTAACATGACATTCCAGTCCACACCTTGGTAATATAACCAGAGTTTCAAATTGTGCTATGCTTACAAGGAAGACAGATTCTTATTAAACTTACGCAGATAATTGTGTTACCATGAAAATAAGAGTACTCAGTAAGAGTTTCCAAATTCTGGAAGGATCAAATAAGGAGGAAAAGTAAATGTTTCACAAAGGTATACTTTAACACGTTGCTATAAGTTATTGATAGGTTAAGAGAGAAGAGAAAAAGGATTCTTTAAATCTGGAAAATGAAACATAAAGAACCGGTGATCTTTCAAACAAAAGGGCCATAAAAATTACAATCATCTTATCAGTTTATTCAGTTCCATGAAATTAATTATTGTTTTGCTTGATTTGGGATTAGCAATTTTATGAATTCATCACTCTCTCCACTGGAGTTTTATAAATCTTTACCCAGAGCAGTGGCATGCTATTAAAGTTATCAGAAACCTGTCTTTCAGACTACTTGCGACAGTTTTTCCCATGAATCTACTTGAAGATAAGCATGTTCACCTTGAGTTGATTGCAAATGCTTTCAGAAAGACTAAAAGCAAACCGCTAATTGTATGTGAGTGGCAAAATAATTTAAAACGGCCATGGTTAAAGATCTGATGAAAGTTCATTATGGCATAACTGACAAGTAAATTTTGTTATTTCTGTGGCATACAACATTTTATAATTACTGGAATTATGGCTGATCGATCACATTATATAAAAACATATCATGGAAAGCAAAGAGACTGAAAAATTTCTAGAAAATTTACACAATTTCTGGACAGTGTGTATTAATAACATCTATCCACACAAATATAACTAAAGAAGGTTGAGACTCACTTCTTAGGGGCTCCTGGGTGGCTCAGTCTGTTAAGTGTCTGACTCTTGTTTTTGGCCTTGCAGTTTCGTGAGTTCGAGCCCCACTGTGCCAGCAGTGCAGAACCTGCTTGGGATTTTCTCTCTCTCCCACTTTCTGTGCACCTCCCCTCCTCACCCTGTCTCTGTCTCTCTTAACATAAATAGATAAACTTAAAAAGAAAAAAAGACCATCATGCAGAAAGCAAATTCTTGGTCAGCCTTTAAAAAAGTGGGGGAGTGCACTTGGGTGGCTCAGTCAGTTAAGCATCTGACTTTGGCTCAAGTCATGATTTCATAGTTCTTGAGTTTGAGCCCCCTATTGGGCTGTATGCTGACAGCTCAGAGTCTGGAGCCTGCTTTAGATTCTGTGTCTCCCTCTCTCTCTGCCCCTCCCTGCTCACTGTCTGTCTCTCTCTCTCTCTCTGAAAAATAAATAAACAAAGAAAAAGAAATAAAAAAGAATCATTTCTTATTTGACAATGCTTCCCATGTAGTTTAACATACCAAATAAACCTAATTGGTTTAATCTCTCTCTTTTACAAAGTAAGGGAACAAATCCTTTGAAATTTTCCAAGTGACCTCTGGAGAGTCTCAAGTTTGTCTTCAGGTTAAACAAAAAACAAAAACACCCCATTTAGAATTTCGGGAAATTTGACTTGGGGAAATTTGTCAGAAATGTCAAAAGCTTTGTACATCTGACTAAATACAATCACAGGTCACTGTGAAACAATTCTTAGTTATCTATGTAACCAAAGTGACAATAAAAGATTTCAAAGCAAATCTAGAATGTCACATGACTGTAAAAAAAAAAAAAACTTTAGCACTTCAACTTGAAGAAGTCTCGTTTTCCTAAGATATCAAAGACAAGATAAAGACAACACAAAGCATAGGAAATTATTGTGTTAAGACATAGAATCTATTTTTTAGGCAGATGACTTAATAGGTAAAGAAAAACCTTTTACAATATCTTATTAAGAACAGACCAGTAATGTGAACAGTTTTGTATCAGCACACTATTGATAGTAAAATTAATTTCAAATCTTATGATAAATACGTTTAATTTTAGTTAGCTTGACCACAGGAGAAAAAATTTTTCGCTTTCTTTTTGCAACTTCCTATATCTGTCTAGGTTTTTGTCCTTTATTTTCCTCTGTCTCATATGAAACAGACTTTAAATAACCTTAAACTACCATAGGACAAAATTACTCTCCTTTTTCTTACAAAAAGTCATCTTTCCTCTCTCATATCTTGTCTAACCATTATGCCTTATTTTTCTTGCAGAATCTGCACACAGATTTTTCTTTCATCCTTATTATTCCTGGTAGTTTATTTACATATATTGATTAGAATTTGTCAGCCTTGGTCTCCTTAATTTCCAGTGAAAACAAGGAAGCAATTGTGAATTGCACATTACATAGACTAGCGTTCTGTAGCAAACTAGCAAATTTATGAATCCATCAATTGTATACTTCCTAGAGGCCTGTTTCCTCACAGTACAATTTTTCTAAGAGGTAAAAGAATATGTTTACTAACAGACCCAAATATCTGTCACCTGTCTGTAATAAGAGGCCAAACGTACATCAGTTGATGGTGAGCAGTTAATGTTTCAGTATTTTATCTTATTTCACAATGACCTACCTTTTCAATGACTATGCATCATTTAATTGAACTCAGCATTACCTTAAAGTTTCAAATTACAGACAAGATTTGGAAAAGTATTTTTGAGCAGAAAGTCTCCATTTATAAATTTTATTCCACTGCAGTTTAACTCATGCATTCTTAACAATTATGCTTGGACTATTCATGAAAATTTCATGAGACGTTAAATAAGTCAGCCATCATCTAAAGTTATTTTCTTGTTAAGAAATTTTATAACATATGCATGTTAGGCAAATATTAAAAACGCACAGAAGTAAAGAAACCAAGAGTTAAGCATATGCCTTAGCATGAATTTATAATTTTATAATCTTAAACAATTGGTAAAGATAACTTAAGCTTATCTGACAAGTAAACCCAGGTAGCATAAAATTGTATGTTTGCATTACATTCAATGCTGACAACTCGTAGGACATAATGATTTTTATTTAATTAACAATATTAAAGGAGCCTATTTTATCAAAGATTATCCAAGCTCACATGGACTTGGAAAAAAAAAATGCATTTGGGTTAGTTCTTATGCTTAACATATATAAGTGCTATTTCTTTCTGAATGACTTAAAGCAGAGCTCTCTTATGAATTTTGGCAATGTCAACCTGAGGTAGAAAAATACTGCATATACAAAACATGCATATGTCGACATACACAAACATTCAGACAGGTACAAATTGGGATCTTATAGCATTCATTAAAAAATTTTACCCATGAGTCAGATACAGTAATACAAAACTCACTCGTTTATATAAAATAGTCGGACCCAAATTATGTTTCCGGTGGATGGATCAAGTTAACAGTTACCTGCTCAGTCATGGCTAAACGGTTTTACCGGTATCTGTGGGGAAGACTTTTAAGATTTTCATATGCCCTTAATAAAATAATCTTAAAAAGGTTGTATACTAAATTGTGAGCAAAGGCCCCTTAAAAAAAAAAAGTTTGTTTCCCAAAAGCCTCTTTTTTATTTTATATTTTTCAGCTCTAAGCAGTTGTAGGTGGTTGTGTTAGCCAACCCTTATCTTATTGGATGTTTACGTTTTACGGAAATGGGAAGATTTCCATTTCCAAGGGACAGAGAAAAGGCTGTGAGTTTTTTCTCAGAAGGAGTTTAAAAGCATATTTGCTCAAATCTAGGGCATTTGCTATTTAGGTTTTAAACTTATAGTTTAAATATAGGACAGTCCAACGAATTATTCGTCATAGAAGTCCAAAATACATTCACGTAGGGCATTGAATGGGAAGGCCTGGGGCAGAGCAAGGAATGCCCTTGCCGTGCGTCTTTGGAGACTTCATTCAAGCTGTTTCTTGGCTGTCAGGGTTTATACTAGTCTCACTAAAAGTATATTTTTTTAATTCTTTCTTTTTAAAAATTTTTAATGTTTATTTATAAGAGAGGGGGAGAGAGAGAGAGAGTGAGAGAGAGCGCTCTCTCACGCACAGTGGAGGGGCAGAGACTATTTTGCAATTCTTTCGTTTTCAGTCCCTCTCCATCTCCTAACCTTGTTTGTTTTTATAAGCCAGCCAAGGCTTTCTCTCTCCCTCTCTCTCTTTTTTTTTTTTTTTTTCCTTTTAATCTCTTCCCATAGGTACCAATTAGGTATTTGTTTCAGGATCAGAGCTCTCTTTAAAAAATTCCTAAAGTCTATGTCTGACAAGCCCATAGCTAACACCACACTAAATGATGAAAAACTGAAAAATTTGCCTCAGGATAAGGAACAAGACAAAAATGCCCACTCTAGCAACTTTTATTCAACATAGTACTGGAAGCCCTAATAAAAGCAATTAGGCAGGAAAAAGAAATAAAAGGCATATAGATTGGAAAACAAGTAAAACTGTCTCTATTTGCAGATAGCATGGTATTATATATAGAAAACCCTAAAGACTGAAGGAAAACACTATTAGAGCTAATAAATAAAGTCAGTCACATTGTGGGATACAAAATCAACATGCATGAGTCTGTTGGGTTTCTTTACATGAATAATGAACTATCAGAAAGAAAAATTTTAAAAACAACCCCGATTACAATTGCATCGAAAGAAATAAAACCCTAGGAATAAATGTAACCAACAAGATGAGAGCCTTGTTAACTAAAAAGTATTAAGACGTTGCTGCAAGAAATGGAAAACACAAATAACTGGAAAGATATTCGGTGCTCATGGATTGGAAGAATTAATATTGTTAAAATTTCCATACCATTCAAAGCAATATACAGATTCAATTCAATCTCTATCAAAATTCCAATGGCACTTTTTATAGAAATAGAACAGTCCTAAAATAAGGAACCACACAAACCCCTGAATAATGAGTGCAATCTTGAGAAAGAACAAAGCTGGAGACTTAGTTTCTGATTTCAAACTATATTACAAATCTATAGCAGTCAAAACGAATGGTATTGGTATAAAAACAGACACATAGATCAATGGAACAGAATAAAGAGCCCAGAGCTGAACTCATGTGTATATGGTCAATGCATCAATGACAAAGAAGCCAAGAATACACAATGGGGAAAGAACGGTCTCTTCAAAAACCGCTACTAGGAAAATTGAACATCTACATGCAAAAGAATGAAACTGGATCCCTATCTTGCACCATACATAAAAAATTAGCTCAAAATGGATTAAAAACTTGGATGTAAGTCATGAAACCACACAACTCCTAGAAGAAAACAGGTGGTAAATTCCTTGACATCACTGTTGGCAGTGAGTATTTGGATTTGATACCAAAAGCAAAAGCAACAAAAACAAAAATAAACCAATGGGATTCTATCAAGCTAAAAAGCTTCTGCCCAGCAAAGGACACCACCAATAAAACGCAAAGACACCTCCTGAATGGGAGAAAACGTTTGCAAATGATATATCTGTTAAGGGATTAATATCCAAAATATAAAAGAATTCAAACAACTCAATGGCAAAAACAAAGCAAAACAACCTAATTTAAACACAGGTAGAGGAGCTAAATACTGCATTTTCCAAAGAACATATACGATGGGCCAACAAGTACGTGAAAAGGTGCTCAACATCGCTAAGCATCACATAAACGCAAACTGAAACCTCAATGAGGAATCAGCCCCCACCTGTTAGAATGGCTATTATCAAGAAGATAACAAGTGTTGTCCAGGACAGGAGAACAGAGGAGGCCTGCGCAGTGTAGGTAGGAATGTTCTATGGAAAACAATATGAAGATTCCTCAGAAAGTTAAAAATAGAACTGCCATATGATCTAGCAATACCGTTTCTGGGTATTTATCTGAAGAAGACAAAATCACTAACTTGTAGAGATATACTCATCCCTGTGTTCACTGCAGCTTTATTTACAATAGCCAAGGCATGGACATAGCCTAAGTGACCAACGACGGATGAATGGACCAAAAAAAAAGTGTGGAACACACACATACACACACACTGGAATGTTATTAAACCAGTAAACAGGAGAAAATTCAGGGCACCTGGGTGGCTCAGTTGATTGAGTGTTTGACTTGGCTCAAGTCATGATCTCATGGTTCAAGACTTTGAGCCCCATGTTAGGCTCTGACAGCACAGAGCCCTCTTAATATCCTCTGTACCCTCTTTCCGCCCCTCACTCACTTGCTCTCTCTTTCTCTCTCAAAAATAAATATTAAAGTTTTTTTTAAAAGGAGGAAATTCTATTTCAACACCATGTATGCGACTTTAGGACATTATGCTAAGTGAAATAAGTTGCACAAAGAAAGACAAATACTTTATGATCTTACTTAAATGTAGAATTTTTAAAAAGACTATTGATCTTATTTTTTTTTCCTAGAGAGACAGCGTGAGCAGGGGAGGGTCAGAGAGAGAGGGAGTCACAGACTCTGAAACAGGCTCCAGGCTCTGAGCTGGCAGTCAGCACAGAGCCCGACGCGGGGCTCGAACCCACGAACCGCGAGATCATGACCTAAGCGAAAGTCGGACACTTAACCGACTAAGCCACCCAGGCGCCCCAAGACTATGATCTTATTTAAATGTGGAATTAAAAAAAAAAAAAGTCATAGATACAGAGAACAGATTGGTGGTCACCAGAGGTCGGGGGAGGTTGAGGTAGGCAAAATGAATGAAAGTGGGCAAAAGACACAAATCTGTAGTTATAAGATAATTAAGTCTCCTGAAGATGTAGTATAAAGCATGGTGACTAAGGTTAACGATACTATGTTATATATTTGAAACTTGCTAATAGATTAATCTTGAAAGTTCTCATCATAAGAACAATTTGTAGTATGTGTGGCAATGAATGTTAACTAAACTTACTGTAGCAATTACCTCACAATACAGACAAATACCAAATCCTTATGCTGTATACCTAGAACTAATATAATGTTATATGCCAAGTATATCTCAATTAGAAAGAGATATCAAAAAATTATTTTAGGGGTATCTGGGTGGCTCAGTTGGTTGAGTACCTAACTCTTAATTCAGCTCAGGTCATGATCCCAGGGTCGTGGGATTGAGCCCAGTGTCAGGCTCTGCACTGAGTGTGGAGCCTGCTTGAGATTCTCCCTCCCTCCCTCTCTCTCACTCTGATGCTCTCCCCTTCTCTCACTTCCTCACCCTCTCTAAAAATTAAAAAAAAAAAAACTATTTTAGATATGAAGTCCAAATTGCCAAATACAGCTATTACAATGTGATTCTAAACCAATAATCCCTTCATACTTTTGATCATGGACACAAAAGGCATCCCCAAAAAGAATGCCCAAGATGGAATGTCCTCCTGCCCCGCCCAACCCCAGGATCCAAAGTTGTTCCCAAGATAGCTTAAGAACCAAAGTCCTTTGTGGGGCGCCTGGGTGGCTTAGTCGGTTGAGCGTCCGACTTTCGCTTAGGTCATGATCTCGCGGCTCGTGGGTTCGAGCCCCGCGTCGGGCTCTGTGCTGACTGCCAGCTCAGAGCCTGGAGCCTGTTTCAGTCTGTGACCCCCTCTCTCTCTGACCCTCCCCTGCTCACGCTGTCTCTCTCTCTCCTAGAAATAAAAAAATATTAAAAAAAAAAAGAATCAAAGTCCTTTGTTATCACAAGCAGTAAGGAAACTCTGGTCTTCGAAAGGTCGAGATGCCTTTAATGACAGGCCTGCTAATCTGTCACACTGAACGGGCTATACTGGAATGGGACGTTTTCCTGGCCAAACAAGGAAATGAAAAGAAAAGATGATGAAGCCCTCACGTAGACTGTGGCCCTACATGAAGACACACATCCCTGAGAGCTGGAATGGTTGGACAGGCAACGCTCCTTGTGCATTTCATATACGGGGTATTCTCACTACCAGATGCACAACATCCCCACCCCCAAGCTCCCAGACACTGAGAAGAGAACCCAAGCTCTCAAGACACCAAGTAAAATAGGAGCCTCTCTTAGAATTTTCCTCTTAAGATGAAAGATACAAAAGTCAGAGGAGGCTAAGGATCAATAGGCAATGAGTACTCAAAACCAAAGAGACTCATCACCCAAAGCATGAGTTCTTACAACTATCTTTCTCCTGCTGATTAAAATTTGGAAAGGAAAAGACGACGAGACTGTTAATACCCTCGTTCAATTGGACCTTGCAGACGGAAACTAGGGAGGCTGACTTCGGTAAGAATTTGTACCTTTTGCTAGTTTTATCAGTGGCCCTGGATCCCATCTGCAGTCTCCAAGCGCAAGTAGTGTTTCCCAGGCATCCCTTCATGGTTGCCAACATCATAGGAGAGGAAAACTCCCCTCTCCCCATCCTCCTAGGCCCACTGGCTGGGTCCCCAAATCAAACTGGTAAGAAATAGACTAGCAAGAGGAACGATGCTTCAAATACAGAAGTGCGCGCAACCGTTCATTAAGAAATGAAAACTCAAGGAGAGTTGAACCTTCCATACATTCTAGGCAAAGGAAAGGAAAAGGGGTTTTGGCCCGCGGGGCTGGGGGACAAGTCATGGGACGGGGAGGGAACAAGTGTCTCATAAACAACAAGGGCTGTTTTGTGAACGCAGGGAAGAGCTGTCCCTGTAAGTAGCTCTGTTCCTGGCATGTGATATTTTTACGAATGGAAATTTCCTTTATAAGTGTAAATTTCCTTCCTAAAGGAGGAAGTTTATATACTATGTTTAGGCGGTTAGAGGAAGTCAAAAGCTTTTCCGGCATCTGCTGCTTCTCAATTGCTTGGCTCAACATAGTCCGTGTGCCAAAGAGGCATATTGTGGGGTGGCGTCTTCCGGTACCCTCCAGCGGCTTGTTCCGCTCCCGCCACCAATGCGGCAGGCAGCTCTGCGAGGTTCCAATAGAGCTCACATGCGCCAATCTGATAGTGTCCCGTCCTGTGCCCAGACTGTGCACCTGTTACCCTGTGGTCAGGCGCATCCCCATCGGTGTTAAGACCTGGCGTGCACCATCACAAGGGAGGTGACGGCCCTTAGGGCGAGCCCCCAACCAAAGAGATAGAGGTGCTGTTGAAAAAGCTCTCCCCTCATTCCATTGAGATGGAGGGGCCTGAGGTACACGTATTCAGGCAGCTTCTCAGGGATGATCAGCCAAATTCAAGCAATCAGCTGTTCTTGATTCCATGCAGTGGCCGTCACTGGGAGAATGCGTCCCTCTGTATTGGCTGTCCCTCCTTACCTGACTCGCTCATGCCACCCTGAGATGGCAGGCGCTAATTGTGTAGTGATGCGTATGCTTTTCCTGCAGGCTCTGTTTCTGGGAAAGCCAGGTTTAGACAGGCCTCTTTAACGAATTACCTCTCAAGGCTTCAGTTTCCTCATTTGTTAAATATAAGAACAGTGCCTGCCTCACAGATATATGTAATGTGCTTACTTAAGTGTCTGGCACCCAGTACGTGTCACAGATGTGCTGGTTTTATTATGACTTATTCTAAGTGCAATGAGGAGCCCTTGAGGAATTTTAGGAAGACTATCATGATCTGTTTGACATTTTAATAAGTTCCGTCTTGTCCCTATGGGGGAAATAGATGAGAGGGAGACAAAAGAACGCACGGAGAGACATTTACGAGGCCACTGCAAGAGTAAACAGAGGAGAGTTTGGAAACGTAGAGCAGAGAATTAGCGGTGGAAACCAGCAGAAGAGACCAGATCCAAGACCTATGTCAGAAGTAAGACCCGCCAGACTCTAGAAATAGATTGGATCCAAAAGTGAGCAAAAAAAGAAAACAACCTAAAAACCATACCAGTCTTCATGCCACACGGATGATATGTCAGAAAGTCAGCCCTTTTTCTCAGGACATGAAGTCAGTTCCTCTCCATCCTTACCCCCTGGATGTAGTGTTCTCTTTTTACTGGGATCATCTTTGCTGAGCATCTTGCCTGCTCTTCACCCACACATCCAATGACCGCCACCAGAGTGATGTCCCTACCACCTGGTTTTAGGCTGCTGCCCCTTCTGGGGCCCCAGAGATGCAGTCTTACAACAGACACAGTCATCATCTGGTGGCACCTCAACTTCTGACTGCTCCTCCCCAGTCCTCAGCTCTTTCACCTCAACTAATGTACCTCCAGCCTCACCTACTCCTAAAATGCCATTTTCTTTTTTTTAATTTTTAATGTTTTTTATTTATTTCTGAGAGAGAGAGAGAGAGAGAGCAGGGGAGGATCAGAGAGAGAAGGAGACACAGAACCTGAAGCAGGCTCCAGGATCTGAGCTGGCTGTCAGCACAGAGCCCGACATGGGGCCACGAACCATGAGATCATGACCCGAGCCGAAGTCGGACGCTCAACTGACTGAGCCACCCAGGCGCCCCGCCATTTTTTTTAAGTTTATTAATTTATCGAGGGGTGGGACAAGTGGGGGAGGGGCACACAGAGGGGGATAGAGGATCCGAAGCAGGCTCTGGGCTGACAGAGGGCCCGATGCAGAGCTCGAACTCATGTACCGTGAGATCATGACTTCAGCTGAAGTCACACATTTAACCAACTGAGCCACCCTCACGTCCCCTAAAATGCCACTGTTATTCTAATTGGCTATATTCTTTCTCCATCTTTACTCATTCCTCACTTAACTCCCTCACTTAACGCCTTCAGAAATGGAAAAATTGTCCTTGACTTCTCAAATCAATCCCATTCATCTCTACTCACCCTCATTTCAGTACAAGTCAACTGACCCTTCTGATTGTTCAGGCTGAAAACTTTAGAGCCTCTCTATATACTTTCCCTTCGTTGATGGCCCACATTCAATTTGTCAGTAAATCCTGTTAGTTTTACCTTCAAATGATATCCCAAGTTCAACCACTTCTCACCACCATGGCTCCTCACCTGGTCCAAGTCACCGTGTCCTTCCTCTGGATAATTTCAAGGCTTTTCACTGGTGTCTCTGCATCTACCCTTACTGCCTGTAATCTGTTCTCAAGACAGTGGCCTAGGTGATCTGTCAGAATGTTCAGATCATGGTACTCTTCTGTTCAACATCGTTCAATGGCTAACCATCTCACCCAAAGTAACGTCCAGTGTCTTTTAGCTTCCTCGCATCTGGCGCAGTTCCCTCTTAGCCCACCTTTTACTAGACCCCATTCACTCCGGTGCAGCCTCATTAACCCCCTTGCTGTCTCTCAAGCACACCAGTTAGGCTACTCACTGTTCCTTTGGATGACACATGATGGCCTCAGATCTCTACGTGGATGATTCCCTCATCTTCTTCAGGTCTCTGCTCAGAACACCTTCTCAGATAAGTCTTCCTGACCATCCTCTATCCCCACCAACCATAACCTACCTTATTCCCTTCCTTCTGTTACTTCTCTCCAGGACACATCCTATCACATTAGGTATATTAACCCCAGACAAAAAGTGCCTGGCTCCCATCATCCGCCCATCCCCCGTTCTCACTTCTCAACCAGCTAAAGTTCTTGTGGACAGAGTAGACGTGGTAGGGAGTTTGGAAGTGACTCCCTCCTGATAATTTGAGGCTTTCTCAGTTTGGTGTCTATCACTCACACACATAGTTTGTTTTGTTATCTATATATTATCAACTGAAAAGTATCATTCGACACCAACTTCACAAGAGCATGACCCCAAATTTTATACAAGTGAATCTTTACAGCCTTCCTTTGTTTTTGCTAGTTTTATTATCTGTATCTACTTATTATCTATGTATCCATGTATTTAGTGTCTGTCCTTATGGACAGGAATTTTTATCTGTTCTTGTTGTGGCTGTGTCATCAGCACTTAAAACACTGGCGGCACATGGGAGGCCATCAATAAGCATGTGAATTAGTGGCAAATTAGTGAATGACTCATCCTGTCTACATATACTGTACATGACTCCCCTGCTCTCAGAAATGAATAGAAACCATTTCTCAATCATAATGCTAACGAGACCACAACCTAAAATCCATACCTTACATTTTCTCAACACTTTGCCGACTCTAAAATACTTTGCCACACATGATCTCATTTAATTTTCACAACGACTTTAAATTCCCATTTTTCACAGGGAGGCAAATCAGAGGGAAACAGGGTGTTTTACTCAAAAGTCACAAGAAAAGGGATTGTAGAGAAATTGAGTGAGTTGCTCCAAGCCCACACGAGAGAAGCAAGATTCAAGCTTATGCTATGTGGGTCACAAATCTGATACACTCCAGTGTCCCAGCGCTTTGATTCCGGATTAGATCAGGTGTCTCCACATTCGTTGACTCGATCTGTGACACCTGTCTACTCCTCTTGGCCAATTAAGCTCAATACTCCAAATCCAGTTGATCCGGTTTGCTTCAGTTCTTAATAACCTTGCTAACCTAGTAAAAGTGGGGCTGGCTGAATAGCTCCGCCTGGTTGAAACAACAGGATTAGGTAGTCTGAAAACAGGTGTTTCAATACAGTTCATCTGCAAAAATATAGATAATGATTCAGGCCATCAATTCCTGAAACCAAAGATGATAGCTCTCGGTTTATAAAGAATTGCATGAGGATAGGGACTTAACCAAGTTCTGGTCAAGCCATTTACATACATCCTCGCCTGGCCTTAACATTCCCATGGCCCTTTCAAGGAATAATTTTTCTCATTTTTCTCATTCGGGAGAAAGAAAGTACTGTCTTTTAAGTACCATCTGAATCATTATACATCTGGCCATTGAGTACCTATTACGTATACTACATAAACAGCACAATGTTATTTCTAGTCTTCCTGTTCATCCATTAGTAAGTATTTAGCTTTCTTTGTAAACTTCCATTTCTCTTAGTCATCTCTCTAACCTCATTCTTCTCCCCCATCTTCCATAGCTGGCTCCCACTCACAGAAAATTCATTATTATTAGGGTTCACTCCGGTTTTTCTTCCCTTATGGCTTCCCCACTTCAACTATAGACTGCTTAGAGTTCCAAATCCATTTCTTTGTACGATCACATAATATGTGTGAATATTCAGAAGCTGATGACTAAAGGAAGGGAGAGGAACCCCATTCATGATCTGAACCAGAGAAAGGGACCGACCAGATGCTATCAGATGCCCCATTTTAATGGCATACAAATAACACGACTCAAACCGGTTCGGGTGCAGTCTGCGTACATCAGACAGTAGGAGATGGACTGCTGAGTTGGCAAAGGGGGTGTAAATAAAAGCTGACTTTGGTTTGGCACCTGTAATTACACCCAAGCCATCGTTTGCATTTTGATGGTCTCAGGAAGAAAGAAAGAAAGAAAGAAAGAAAGAAAGAAAGAAAGAAAGGAAGGAAGGAAGGAAGAAGGAAAGAAGACCAGAAGA
Source organism: Crocuta crocuta (assembly GCF_008692635.1). Taxonomy (NCBI): domain Eukaryota; kingdom Metazoa; phylum Chordata; class Mammalia; order Carnivora; family Hyaenidae; genus Crocuta; species Crocuta crocuta. The sequence goes on from NW_027528869.1 coordinate 6,072,034, forward strand.
TTACATTTTGTTTTTTTCTTAATGGAATAGACTTAGATATTATTTTCTTATAGAATTTTATGTATTTATTTCTTTATTTTTAAATTTATATTCTTAAATAATTTATTTTATTTTTTATTAAACATTTTAAATGTTTGCTTATTTTTGAGAGAGAGAGAGATTGAGAGAGAGCACGTGCACAAACAAGGGAGGGTCAGAGAGAAAGGGGGAAAGCGAGAACCCCAAGGAGACTCCCTGCTGTCAGCACAGAGCCCCATGTGGGGCTCGAACCCATGAACCATGAGATCATAACCTGATCTAAAATCAAGCTTAGCCAACTGAGCCACCCAGGCATCCCTAGCATTTATTTTAAACTGGAATTTTTCTTACAGAGGACACCCGTGAGAATGGTAGGGAAAAGGGGATGTAATTGCTTAGACTCTCATAATAAATGCCACATAGATTCTATAGGAAGCATTAATTACAATACAGAATTAAACTTTGAAGTGATTAGAAGAGAAACAGTCCCCCTGCCTAAATCTATGTGTAATATTTAGATTGATTTAACAGTGTTTGGTAAGAAGTCATTCAGCGCAAAAACATTCTTTTTTTCCTCTAGTCTCTTAGGTTACTGGCTGCCCATCCTTTCAATCGAATGGACAAGAAAAAGAATGGGGCGCCTGGGTGGCTTAGTCGGTTAAGCGTCCGACTTTCGCTTAGGTCATGATCTCGCGGTTCGTGGGTTCGGGCCCCGCGTCGGGCTCTGTGCTGACTGCCAGCTCAGAGCCTGGAGCCTGTTTCAGCCTGTGACTCCCTCTCTCTCTGACCCTCCCCTGCTCACGCTGTCTCTCTCTCTCCTAGAAATAAATAAAAAATATTTGAAAAAAAAAAAAAGAAAAAGAGTAACAAGATAAAAAGCCCACCAGATCTCCTATATATTTTATTTAGGACTTGGCAAAGAAATGAAAACTCAACAGGGTAGCCAGATGATTGACATTGATAGACCATCTTAGGCGGAAAAAAAAAAAAAAGGAAAAGGGATTTTGAGCTCTGGGGAGGAAGAAGTAAGTTATGGGATGTTGAGGAGAGGAAATACGTGGTAAATAAGGTTTAACTTCTTTGGCAGAAAAGTCTCTCAAGTGACAAGAGATGTCTTTGGGAGTAGCCTTTCTGCATCTGCGGGTTCTCGATTGTCTTTAGCTCATAGTTATCCATGTGCCGAATGGGCATGTTTTGAGCTGGCATATTTTGACACACTGTGGTATTCATGGTTAACACAGAAGAGCTCTTGTCCTCAAGAAAATTTATAGCCTAAGAGGAAAACGAGGTAGATGTATAAAGTGCTGTAGATGCTAAGAAAATGTAGAATTTGCTCCTATTTAAGAGATTTTAGGTTTGGGGAAGAAGATGACACCTTAAGAAGGGGTAGAATTTGTATCTCTGACAAATGGAGAGAAAATGGCAAGAATGCGGGCAGGAAATTTCAGGAACTGTTTAGTGAGAGGTGAATAGTCATGTTTGGCTGAAGGAGATATTAAGAGAAACGCATTGGAGAAGAAAATAAGTACCAAATCATGGGGTATTTGAGGCTCTTTGAGCAGTTTCGTTTTTATTCAGTGAGTCCTAGGAAGTCCCTGAGTGTTCTTGAGAAGAAGGTTGACATACTGAGTGTGAGTTTTAGAAAGTTCTTTGACTGGGGGTCACCTGCGGGGCTCAGGTGGTAAGCATCTCACTTCGGCTCAGGCCACGATCTCATGGTTCACGACCAAGTTTGAGCTCCACATCAGGCTTTTTGCTGACAGTGTGGAGACTGCCTGGGATTCTCTCCCTCCCTCTCTCTCTGCTCCTCCTCCACTTGCTTATGCTCTCTCTCTCTCATGCAAAATAAATAAACTTTAAAAATAAAAGAAAGTTCTTTTTTTTTAAAGAAAGTTCTTTGACAGCCGGTGGAGAATGTTTACAGGAGGTAAGACTAGAGTCTGGGAGGGGTAAGGAAACCATTACATAACCTAGGACCTGGACAAGGTGAGGAAAATGAGAGATATATGAAGGGTGTTTAGAGGTAGAATCCATGCGATTTGGCCACTGCTTAAACCCATACCTACCTGTTCAGGGGAAAGGGAAGCACATGGTGAGAGGAAAAGGCTTAAGTCAGGATTTTGTAAATGACAGAAGCTCAATTTGATTCACCTAAAAAGTTAAAAAGGAGAATTTTTTCTTTTTTTTTTTTTTGTAAAATTAGGTTTGGGAATGTTAAAAAGGAGACGGCAAGTCCAGAATGGAGTCAACTTGTGCTAAACCCCATGTCAGTAAACCTTGACTTACCCTCATTTCAGTTTCAATGCTCAGGAATGTAACCTTCAGCCAGTCAAGGGGGAACTACCTGGTCAGCACTAGAGACATAATCTGCCAGTTAGACCCCTTCCGTTTGCCTTCAGAAAGCCACCGCTTGAAGCAATGTATTCTCTGCTCACAATTTCCTTCCCCCTTTATTTTTTTTTTTTTGCTTTCTTTCCACCTTTATTTTTTTTAATGTTTATTTATTTATTTATTTTAATTTTTTTAATGTTTTATTTATTTCTAGGAGAGAGAGAGAGACAGCGTGAGCAGGGGAGGGTCAGAGAGAGAGGGAGTCACAGACTGAAACAGGCTCCAGGCTCTGAGCTGGCAGTCAGCACAGAGCCCGACGCGGGGCTCGAACCCACGAACCGCGAGATCATGACCTAAGCGAAAGTCGGACGCTTAACCGACTAAGCCACCAGGTGCCCCTTAATGTTTATTTATTTTGAGAGAAAGAGAGAGCAGGAGTGCACACACAAGCAGGGGAGGGGCAGAGAGAGAGAGGGAGAGAGAGAGAGAATCCTAAGCAGGCTCTGCGCTGTCAGCACCGAGCCTGCCTCACGGCTGTCTCATCAACCGAACCGCGAGATCATGACCTGAGCCAAAATCAAGAGTCAGATGCTTAATAGACTGAGCCATTCAGGCTCTCATCCCTTTCCACCTTTAAAAACCTTTCCTTTCCTACAGCTCAGGACCTTTTTATTGCTAGATGGGCTGCTGCCCAACTCATGAATCATTGAATGAAGCCAATTAGATCTTCCAATTTACTCAGTTGGATTTTTGTTCATTTAAGAGGAAGGACAGAAATAGAGCCAACTACAGACAATTGAATCAGGGCCTCAGATGTCATTCTTCCTCTGTATCCTCTCATTGGATGTAGCCTTTATTCGTTTATGCCGCAGAGAAGCTCTCTCCATGCCGGAATATCGTCGTCGAAGCTGGTTCTTCTAACTGAGCTCCTACAGAAAGAGGGGGTCTTCTGGTGAGCCACCTCAGGTCTTTCCAGAGATGGACACTGATGGATGGGCTTGAGTCACGCATCCATCTCTTGGACCAGTCATCAGACCTGACATCTCAGGTGCTGGCTTTGGCATTTCCTGCTAGAAAATCACAGCTGAGGGTCCCGGAAGGCATAGCCACAAGGGAAGTTCTTGGATATAGAGGCATCTCAGCTACCTCAGTTGGGGACACAGCACAGAAGACAGAGGAATATAAATTGTGACGGGGGCTCTGGGCCACAAGGTTTGGGAGCATGATGATGCTGTCACCAGATAAGGAAATGGGTTTGGGTGAAGTAACCAATTTTATTTCAGACACCTTATTTTTAAAGTATATCAGGCTATTCGTGCAGCATTGCATAGGTGTAGGCAGCCTTTAGAAATTGGGATATTTAGGTTTTTTAGGAGACATTGGTTTTTAAACTGTAGATTTGGGAGTCATTAGCACGTAGGTTATGATAAAGCTGAATGGATAAGACCCTCGAGAGAGAAGGGGTGGAGGGCACAACCTAGGAAATTTACGTGGTTTTAATGGTGGCCTAAGGAGATAAAATGACAAAAGGAAGGAGAAGGAGCTATCAAATAATGGGGGGGGGGGGCACCTGGGTGGCTCAGGCGGTTAAGCCTCCGACTTCGGCTCAGGTCATGATCTCACGGTTCGTGGGTTCGAGCCCCGCGTCGGGCTCTGTGCTGACAGCTCGGAGCCTGGAGCCTGTTTCTGATTCTGTGTCTCCTTCTCTCTCTGCTCTTCCCCTGCTCGTGCTCTCTGTCTCTCTCCCTCTCAGAAAATAAATCAACATTAAAAAATTAAAAACAAAAAACAAATAACAGGGAGGGATCTGGGTGAGAGGGTTTTAAAAAATCACTGAGTGATTTGTAAGTTCCCTTTTACCTTCTTTATGAAGTCAACAAATTACCTATTACGATAGAAAGCAGATAGAAGACAGATGTTCCCTGATGTGAGAAAACTTGCAAACTCTCAAGAATGGGGTAAAACAATGGCAGACTATTTGGGACTGTGCCCAGGCCAGGCCGGTGGCTGGTCAGCACACGGATAATACTTGTTCCTTCTGCCACCTTTGGCATATGCACCAGAAGTCACCGCGGGAGAACAAGGGGAAGAACGGAATGTGATAACCCGTGAAAGCGTTTGCTTATCAGCTCATTGTGACAGAAAATTACCTGTGAGACATAGTGCCAGGCAAATACCCGGGTGATTTCAGAGAACAATCACTCTCCTGGCTCAGAGCAGGGCTAGGCTTAAAAATATCATATAATAATTGTTACTGAAAGAGAACAATCCTACCTGTCCGTTTGGGTTAACAATTCATTTTGCTTATACTTTCTTTTTTTAAGCGTTTATTTATTTATTCTGAGAGAGAGAGAGAGAGAAATAATCCCAAGGAAGCTCTGAGCTGTCAGCACAGAACCCAGTGAGGGGTGCGAGCTCACAAACAGTGAGATCGTGACCTGAGTCAAAATCAAAAGTCAGATGTTTAGCCAACTGAGCCACCCAGACACCCCTATACTTTCTTTTTCTTTTTCTTTGTTTCCCTTTAATGTTTATTTATTTTTGAGAGAGAGAAGAAGAGCACAAGTGGGGAAGAGGCAGAGAGACACACCCAGAACTGAAGCAGGCTCCAGGCCCTGAGCTGGCAGCACAGAGCCCGACTGGGGGCTACAGCCCGTGAACCGCGAGATCATGACCTGAGCTGACGTCGGATGGCTCACCCGACTGAGCCACCCAGGCGCCCCTGTACATTTTTTTCCAACTGAGTTTCTCCAGTGAATGATGACGGATTAGTCAGAGGTCATCACGTAGTGAAACAATCACTGTATAAGAAGGTAGGAAACCAGGATACGCGTTATGAACACCGCTGTCTCCCGCCCCTGCCCCTGCCCCGCCAGGCATACGTAACTTTCTGTCCCAGCTCTGCAACCTCAAGCAAGTCACTTATCTCTGGGTTTCAGTGTCCTCAACTAAAAAAAATGGGAATGATAATACTCCTTTGGCTCTAGGACAGGGATCTGTGGATGGCTTCTTGAGTTTCCTTCTGCTGTGGGATGATCATTCATTCACGCGGCACATGCACAGGGGGATGTAAGTCTGAAAGGACTTTAGTTCCCCTGTCTCCCACAAGCCTTACGGTCTGGTCTGGGGAAACAAAAACCATATAATTCCCACTGGACCCACAAAAGTGGAGGCAGCTGCGATATACAGAGGGCGTGTGAGGATTCGGAGACTCGCGTCAGGCCAGGGAAGTTTGGGGACTTCCTCAGGGGAAGTAACACTTGAGCTGAGCCTTGAAAGGGGTTTCCATGCCAATGAAGAGAAGAGGGGTTCCAGGCAGGGATAATAGTGCGCGGTTTTAAAAGGGGACGTGTTTTGAGGAAGAACGGAAAGCAAACTCGTATTACGAGGCTATAAAGAACAAAGCATGGAGTTCACGAAAACTCGAGGCTGGACAGGTGGTCAGATGTATGTCACTCAACCAAAACGGCTACTGAGCACTCACTGGCTGAAGGGGATACAGTGGCCCCCCCTTACTCACAGAGGATATATTCTAAGACCCCCCAGGGGACGCCTGAAACTGTGGATAGTACCCAACCCTGTATATGCTCTGTGTTTTCCTCCACACACATACGTACGACAAGGTGTAACTTGTACGTTAGGCACAGTAAGAGATGAACAATAACCAACAATAAGATAGAGCAGTTATAACAATACACTGTAATAAAAATGATGTGACTACGGTCTTTGTCTCCCGAAGCTGCTTATTGTAGTGCACTCCTCCTTGTGACGACGTTGGAAATAAAATGCCCACGTCAAGAGCTGAAGCGAGGTGAATGACGTAGGTGCCGTGACGTAGCGTTCGGCTGATACTGACCTTCTGAGGATTTTCACCAGTAGGAAGATCATCTGCTTCTGGACCGCAATTGACCTTGCACGGTCATAGAAATGCAGAGAGCGCAGCCCGGGGCGAGCACAGGGAGACCGCTAATGTGCCAGATGCCGGGCTCGCCGGGAATGACAGGACCCTGGAGAAGGGCTTGGGAAGGCCGGGTTAGACAGAATGGAAATAAAGCTGTGAGACCGTCCAGGAAAGACACGGTACAAAGCTACGCAAGCCAGTGGCTGGGGGAGGGGGAGAAAGATTTAGGAGATGGAAGTCCGCCCTTCGTTTACCGAATGAGGCCTAAGGGGAGGGAAGAAGAAGGGATCCCCTTCAACTCTCTGGCTCGGGAAACTGAATGGACAGGGGTAGTGTCCCCAGAGGCAGACGGGAGGTGTAGGGACAGAAGCAGGCTGGTGGAGAAACGTGCCGTTGGGGCATTCGTATCTCTCACCCCGCTTTTGCGTTAGGGCTGCAACGTCCTGCTTCCTATTTTGGAAGGTACCGAAGTACTTTTCTTTGCCTTCTGCCTGTTAGTCATGCTCACCTTCTGCAGAATTTGGAGTCAGCAAGTAGACAGCGTTTCTGGGTTTATTCCAGACAGGTTGACTCCCTCATTGGCTGCAGTCTCATTCTCGGGTGTTCTAGGCTGGAGGGTACTCTGTTCCTTTTTTTTCAGTATATTTTTTTTAGTGTTTTATTTATTTTTCAGAGAGAGAGATAGAGACGGCATGAGCAGGGGAGGGTCAGAGAGAGAGGGAGGCACAGAATGTGAAGCAGGCTCCAGGCTCTGAGCTGTCAGCACAGAGCCCGACGCGGGGCTCCAACCCACGAACCGTGAGATCATGACCCGAGCCGAAGTCGGACGCTCAACTGACTGAGCCACCCAGGCGCCCCCCTGTTCTGATCAATAGTCACCTCTCTTCGTCCATCTCGTGACGTTTAGAACTTTCTTGGAATCTCTACTCCTTTTGTGGCTTCTATCGTTCGCACTTTGTTGGGCTGTGTTAGGAAGGTCCACACCTTCCTACTTCTTTACTACAGTTTTACTGTGGTTTCTGGAAAAAAGGTAAGTGGACATGTTCAATCTTCCATGTTAAGCCAGACGCTCCTGAATTTCATTTACGATAGGATATGTTTAATAGCTATGATATGTCCTGGTAGAGATATAAGGTAGGTAGCTACCTGTATGTCTGGACTTGGAATTCAGTAGGCAAATCCAAATTACAGGTAAAGATCTGGAGTTCCTGGTATAGAAATGACACGTGGCGGTGAGATTGCCTCGGGAAAGCATGCAGAATGAAAATGGAAGAGTAATTTATCAGAAGGCTGGACGCCATCAGTATTGAAGATAATTGTTTTTCGGATACGATATGCCTAGCGTCCCAGTTAGGGAGACTAATGATAGTTCAGAGCTTTTCCCTTATGGATAAAAAGGACTGAACTGGGCTCGGCGAGTTCAAGAAAGTTGCATTTAATATGTAACAAAGGTGTAAACGCTGTAGTAAGGCGATTAGGTGTAACAGAGTTGAAGGGGGGCAGGATAGGAGTTCCTGAGATGGGACAGATCATCAAGGGTGTCACCAGTTCCAGATGATGCTATCTAACTCTTGGTTCCAGGCCCATTCTTATGAGTCGGCTCAATGACAACTCCCACGATCTGCTTTCCCATTCTTTCCTTCTGCTGAGAACGTGGCCCGGATTCAAGTACCATTCTTCAGCGCGATATGTCTTGATAATCTCCATACATTCAGTAAACATTTATGGAGGCCTTAAAATATGCCAGACTCTGGGGGAGGTGCCGGGGATATGGAAATACGGAAGATAACATTCCCGCCCTCAAAGAACTCATATATATGCATAGGCTGCTCGTCGTAACTTGAACTCAGTGTTGCTGACTTCCATTAATTTATTAGCAAAGGTCTTGCCATTAGCTTTTAAGGAAAGTTTGGCTCTTCTCACATAGGTAGATATGGAAATTTTTATTTTGGTGCTCAATCCGGCCATTTTGTGTCCCTGGAGATAAACAAAAGGTGAAGATGTTTTTAAAAATTCTGTCTGAAGAGTGATAGAAAGGTCATCACTCTACCCCCATAGAGCACAATGCCTGGGGAGCATGGTGATCTCTCACTACATGTTAGTGTACTTAGTCTTTTTGCTTTTATTACCTTAAATTATTAGTAGCAAGCAAGAATTCTAAAAAACCACAAGCCACAGCACAATAGCATATATCAGAGACAGCCAATTAAAGAAAAGCTTGTTTATAAGTAGTATGGAAGATAAGCACAGTTGGCAAGCAAGTCATGGATTTTTAAAACTACGACTAATCAAAGAACAATTGTCTTTCGCCTTCTCTATAAACATCAACATCCCAACATACGTGAATTCTTTTAACGTGGAATTTAGGCTGTTATAGCTCTAATGTCAGGAGTTTTTTTTACTGTTTTTATTTATTTCTGAGAGAGAGAGAGAGAGAGACAGCGTGAGCAGGGGAGGGTGACAGAGAGATGGAGATACAAAATCTGAAACAGGCTCCAGGCTCTGAGCTGGCAGTCAGCACAGAGTCCCATGCGGGCCAACCCACGAACCGTGAGATCATGACCTGAGCTGAAGTCGGACGCTTAACCGACTGGGTCACCCAGACGCCCTCATTTTTTTTTAACCCCCATGAGTTTTAAGTCTCCAAAAGAGATAGGGAAAAATTAATTAAGCTGAGAATAAAAATGTAGGCTGGCAAAAGGGTGAGCAGAGAATTAATCTAGTATGGTGCATTACTATTATTATCTAAACTAATTAAACCTGTAATTTACATGGTAATAGTAGTAATGGAATAAGAAGGAGGGAATTGGACTTTTGTCTAGTGTAGGTAAAATTTGAAACTTTTTTTATTCATTGATCCCTTCAATCAACAAATACACTCAGCATGTGCCAGGCACTGTGCTAAGTGCTGGGGATACCGAGATGAAACGGATGACTCTTTCCTCTTATGGAGATATGCACTAATAATAGCTAAATGAATTCCCACCCAGGAAAGTTACAGCGTGGCCGGTGCAAGATGAACTGTAGTGTTGAAATCAGCTCCCGTTTCACGCCAGCTAGCTAGTGCTGCCACCTGCTGGGCATTTTCTGTTTTACAGCATGTAACCAGCCCGGACAGAGAAACCAGAAATGTCCTTGGTGGCCAAGCCACCCGTCTCTATCTCTGCCTGCTGGACCACGCACTTTTTCTTGGCGACTACACCTGCCCTCCTCCTTTGCTCTAGCCCTCTCCACCCCCCGTGCTGGCACCAACCCTAACTCTTCCAGAATTGCCGGCTCCTCTCTTACCAGGGTGCTGAGTCACCAGCCCAGGGTGCCGGGAGGGGGGGCAGGGGGGCAGTTGCCTCACTCGCTTCTTACTCTCCCTCCCTTCCTCCCTCCCAGTTCTGCTACTGAGCTTCTGTTTGAAGCTTTGGGTCCCCTTTGGCCTTCTTCCCGCTGCTGTGGGAGTTAGAGTTTCTTGCCAGGACCCTGGTAGTGGCCTGAGTTGCTCAACACGGGCAGGAAGGGGCCAAAGGCCTTGGCACCAAACACTTCCCCCCAGTTTTGAACTTACTCTCACTTCTGTGTAGGGGACCGGCGTCGTGGATGGGGGTAGTTTCCTTACTTCCTCCTGAGCAGTGTGCTTCAGGTCCTCTGTGCTGCTGCTTCAGAACGCTGATCAGAAGTCAGGGCGCAGGGGATTAAGGATTAAATAGGTGACTTTCTTTGCATCATCAATTCTTGAAGTGAGTTAAATGTCTTCCGGGCTGGCTTCTTCCTTAAAAAGGAGCCCACCGCGGACTGCACGGCCACCTGCCTCATTTGGCCCCGTGTCCAGCCAAGGGCTTCCTACGGATTGCTACTATTTGGCCCAGAAAACATTGATCTGCTTAATTCTTAGACTCCTTGCTTGGTTGGACATGAAATCATGGAATTGTGTCCCACCTTGTCCCATCGCTTTTCATCGCATCAAAAATGACTCTGCATTTATGCAGATCAGAATGACTGTCGGAACATCAAATATCTTTTCTGAAGAAACGCAATGCTTACTCTATACTTTTCATCCTAAGTGAGATCATTAAGTGGAAAATATACACACAAATTTATTTCTATCCGATGGACACTCCTGCATGTGTGTCCTTCTTGACTTTGAATCCTTTTTATTTGCTAATTTATTTTTTGATTGACATCCAAGTTGGTTAGCATATAGTGCAGTAATGATTTCAGGAGTAGAGTCCAGTGATTCATCCCCTATGTATAGCACCCAGTGCTCATCCGAACAAGTGTCCTCCCTAATTCCCCTCACCCATTTAGCCCATGCTTCACCCACAACCCCTCCAGCAACCCTGTTTTAGCTCTGCATTAAAAAAAATTTTTTAATGTGTTATTTATTTCTGAGAGAGAGAGAGACACAGCGTGAGCAGGGGAGGGTGAGAGAGAGAGGGAGACACAGAATCTGAAACAGGCTCCAGGCTCTGAGCTGGCAGTCAGCACAGAGCCCGACGCGGGGCTCAAACCCACGAACTGTGAGATCATGACCGGAGCGGAAGTCGGACGCTTAACCGACTGAGCCACCCAGGTGCCCCTCTTCTCTGTATTTAAGAGACTCTTGTGTTTTGTCCCCCTCCTTGTTTTTATATTATTTTTGCTTCCCTTCCCGTATGTTCATTTGTTTTGTACCTTGAATTCCTCATACGTTGACCCTGAAATTATAAGTGTATCTGGAGCTCAACGAAATGCACTAAACCATGAGAAAGAAGGTCAGAGCGAACAGGGCACTGAACAGTGTAATTGCTGAATCTTGTTGCTGCTACTCTATTTCATGGTTCTTCTCTTTTCTTTTTTAAGCTGGATAAACCATCCCATTGATTCCTTCAGCCCTGATCGTTTCTCAGATTCTACTTAATGTTCACCTCGCCTCCCTCTCCTTGCTAAACTTATTAGCAGTTATGGATCCACCTTGAGCACAGCCTGGGACACTTCCTACTGGAATTTAAGACGCAGCCCAGCCTAGCCAGTCCTGCCGCCCTTCCTTTATCCCATGTCTGAGGATGAAGTGGTTTTCGTGAAACAAATTAGTGAGGAACTTGGTATGGATTCTTAGTGCTCCCATCAATGCTCCATCCACTAAGATGCCTCCCACAATGAAGTTATAATGTCCATATGTGACATTCTTTCTCTCTCTCCTCTCTCTCTCTCAAGTAAGGTCTGTACCCAGTAGGGTTGGGGATCAAACTAATGACCCTGAGATCGAGAGTCCAGCCTCCACCAACTTCTCTAGCCAGTGCCAAGCACCTCAGGTCAAATGTGTTCTCAGAAGCAAAAGAGGACCCTGAGGAAAAGAATGAGGAAGCATGAAGGTACGCAGCAATAAGAAATGATTAGGTCAGAAACAAAGAGATCCGGGGATGTGAATGCGGGTAGTATGGGAAACAGGAAGGAGTGTGGGCATGGGTTACCGGGTGGGGACATGGGGGTAACTCTCAGATTAAGGGGCATTATCAGGGAGAGGGAGATCTGACTTCCCAGGCTGAATGTAGGGCTTGAAAATAAGGACTCAGAAGCACTCAAGATCACATTGTAATTCTTCAATATATTTCACAATGTGAATGATCTATTTTAAGGCACCTCCCCCCAACCCCCCTCCTTTCACTATATTTCATCCCTTTCACCAGAGGTGCAGAGTTAAAGGGAAGGCCGGCAAGAGAGAAGTGAAAGTCTAATCTTTCAGAATGATATGCACTTTTTTATGGACCTTTTTGAGAGTACAATTTGAAATTCAGTGCTAAACTGAGGGTTTTCCCCCCTTCTCATATCTATATTTTCTTTCCATATTTTTTTGTTTTATGGCTTAAAATATATAACAAAATTAGAACACACTCCTTGTTTCAAGTCAAACAATATTGAAACAAACAAAAAGTGTCCTCTCCTTCAAAACTACCTGTTAGAGGGCTAATGTTAATGGTTTGATGTATCTTTCTACATTTTTATAATAACATGCCTAAGGACCCCCATTTTTCAATAAAAACAGGAGAACCTACACTCACAGTGTAACTTGCTCTTTAAAAAGATATATATACCAACATATTAATCACTACAAAATATTTCAGGCTTTGGATGTGCAGTTTTAATGCCTCTCATCCTCACTGATACATATTTTCAAGCTCTTTCCAGTTTGTTGACACTGTAAATACTGTCAAAATAAAAATCTTCATACACATCTCTTTGCATTCTGGTTCCTTTATTTTGAAAAGATAGAATCGTAAAATTGGGGTTGCCGTGTTAAAGGGTTTGTGCATTTTTAATTAAAAAATTTTTTTAATGTTTATTTTTTTGCGAGAGAGAGAGAGAGAGAGAGAGAGCGAGCGAGCAGGGGAGGGCAGAGAGGGAGGGAGACACAGAATGTTAAGCAGGCTCCGGGCTCCAAGCCAACCACGGGGCTCGAACCTCATGAACCCTGAGATCGTGACCTGAGCAGAAGACGGATGCTTAACCCACTGAGCCGCGCGGGCGCCCCTGCATTTTTAATGTTAGTAGCTGCTGCCAGGTAACTCTCCCAAAAGATTCGGGAGTGCAAACTTTGCCTTTTCACGGGATGGCTTATATACACATTTTAATGATTTCTCTATAACCGATTCCAGCTAAGTCCGTGAGCCTCCATTTTCACTCGTACCCTGATCAACTCCCTCTCAGGTTAAAGCTGTCTTAGAGCAACTCAAACCCAGCCTCCAACCCTGTTCTCCTTTCTTCGTCCCTGCATGGCCTGAGTTTGAGGGGTGCTTGTGAGAAACTGTGACACTAGGGGTGGGCGTGTGTGTGTCCGGACCGCAGACGCCTCTGGGCTGACCTCGGGCACCGCTCTCCGCCGCCGCGGGGCTCCGGGGGTCGCATCTCAATTCTCCATCTTCCGTGTCCGATTCGCGAAGCCGCATCTGCGCCCCGGCCTCCCCGGGAGCCCCCGCATCACGCTGGGGTCCCTGAGACCCTTACCACCGGCCCAGCCCTGACCCACGTCGTCCTCGGGCTGACCTAAGGGCGTCCTCCGAGGTTTAGGGTCACTCAGGTTGTCTGCCAAGTCAAGCGGTTTCCCAGCCACCCCCCCCAGCCGCCGAGCCCCCAGCGCGTCGCCCACAACCCTTGCTTTCCCAAGGGGTTGGCCGAGCCCCACCCTCTGAGCGGGACACGCCTTTTGTGACGTCACATACTTCTCTGCGGTTACGGTATAAACATCATGTACTTGGCCTCGAGGCTTTGGCTCCAGGTATTTCAAGCCTGACTTTGGGGATTAAAAAAAAAAAACACTTTGCTTGTTTGTTGTTTTCTCAAGTGCCTGTGCCCGGCTCGTAATCGAAAGCCATAGCTTTTAAGCCCTTTTGCCCTGCTATGGACTTTAAAAATATTTTCAAGAGTTTAAAAGTTAAGCATTTCATTGTTCGCCCTGTATCACTTCTGCATCTCGAGCTCTAAAAACCTAACACTCCTTGAATGGGGGGGGGGAGGGGAAGGAGATAAATAAAAGGAATTTGTAAAGAGAAAATTAAAAAACCTCACATAAATATCCAAATATTACCCCATCACAAGAAAAAAATATATTCATTGCACAATTAATTATGGAGGTGATGAAAAAACTTTTATTTGCAAGGATTCCATCTTGCGGGGAGGAACTGGGTTGGAAGAAAACCTTAAATGGCCGGGGGCGAAGACTGATCCTAGGGACGTGTTATAACACAAGTTGGTTTCTTAACTGTGACACGTAAGACAAAGGAAGGAATCTGTTTGCACCAGGGAAGGAGCAGGGAGGTTAATGAGCCCAGGAGACGGAGGCAGAGAGAAGGCGTGCAAGACGGCGGGCTGATGCGCACGGCAAATAGTGACCTATTCTACGATTTCCGGAATCTCCAGGACATTCTCTCAATCGGTAAGAACAGCGCTTGCTTGGTCGAAGTGCGTACAGTGAGTGGCTGCACCTGGACGCAGCACGACGCAGGACTAAACAGAACCAGTGTACGTCGCCCAGAAGTGTCCAGTCACGTGCACAAGTAAGGCCGCTCCACACNTGGCTCTTCCCTCTTACTTAGCATCTTCCACCTCCTCTCGTACCTTCCTCGCCTGTGCAGGTGCTGGGTTTTCATCCCTTAATGCAACGGTCTGCCTTTCCTCCTCTGCCGCCAGCGAGCACCGGAGAACCACACGCACCTGCAAACCTGAGTCCGGGATTGCTTTTATTTTTTTTTAAACCCTCCTCACGCACCCCCAAGAGAAGATTTTTTCCACTTTCACGTCGAGTCTCAGCAAGCCGCGTGACGTTGCGCATGCGATCCAGCCCCCTTAAAGTGCGATGCTTTTCCGCACACACATGTGCACACGTGTGTATTTGACAACTATAGTTAAGACTCATTGCCTGTTGCATGTCTCAAGTGATACCTTATCAGGGTATACCCAGATGTTGTATAATGTGTGTATGTGTACGTGTGTTTGAATACCATATATAATATGTATATAAATCCTTAAAATAATTATAGTCGTGCTTGTATTGTAAATAGTATGTATAAACAGACACTCGGACATTAACCGGCTGCCATTAAGACCTTCCTCCGCATGGTGTCACATTCAAAAGAAGCACGTGTTTATTTAAATGTTTCTTAAAGACACAGGAACCCAAGAGCTGCATCACATGACATGCGTCAAAATGTCTAAAACTCCTCCTTAGGCACCTCCTCTCCCCAAACTTTTATTCCTCTGGGGAGCAACTCAAATATTCTGGTCCTCTCCCTCCAGGAACGCCAATCTCATCCTTGCTTTACCCTACAGATCACTTCTCCTTTCTCATCTGCCTCCTTTTGCTCCTGGGATCTTTTATTTCCTCCCACGGAGCTCCTATTTTATGTAGATAAATCTACCACTTCTCAAAGCTTCTTTAATTCCGTGTCTACACCCGCCACTCACCCCTCCTCTCAGGTTAACAAAATCCCCTAGCTAATAGCTGATCAGTCTCTTACGGGCAGGAAAGGGGAAAATATTCTAAATTCTTATATTTCAAAAAGTATGTGTTGGCCCTGAGTATGTAG
This sequence comes from Crocuta crocuta, assembly GCF_008692635.1. Taxonomy (NCBI): domain Eukaryota; kingdom Metazoa; phylum Chordata; class Mammalia; order Carnivora; family Hyaenidae; genus Crocuta; species Crocuta crocuta. The sequence goes on from NW_027528869.1 coordinate 6,087,334, forward strand.
ATCACCGCAGCTAGGCTTGCTTTTTGCTGGTATATTTACCTTCCAGAGAGTTCTGATGGGTCAGTGCCCTTGCAAGAGCGTCTGTTACATGATTTGAATACCACCTCTGTTGTAGCAGAGAGAGACACAAACATTACTCATTTAAGAACTTCAGGGGGAAAAGACTGATTAGGGAAGAAAACTGTCTTTGTTAAGCATTTTGTTTGAAAAAGTTAGCCCACAAGGCATGGCTGTAGTGACCTAGCAGTGGGACAAAGAGAAGTACATTTCCCTGCAAAATAAAGGTACAATTTGGGGCGCCTGGGTGGCTAGTCAGTTAAACGTCCAACTTTGGCTCAGGTCATGATCTCCTGGTCAGGTCATAATCTTGCGGTCTGTGAGATCGAGCCCCGCATCGGGCTCTGTGCTGACAGCTCAGAGCCCGGAGCCTCCTTCAGATTCTGTAACTCCCTCTCTCTCTGCCCTCCCCTGCTTGTGCTCTGTCTCTCAAAAATGAATAAACCCTAATAATAAAGGTACAAGTTTGATGAACAAATCAGGAGACTATAGATGCTGGTGAGGATGTGGAGAAACGGGCACCCTCCTGCACTGTTGGTGGGAATGTAAACTGGTGCAGCCCCTCTGGAAAACAGTGTGGAGGTTCCTCAAAAAACTAACACTAGAACTCCCCTAGGACCCAGCAATAGCACTGCTAGGAATTGACCCAAGGGATACAGGAGTGCTGATGCACAGGGGCACACGTACCCCGATGTTCATAGCAGCACTCTCAACAATAGCCAAATCTTGGAAAGAGCCTAAATGGCCAAAAACTGATGAATGGATCAAGAAGATGTAGTTTATCTATACAATGGAATCCTACATGGCAATGAGAAACAGTGAAATCTGGCCTGTGTAGCAACGTGGATGGAACTCGAGGGTGTTATGCAGTCGGGCAGAGGACAGATACCATATGTTTTCACGTTTAGGAGGATCCACTTAACAGAGGACCATGGGGGAGGAGAAGGGGAGAAAATAGTTGGGGAGAGGGAGGGAGGCAAACCATGAGAGACTCCTGAATGCTGAGAACAAACTGAGGGCTGATGAGGGTGGGGGAGAGGGGAAGGGGGGTGATGGGCATGGAGGAGGGCACTTGTTGGGATGAGCACTGGGTGTCATATGGAAACCAACTTGACAAACTATTTAAGAAAAAAAAGGTACAATTTTGAGTTTGAAAAGGCAACATTTAGAAGAATTTTGAGTTTTAGAGGGCAAGAAGTTAGGAACAGATAGGAGAAAAACAGAACTAAGCAGCATGGCCTTAGTTGAAACATAATTAGGTGCCAGGCCTGTTCTAAGTGCTTGACTTACATGAACTGACTTGAGTCTCCCAACAATAACCGGAGTTAAGCACTATTACTGTCATCCCCTTAGTCAAGTGCAGAAACAGAGGCCCAGGGAAATGGAGTAGCTTAACGAAGTATCAGGAGAAAGTCCCACATAGCAAAGAGTAACAGGCTCGCAAAGAGACGCAAAGGACAGCACCAGGCTGGCCTGCCCTCCCGTCACAGGGGCAGAAGGGGACAGGAGACCCAGTGGATGAGATGAAGATGGTCTGTGACTCACAGCATGGCAAAGGGCAGGAACATCGTCACGGCCACCGGGTCCCCCGCCCCTAAATCCCATGGCACCTTAATGGGCGCAGACGGCAGGTACCACACAGTGGGGCCTGCTGCCTGTAAGGAACTCAGGGTTGAAGGTTAAGCACTTTTCACAGCAATCGAGTTGTAAAGTACTCACATTGTAAGCACCGTGACTGACTTAATTGCTGTGTGACTGGCTTCAGACACGCTTGGGGTCAGGGGATGATGGGATGCTGTGGTTTGGCACCCTCAGCAAGGACCTGCAGATGCTCCTGGGGCACATGGCGAACTGCCTCTCCCAACACCAAGGTCATAGCTAGTAAGTGATGGAAGGAGAATTTGAACCCGAGAGGCCTGGCTCAGGGTCCACACTCGCTACTCCTCGCTGTTGTCCTGCCTTGAATCCAATTTTAACATATCTGTTGTTTTATTGTGCACTGCGGTATAAGCTCCTCTTTAAAGGCCACGAAGTGTCATAAAACGTTCCCGCACAGCTTTAGGTCAGCCACACTTTGGAGGCCAGGGGTTTGGTGAGCTCAGAGTAACATCCTTTTAAAGGAACGATGGATCGCCCGGTAGGTAGAATGCAGAATGGACAGAAGGAATTTAGCGGGAGCAGCGAAAAGGCCCTATGCTGGCTTCCCGGGGATATTGGGAAGGACGTGGAGTGTTGCATCTTAAGTGGGACTGGATTGTGAGACCGTTTTTATTAAATCTGTTTTTAAACTTTATTTATTTATTTTGAGAGAGAGCGCACGTCAGCAGGGAAGGGGCACAGAGAGAGAGAGGGAGAGAGAGAGAATCCCAAGCAGGCTCTGCACTGCCAGCACGGAGTCCGATGCGGGGGGCTCAAACCCAGAAACTGTGAAATCATGACCCTAGCTGAAGTCGGACCCTTAACCCCCTGAGCCACCCAGGTTCCCCCAGTTTTTATTAAATCTTAAAATACAAGATGGCCCTACAAAACTGGAGGGCTTGGAGATTTCCAAGGGCTAACACCTGGGGCAGGGATAGAGAGGCGGATCAATAGATATTTGGTGGATAAATAACAGAGAAGGAAGGAAAGAAGGAGGGAAGGAAGGAAGGAAGGAAGGAAGGAAGGAAGGAAGGAAGGAAGGAAGGAAGGAAGAATTCCATGGCATTCACACTGCTGGAGGCTTTAATGATCACCACAAGCCTGAGAAGGAGCAATCATCATGTCCATTTCATAGAGGTGGAAGCTAAGCTCAGGATGGTAACTTGCCCAGCACCGCATAGAAAGTGTCAGACCCCGAAATGTAACCCAGGCATTCCTAAGCCTAAAATCCAGATTCTTTCCATTCTACCACACTGCCTGTTTAACCTGGGCAGGAAAGAGAGTATGTAGAAAACACCAGTAATGGTTGAAACCCCTCAAGTGAAAGATAACCGCACACCATCAGCGCCCCCTACAGAGTGGGCCGGGTACAGCTCCATGGGTTGCACCCAGAAGCTGGCTGTTTCTCTCAGAGCCAGAGCCTCGCTCTCTTCTTTCACCCTTTCAGAAGGTTTCAGAGGGTAATTTACACGACCAACCTCTGGATAAAAGAATGAAGTACCCCCCTGGGGTTGTCGGTTATCTGATTATGAATATCAGAACAATTCTGTGTTTCATCGAATGTAAGGTGAAATCTAAGACACCTCCCAATTTCAGCCGTGCTGAACTTTGACAGTGAGCATCTTAGAATTGACCAAATACATTATTAAAAGAAGACCAGAGAGGGGAAAAATGTGTAATACTTAAGTTTTCCCAGAGTGACCAGCAGGTGACCAGTAAGATGGGTTTTTTCCCGTGTCTTGCTAAATGTTGATTTTGTTTTTGTCCTGAGAGGATTACTGATGTGTGAATTTCACCTCCTACACTGACACCGACACGCACACAGGCCTAGAATATCCCCCGATGACCAAGACATTGATATCGGTGGTTGCTCCAGGAAACAGAGACTAAAGATCAAGGGTGAAGATGAAGTTTACTTCTCAATGAATGTCTTTTGTATGGTTTGAAATGTGCACATTTTACTTTTTAGGGCCCCTGTAGAAACAAATAGTAGGTAAACCAGATTGCTATTGATGGCAATTCAAATAACTACAGACTCTGATTAATCATATTATCCACCCACTTGATGGTAAGTAGTTTCCTATATCATGCTTTCTGTGTCCTTAGGAAACTGTTGATCAGTTTTAAGGTAGCTGGAGACACTGAGTCGATTCCTCTCAAGGTTGGATACTGGATCCTTTTTTATATTAAGGGGTGATCGGGATTGTGGGTCACAACCTCTTTTAAGACATCCTTAGAAAGTCTGTCTTTTCTCATAAGACGACTTCCAGGAAGCTAATAAAGTAGAATGTCACTTAAATACTACTTTTTGCACCTATTTTTTATCTCGTATTCTTCTACAACATAGTGACAAAAGCATGTGTTTAAAAATACAATAATTCCGGAGCATCTGGATGGCTCAGTTGGTTAAGCAACCAACTTTGGCTCCAGTCATGATCTCGTGGTTTGTGAGTTCGTGCCCTACGTCGAGCTCTCTTGTGTCAGCACAGAACCTGCTTCAGATCTTCTGTCTCCCCCTCTCTCTGCCTTGCGTGCGCTCACTCTCCTCTCCTCCCTCTCTCTCAAAAATAAGTAGCCCTTAAAAAACCAAAAATAATAAAAAGTACAATAATTCCTAAATTGCACAGTATATACAGCTCTTTTATAGACATGCCAACCCTTAGGTTTCCTTTGTAGCAATGGCTTTCAATTGGGGATAATTTTGTCCCCCACTCTCCAACAACATCGGGTAATTTTTGGAGATGTTTTTAGTTGTCATAACAAGGTAGGTGGTGACAGGGGCCTGCTAACTGGCATCTAGTAGACAGACGCCAAACATGTTACGGTGCACAGGACCAGACCTCTACAGCAAAGAATTACCTACGTCAAAATGTTAATTAAGGAATGAATGAAAATCAACTGGCAACGGTTGGGGGTGGAACGAGGTGAGGGGATAAACAGAGCAGTAGCAATAATGGGTCACTAAGAGTTTTCAGAACTTTGCAGATTACAGGAAAATATATCTTATAAGTAAATGGGGACGATCTAATCTTTATGGCTGGACTAGATGTTAGCTGATCTGGTATTTTTTCAGTTGAAGAGAACTGAGGCCAGAAAGTCTTGTGACAGGCATGGCTGACCATAGTTCCCCAAAGCAGTGACTCCAGACAAGTGACACTCAGCAAGAGAGGAACGGCAGCATACAAAGAAGACAGGAGCCTTCTTGTTGGCAGAATTATTTGTCACAGTTCACCTTTGGCTGAGGTAATAGAAATAGAAGTATTTTTGTCAAAGTGCTCAGTAGCCTTTTTCATCATCACCAAGTGGGGAAGGCGCCTAGGGTTTTAAAAATGACTTCAAATTTTAGCAAGCCTAAAATATCAATTTTAAATAAGTCAAGAAGCAAAAATGTACATGGCATGCACATGCATTGAGGGCACGTAAAAACACGTAGAACTTTTTATTTATTTGTTTGTTTGTTTGTTTGTTTATAATAGTTTATTGTCAAGCTGGTTTCCCCAAAGTGCTGTGACTTCAGCTTAACACCAGTGCGAGACTGTAATGAGCTAGTCCGAGTCCCTTAGGTAAACTAGATTGACTTGAATAGCTCTTAGAACAAGGATGGTGAATCGGCTTTACTTTATTCTCCAAATCTAATCAATTAGCAGTGGCTTCTTGAAACTCTATACCATCAAGGATTCTAAGACAGAAGTAGAACTCGTTGGGACAGTGTGGTGTGCCATGATACGTAACAATGCCTGTGCTGAGCTGTCAGCACAGAGCCCTACTTGAGGCTCCAACCCACAAACTGTGAGATCATGGCCCTAGCCGAAGTTGGATGCTTAACCGACTGAGCCATCCAGGGGCCCTAATATATATATATATAGATTTTGCAGAAAAATCACTGAACAATCCCTCTAGAAAAGGCAATACGATAGAAATAAAAAAACAGGTGCTAGGGGTTTGTGGAGGGAAGCAGATTCAGCGGATTCGTGGGGGAATTTTCAGGATGATAGAACTGTTCTAATATGATCCTGGGATGGATGATTAATGACTCTGAGTTTGTCAAAACCCACATAACTATACATCACAAGGAGTGAACCTTAATGAATACAATGTTTAAAAATCCACCGGAATGCTGGGGGTTCCCAACACGGAATGCAGACTTTGACTTTGACAGTCACCTAAGTAACTTTGGAAACCACCGTTCGAGCTTGGGATTGTAAGGCTAAAGGCAAATGATGCTAAATGCCGACGCTGTTTTCCAGTTAGTAAATTTCTTCCTCATGGGTCATGAGTCAACAATTCTGAAACTGCTTTTCATGTAAACTAAGTGATGATGGACAGACAAGTAAATGGATGGAGGATAGTGGGGGCAAGGTTTTCTCCTATCAGAGACAGAAGTTATAGATAGGCAAAGAAGAAACACAAGAAGAAACCCTATGGTACTAGATTAGAAACAGGGACACCAATATAAACTCATATTTAACTTTAAATATATATATTCATATATATTCACATTTAAGTTATGAATATATATGGCATACATTAGTTAAGAACTCATATTTAACTTTAAATACATATTTAAATATATATTCAATTTATGCATTTTAACTTATAAAATATGTACTTAATTCAAATTTTAATATATTTAAAGTTAAATGAGTTTATACTGATGTATGATACATATGGTATATATTTTCACACAGAAAGATATAGAAATAATAATAGGTATGTGTATAAACATAATTATATATATATTATTTTTATATGATATATGTTACATATTATAATAGATATAGAAATAATAAATGCATCTTTATATATCCATTTATGTTTTATATATTATAATGGATAAAAGATACAGAAATAATGTGTAGAAACATGAGATAATATATTTTCATATATTATTTATATATTATATGTTATGTATGTACTGTAATATACGCTTCCATGTTATATCATAATTGTATGTATTTGGGGTATCTGTATGTCCGAGCTCTGTTCCAGAGAGAGACTAGACACAATGGCACTCAGTACAGGATTGCCAGAGAAAAGACAAGATGCCTTAAATTTGAATTTCAGATAAACTGAGTACACACACACACACGCACACACACGCACACACATATACATCTACAACTGAGCAAAATATCTTTGGAAAGGTGAGCAAGAAAATTGGAGCTGAGTGGCTGCCGACTGAGGGAGGAGGAAGATTGCTTTTCGCCACAAACCCTTTTACCATATGCGTGTATTTCCTACTCACAAAACAAACAATTCAACAAAAATTCAACCCGCAGAACCTTATAGGTAACTGAGTAAATAAAGATATTTTCTAGAAATTGGGGGAAAATACGTTCTGAGCCATCACTGCTTTTAGGGAAACCACGCGAGACTTACACAATTAGTCTGTAGGCCCCAGAGCCCATTGCTCTTATCGGTCCATGAGCAGGTGTCCTCTGCGCTTCCACAGGCGGCTGGTGATGCTGGGCAGTGTGACCTTTCCGTCCCATACCTTCCTCCCGGCACAGGGCACGGGAGACAGGCGAAGATCTGGATGGGGAAACAGGAGGAGGAAGTGCTCCCAGGGATACTGGCCATTTCTCACTTTAATCAAAGTCTCCCCTTGCGTTGGGGAAGTCAGACTTACTCTCGGTGTTGACACACGAAAATCCCTTAATTAAACTCAGCCTGGCTACCTGTGCCAATCATCTCAGGCTGGCGACAAGACAGTGCGCCCTGAAGGGGGTAGTGGAAACTCTTTTTAATGGAGGGAATAATTAGCCCGGGCAATTCACTGTCACAAATCTCACAGAGACCAGGCAGATTAATATAANNNNCCCTGCTTAGCTCCCCTGGTTGTATGGTCTGCCTCCAATCTCATTGAGGCCATAATTAAAAAAAAAAAAAAAAAGACAGAAAAAGGAAAGCAAGCTTTCAGCACTCTCCGGATAAGAGCGGCCTCCGCAGGGACACGGGGAGTCAGGGTGAAGCTTCCCAGGCCCCTGGGGGCCTAGGGTAACTGTCGGAAAGGAAAGCTGAGGTCAGGCGGGATTTCCTCCCACTGAGCAGGCGCAAAAACAAAACAAATCAAAACAAAAACCCAGGAGACCAGAAACACTCGGAGGGTGGGGAGGAAGGAGCAGGGCCGGGCAGGGGAACGTCTGCCTTCTGCACCGACCGGCTGCCTTGATCATCCTGAGTCAGAGATACTAGGGGAGAAAGGAGACAGTGCAACAAAACTGCTCTTTCGGCCCAGCCTTGCCAAAACAAAAGGACCTGCCAAGGCTCGGTCAGCGGCCGGGGCTGAGGCCCGGCTTTCCCTGCCGTGCGTGGGGGCGACGGGCGCTGGGCGTCCCTGAAAGGGGCCGCGGAGGGTGCCGGCCGCACTGGCTCCCTCCCGGTCAGCAGACAGAGAACGTGGACCAGGCCCGCCCTCCTCCTCGGGACACGCTTCTGCTTTGAGGGCAGCGTCCTCGGGGCGAGGTGACAGTCACGACGCTGATGGGCAGAACTCACAGCTCCCTGACTCCGGTCTTGCTTCCTGGACTGCAGCGAAGGAAGACGTCCAGGCCAATCTGATGGAGCTTCGAGGGGAAACTCTCCCTGTTCTTTTCTACATCCATGCCCGTCCCCTTCGCTCTCTTAAGGGAAGGAGGAACTTCCCAATGAAGGGCTCAGCTCTCGCTGCCTCCAGGAGGCATCTTGCACTAGTGTGTGGGCACAAGAACGACACTCAAAAACAACCCTCCCTCCTCGTAGCTCAGAGAACGCACTGTCGGCACCAGCCCTTTAAAATAACAGCAAAACCAGGTCTTTGATAGTGGGNGTCTACATGCTGCAGACACCTTCTCTCTCTCTGGTTTGGGCTGGGGAGAATGGAGATTACCCTTTAGAAATTAACTGTATGGCGTTCCTTGTGTTGAGATTTGTCAAGGCTTTTGCACGATTTTGGTTCTCATGTGGCGTTGACAGGCAAGCTTAGGTAGCATGGCACTGCTGATAAGAAGTGGCTGGGACGCCCGGGTGGCTCAGCTGGTTGAGCGTCCAGCTTCAGCTCAGGTCATGATCTCGCAGTCTGTGGGTTCGAGCCCCGCGTCGGGCTCTGTGCCGACAGCTCGGAGCCTGGAGCTTGCTTCAGATTCTGCGTGTGTTTTTCTCTCTGCCCCTCTCCCACTCGCACTCTCTCTCTCTCAAAAATGAATAAACATTTAAAAAAGAAGTGGCCGTGTCTGCTACTGGGGAGTCTGAGCTTCTTCCTTACTGAGTGAGAAAGAATAACACTCGTGAAGAAGGGTAAGACAAAAAGAACAGCTCTGACAACGTTCCTTGGTTTCATGATGACTCACCCGTGAGGTCTCTACCTTCTATGTTAGCACTTAGGCCATCGACCATCTCCTCCACCTAGGGCATTGGAACCGGGCTTGAAACCAAGAGACGATGGTCTGAATTCTGACTTTGCCACTTGTATTACTGGTACAGATGGCTTCACATCCCTAAGATTTCATTTCGTCACTTATAAAGTGTCATTTAAAATGGCTGTCGACGCTGATGTTGTGGAGAGTAAATAAAGGAGTTACACTCCTGTCAAAGACCTCTTTATCATTAAGTGCTATTGAATCTGAATTAGACGGTACCTTGGTCTTACCATCATCCTTTTCCAAGTTATCTATATTTGCTCTTATCAAAGGCAGTTTCTGGGGCGCCTGGGTGGCTCAGTCAGTTAAGCGTCTGACTCTCGATCTCAGCTCAGGTCTTGATCTCAGGGTTGTGAGGTCAAGACCCACATTGGAAGCTGTTCTGGGCATGAAACCTACTTTAAAAAAGTTTTGTTTTCTAAGTTTATTTATTCTGAGAGGGAGAAAGACAGCTTCTGACTGTAAAGGTTTGCAAGGGAAGGGAATGTCCCACAGAGATGGTGAAGTAAGTTTACAAAGTGTTTTGAAATATTCAGCAGGAAAGGTCAGTGGTAGAAGAAAAGGATTATTCAGGGAGGGCATGTGAGTGACTTATAAACAGTAAGGACTCAGTTATAGTATAGCATTTGATGCTTCTATGTTCAACAAGTGTTAACAGTTAATTGATTAGCATACAAAAATGACACAAAATCAATCGTTTTTCTATCTGCTTATAGCTTGATAGTTTTAAATTCTTATCCTTTTAATGAATCTCACAGACTTCATTTTCAAATTCTAAAAACACAATTTCTCTCCAACATCCTTGAATACCTTTGACATATGTGATTGACATCCCCTTCCTCTCAAAACTATTCATTTTGAAAAGGTTTTTTTTTTTTTTTTTTAATTTCTAGGAGAGAGAGAGAGCGTGAGCAGGGGAGGGGCAGAAAGAGAGGGAGATACAGACTCTGAAACAGGCTCCAGGCTCTGAGCCGGCAGTCAGCACAGAGCCCGACAGGGGCTCGAACCCACGAACGGCGAGATCATGACCCAAGCGAAAGTAGGATGCTTAACCGATTAAGCCACCCAGGCGCCCCAAAACTATTCATTTTGAACATACGTGGCTGAAAACATTAGAACTCCTAAATAAGTTTCACTTCAGATAATACAGAAAATTGTACAGGATTTCCAAGTTTTATGTTAAAGACCCTTGGGATTTCATAAAGAGAAGAACAAAACATGTGTCTAGCTTTCACTTTGGCCTGACTTCCTCTGATCCCTAGTTTCCTGGCCCGGATGTTAAAGACACAAGAACACCATTGTCTGCGGGGAAATCTTTGCACGTGTTTTCTACATACTAGCCCTATGGCATGAAGCACAGGACCATCTCTCCACCCAGGCTTTCTGGGCTTCCTGCTGTGGCTCGACCTCCCCTTCTATGCCCCGTGTGTGGGTTCATGGGTTCCATCGGTTCCATCTAGTGGTCACTACGCAAATCATCCAAGATTGACAACCTTTCGTAGGTGGGTTATAGGATATCAGGGCCGACATTTTGACATATGTGGAAATCTAGACGGAAAGAAGTGAAGCAAAGCGTTCTTGGCACGTAGGTGGTTAGTGGTGGGATGGGAGCTCCACTCCGGCCCACTGTGTCAGCCACGGTCACTGTGTTCCCTCTCTCGCACCCCCCCCCCCCGATTCTACCCAGGTACGCGCTGAGCAGCGCACTTCGACAAGATGTTACTCTCCAGGAATATAAACATCTCGCCATTCGATTCTAATGTACAGATAAGCAGGAAACATAAAAATAAACATATGAAGTGATTATAAATATAGCAACAGAAAAGATTATAGACTTTCCTTGTATATATTGTAAAGGGGAGTATGCTTTAAAATTCAACGGCGAGATTTGTTGAATTAATGAAAGACAGCAGATTTCAGCGTAGGAAGAGTCAATGGAGGGGATGGAAGTCCATGATCTTCTCTAACATGAAGGAGAGGGTAAGAGGGAGGAAATCCCTAGGATAGGGCATTTCAGGATATGGAGATGTGTGACAAAAAAGCATCCTTATGATAAAGGGGTTGGTTGGAGCCCCTTGGCAGAAATCAGAAATTTCCAAAATAAGTTTTTCTATTTATTACTTATTGATAGATTGGTCAAGTGTACAGTGTAAGTTTTGACATATATTTACACCAGGAAAGCCATGGCCACAATCGAGATCGTGAACGCATCCATCGCCCCCAGAAGCCTCCTGGTGCCTCTTCGTCAACCCAACTCTTGCCTCTGGCCCCTCCCTGCTCAATCAGTGATCTGCTTTCTGTCACTGTAGATGAGTTGCATTTTCTAGATTATTAATACATTTCAATTTTTTATTTTGAAACCATTTCAAAGTCATAGAAAAATTGTAAGAACAGCACCAAACCTCTATCCATCCTTTACCCGGATTCCTCAGTTGGTAAGATTTTACCATATTTGTCTTCTTATTCTATCTACAAACTTGTATGTATCATTGTTATTATTTCTTTTCTGAACCAGTTGAGAGCAGTGCGGACATGATGCCCCATTACCTTTTATTGCTTCAGTGTGTATTTCCTTAAAACAAGGACACTTATATAACCAGAGGGAAACCATCAAAATCAGGAAATGACTATTGCTGTAATATTACCATCTGCCAAGACACCCATGGACCCCTTTCAAATTTCAAAAGGCGTTTCAATAACGTTCTTTATACTTTTGGAACCCAACCCAGGATCATGTGTTGTGTCTAATCATTGTGCCTTTTTTAGTCTCCCTCAATCTGGAACATTTCCTCATTCTTTCCTGGTGTTTCACATCGCTGACTTTTTTTTTTTTAAGACTGCAGGCTGATTGCTCTGTAGTATGTCCCTCACTCTGGGTTTGTCTGATGTTTTCTCATTATTAGATTTCAGCAATGCATTTTTGGCAGGAATTTTGTGGAAGTGATGCCGTGTTTTCTCAGCTGACCATGAACGACTTAATGTGCATTTGTCTTGTCACTGATAATGTTACATGTTATCATTTGATTATGATGGTGCTGGCTAAGTTTGTCCACTCCAGTTAATCAGTAAGTAGTTTGTCCTCACTATTAATAAGCAGGTAAATATTTTGGGAACGATTTTGAGACTATGCCCATAACCTCATTAAATGTTCACACACTAGTTTTGGCATCTGTGATGGTTGCCAAGTAATGATTTTCTCATCCCATCATCCCTTCTAAATTTATTAATTGGCCTTTTACTATAAAGTAGGGCTTTCTCCACTTCCTCGCATTTATTTAATGTTATTCATAACAGTATGAACTCATGAATTTTGATTTTTTTCCAGTGGATTATCATCGGCATTATTATTAATTTTGATGTTGAAACCATCCCAGATTGGGCCAGAGGGAGTCCCGTCAGGCTGCGGCCTGTGCCCTCGGGGTAGGTCTTCATAGTTCCCCGAGTGTCTCTTTGCTTTCTGGCATAGCATTTCCAACCTCATCCTGCTCTCTTCCGGTCTTAGCCTTGCACTCAGACATTTCTCCAAGAAGCCAGACACTGAGATTTGGATGCCAGGAAGCCCATTGCAACCGGGACGCCATTGCTTCTAAGCCCTTCTAAATGCACACAACGAGGAAATACAACCAACCATTGATATCTATTTCTGCATCATCTGTCTCTCTCCCCATCTACCCAGATATCACATTGGTCTCTTGAAAAACTGTGACTTCAAACCAATACGTCTAATTCCAATCTGGTCTTACGGTTTCTCTTTTTAAAGTTTATTTATTTATTTTTGAGAGAGAGAGGCAGGGGAAGGGGCAGAGAGAGGGAGAGAGGGAGTCCCAAGCGGGCTCTGAGCTGTCAGCGGAGAGCCCGATGCAAGACTTGATCTCACGCCCCATGAGATCAGAATCTGAGCAGAAATCAAGAGGCAGCTGTTTCACCGACTGCCATCTGGGTGGGGGGAGCCATCCAGACGCCCCCCAATCCTAGTTTCTTGTTTTCATCCCCTCTTTCTCCTGCAGTGAGAAGCTGCTCTTTCCTACCCTCCGTCTACCTACTTAATCTCCCGGCTGCCCGAGGCTCGCCCTGTAACCCAACTCTGAAAAAGGGAAGGTGAACCAGGAAATGATTTCTCTCTTCTTCCCCATTCCCTACACGTACGTTATGCTTTTCTCTGTTACATATTGCCCCAATCCGATCTCTCCCCTCAGCTCCGCGCCCACTGCCTGAGGGCAAGCCTTCGGACAGGTGCTGCCGGTGCTGGGCTTGCCCCCAATAATATATCCTGCAGAGAGCAGCCCAGATGGTCTCTCAGATCAGAGCACAGCGTGACGGTTGTTCCTCTCCTTTAAGCTCGCCAATGACTCCTCGTTGCCCCCGGAGTGGGGTGAAACTCTCATAACCTGCTGCCACCCAGCCCCTGTCTGCACTTCTTCTTCCCTTGTGCCTTCGGTAGACATGAATGCGTGCACTTGTGCGCATACCCACGTTCCCTCGCTACCGTTTCTGCATCACGCTCCCGGGATTCAGCGACTTCTCCTGAATTTACTCTTCCAAACCCTGCCTCGGTGTTCTGCCTCTACGGAACTTTTCTTGACAACTTCATTAACGGTTAACTACTCCTTTTCTGTTCCTTGGATACACATTTCTGATTGCTGAGGTCAGCCTCTGTTTTTTTGTTTACGTGCCTGTCTCCCGTACCAGGTAACCAATCCAGAGAGCATAGCAAAGACTATGCTATTGCAGTTCTGAGATCGAGCCTACCTTCTGCCATGAGCTAAATACTTAAATGACAAGGCAAAGAAGAATTGAGAGCTATGGTTGATAGATGCATGCCTCCAGTCTCTGCCTCCATTGTCATGAGGTGCTCTCCCTTCGTGTCTCTATGTCTCTCTCTTTGGAAAAACATCAGTCATATTGGATTCCAGGCCCCCTCAATGCATCTTAACTTGAATATCTGTAAAGACCCCATTTCCAAATAATGTCACAGTCCACGCTCCAGGTGGACATGAAGTTTGGGAGTACCCTTTAATGGGGAGGTGGTGGTGGGCACTCATTTGCTCAGGGGGCCTCTCTCTTTCACGTCACATGTCAGGTCGACCCTGGGCCTTAATCATCACTTCCTAGCTTCTCACACAGAAGGGAGCAATTTGGAGAAACCATTTTTGAGAATCATTGGTCAGTGATTTAATACTATCATAAGCTGTGAAAAAAATTTTCTTTCCTGTGAGCCCTTAGAGGAGAATAGAAACCCCACTGACATCCAGCAAAGAATGTTTTAGGAGCAGTGCAACCTGGGGATTAGACATGGCTTCAGAGAAGGTGGTAACTGTGAGCCCAGATGAGAAGCTCTTTAGGCAACTGGATACATTAATATTCCTAAAGAATTTATTCCGAGACCAGGATTGAATATAGTCGTAAACTACTCCCGCAGCCAGAATTCCCCTGAGATCTGAAGTCATAGAATAAACAATGACCTGAGATCAGCATTGGCTCCCCCTTGGCTTTGCAGACAGTCCAGTGACCAAAAGAGGAGTCCGGCTGAATCCTCCTAGGGTGTTTTGTGTCCTGGGAGCATTTTTCTTTTTAATGTTTATTTATTTTTGAGAGAGAGACAGAGAGACAGAGCATGAGTGGGGGAGGGGCAGAGAGAGAGGGGGACCCAGAATCTAAAGGAGGTTCCAGGCTCTGAGCTGTCAGCACAGAGCCCAACGCAGGGCTCAAACCCATCAACCATGAGATCATGCTCTGAGNCTTGGTTTTGCTCAGGTCATGATCTCATGGTTTGTGCACTGGAGCCTTGCACCGGGCCCTGGGCTGACAGTGAGAAACCTGCCTAGATTCTCTCTCCCTCTCTCTCTGCCCCTCCCCTGCTCTTTCTCTCTCCCTCTCTCAAAATAAAGAAATAAACTTAAAATTAAAGAAAAGAGGCAGAAATCTGTTACTGACTAGTAAGAAGGCTGTAAAGACCAAGCAGGGAAAGGTTGGGGGGAGGGTAGTGGTCAAGATTTACCAAATTCTGCTGCCCTGTCTCTGCCCAGCCTCCTCCCCTGCAACGTGGCAGTGTCTCAGAGGCCTACCCTTCTCTGCCACTTACTGCCACCGTGAATACAGGAAATGGGAGTGGGTGCCTTCTGATTTCTGACTGAGACTGTGGAAAGCGATGTTGCAAGGGGTCAAAGACAGAGAACCTATACTTTTCCAAAGAAGGCTGGAGGTAGGTGGCTCCCTGCCAAGGGCACTGAGCTGCAGGGAGAGGAAGGGTAGGAAGCTGTGTTTTGTGTACTGCTTGCTTATCAAGAGTTGTGCTGTTTCCGGTGTTAAGGGAGTCGTGTGGTCACCGTGCGGCACTAGGAAGCCTTGATGGGACCGTGTAATCTTACTTCTTGTTCATCATTGACTTCATGCTAGCTTTGCTCACTTCATTATACATTTCTTATGTTTTTTCCTGTGTTCTGGGCTGCGTGCTTAATCCTACAGGGCTCGTTGATAGGAGTGAAGCTGCCTTTGTCCTGAAAATGCTCACAGTCCCATGCGGTTGGGATCCAAGCGGCCTGAGTACCTACTAGACACGGTAGACTAGAAATGCAGGGCAACTAGAAATGCAGAAAAACAAAGTTTGGTTTAAAAACATGATACGTTTCCTTCCCAAAGCATAAAATCTTTAATTGTAGGAAGTGCAAATGTTACTGTTCAATTTTTAGGACAAATTGTTTAAGGCTTTTAAGCTGGCCTTGTAAGTGGGTGGGAAAAATATGTACACAATTAACTCTCGCTGATCTAATGTGATCAATAGCATAAGGGAGTGCCAAAGTGCCAATGTACTGAGAGGATCATAAAAGGTCTTAATGGAGGAGGTGCTAATTGAAGTGGACTTTGATGGACAGGTAGGAGGGGCTGGAGCACATGGTCTCTAAATTCAGTCAAACTCTTTACAAGGACCCGCTGTGTGGTGGCCTCGAAATGGGGAGGGTGCTTCAGGCAAAGGGACTATTTGCGGAGCAGAGAGGCCTGCTGGGGGAATTGAGTTTTCCTTTGTGCACACAGCAGGTCAAGACCTCAGGATCCAGGCCGGTCTCGTTCGGTTGCAGCAGGAAGCGTTCCTTGGACCTCCTTTCCTCTTTTCAGTCTCAGGCACTGTTTCCCACAGAAAGTGTGGAGGGGCTGCTTTCCTTTCCAAAGGGCAGTCTGCCCGGGGGCTAAGGCTGTTGTGCGCCTGTACCTGCCCCGTTAGGGGAGACAGAAGCCACTGTCTGGCTTTCGGGTTTGACGTGCAGCGTGCTCAGCTCAGCTCGGCTGTCGCTGTTCCTGGACTGCTTCTGTGGACTCAGAGCTGACCTTTAGAGGATGACATTTGAGCGTGCAGAGCGGAGCTTCGGGTGCAAAGTACAATGAGTTCGCGGCTGTGTCCAGATTTACAGGTGTTCCTATTTGTCTGCGAGCTGCATGACTAATGTGCTTGGCCTCATTAAGAATGAAGTGGGTACATGAGAACGTTTTCAAGGACATCACCTGGTGCTGCTAAGACAGAGGAGAGAGCCACTCGGGAAAATATCCCAAGGCTTCTTCCCGGTGCAGGGCAGACCCGAGTTGGAAGTATGCCCTTGTCCTCAGCGCTGCACCACTCCACGCACCGGGGTGCAGGTCCGCACCCCCCGACCCAGCTCCCCGTGTGGCGTTGCCCTCCTCTCTCCTGGGGAATCCCCATCTGTCCCCTCTGTGCCCTTACATGTGACTGACGCTTTCAGGTGCATTTTATTCACAAGGTTATGATGGCTTCTTCCCATCCAAATTCATTCCCTCCTCGATCTCGTTCCTTCTGCCCTATTTCCATTAAGGGTGAAGGCCAATAGCACCTGCAGAAGGGAATTTGTAGGAATTTGAAGGGTTTGGCTCTAGGAGCCACGTGACCGGCCGGCGGATGTACTGTGCAGTAGCAGAAAAAAGACGGAGGCATGTATAAACATCTCCTAACAAACTCAACAGAGCAGTTTAAAGGGGAAGAAGAAGTGTTACTTGTTAAGGAGTCAAAGATAGAATATTTGCAAACTTCAAACGTACTTACACATGTATCCCTCGTGGGGACTTGGAAATATAGTTTTGCAAAATAACTCTGGCTGCCAGTTAGGACAGGAAGAAAGGTGTTAGATGTTAAAAACTGTTCACTGTTTATGGCCCAACGTAAATCCAGTCATGAGGGGAGGGTGTTTCTACAGGATATTGCTTATCTCTACCCCCCCCCNGACCCAGCTTTCCACAGCGAATCCTCAAACCTGGATGTGGATGGGGAGAAGGGGGAGGAATCCTTAGATCTTTGCTTTGTTTGTTTTTTAGGACAGTTTCCATGAGCCCTGCGACTTGTAGGTGATTCGTCTCTCAAGGCTGTTGACACTGTTGACACTGAGCTCTGTATTTTTTAGCATTAGGTTTGGCTGCGAGTGACACAGAAAACTTAAAGTAGAAGTGGTTTTAAGAACTAGAAGTTTATGGGGCCCCTGGGTGGCTCAGTTGGTTGGGTCTCCAACTTCGGCTCGGGTCATGATCTCACGGTTCATGGGTTCGAGCCCCGCGTCGGGCTCTGTGCTGANATCCCAGGCTCCTCTGGCCCCCATGACCCACCATCCCTGGAATGTAGCTCTTGACCTTTTGATCCAGGCCAGATAATGTGGATGGAAAGTGAAGAAGGGGCCTGGAAGCTGCCACCCTGCACTTATGCTTGCCTCCCATTGGGTCGACGTCCGCCAAATGGCCACGCCCAGCTGCAAGGGAGGCTGGGAATTGAAGCTTCCTTTCCAGATGGCCATGTAGCCAGGCAAAAATTGAGGACTCCACCATCTTGGAAGGGGAGAAATGGGGATTAGGGACAACTAGCCATCTCTGCTACTAGGGCAGTTTGGCCAGCAAGTAGTTCTCTCAATAGTTAGCAAGCAGAGGGGAGGTGGAGTGTGTCCTGGGACATTTCATATCCAGCATCGTTTTACTTCTCTTCATTCTTTCTTGTCCTGAAAGGCTCCTGGCCACTCCCTCTATAGGCTGCCATCACCCAGGAACTCTAAGCTGTTCATGTATTTACTCATCTCCACACATTTGTGGAGGAGAGCACTTGATTAGGCGAGGGACGAGAAAGATAGACGACGTCCTTTCCCTGAGAAGTCTGCAGTCCAGCGGGGAAAGCAGACATGTGGATAACTGTTCTGAATTGTTATACGAGCACTGATAGACACTTAACCTATATACAGTGGTACAGAAAATACTAGGTATGGGTATAGAAAAGACATAGTTAATCAGCTTCAAAAACAGATGGAGCAGGGGTAAGAAAATACTTCAGAAAGAAAGTCTCCATTAAACTGAGTGTTTAAAGTTCAATTCCTCGGATGAAGGTTACAAGGCAGCACCTCCATCTTTTTTCTTGACTTTTTACTTCCTTTTCCATGACTAATACGCTTTGCTTGTAACCACCTGTATGGAAATGGAACAACTTGGCTCTTGTCCTGTTAAAAATATAGCGTCCTTGGCTGAGCTCAAGTTACCAACTTGCATATTCAGACACGTGGCAATTCCTGTGACCCTGCCTTTTAAGAAAATTAGACCAAATAATTACCAAAGACCATCAGCTGCAGAAATACCCAAACCTTATTCCTAGAGGAAGGTTATATAACATGGAACGACGTAAACTTTGGTAGAGGTGGGAGTGAGTGGTTGTACAAGAGGTAAAACAATGGCTTTCATGTGGAGAAATTACTGGGTTCTATACAAATGCAGTTGTAGGCAAGATGATGAATTATGGCTTCACATTTACTCAATTGTTGAGCTAATTACTGCTCAACTACTAACAATCAGTTTAAAGAGTTTTTTGTTCCTAATTATGTTGAGGGGAGTAAAGGCCCAAACTGAGACATTTATGTGCATAAAACTTAATGGTTAAGAGAATATAGTTTATCATCCACAGTGTAAAATATTGAAAGATTAAAAATATGTTCATTTCACCATAAACATTTAAGACTACTTCAATTCCTTCACCTAGACCAGCCAAGCTGAACTTTCCAAGTTCTTACAAATTCTCTTTCCTCGTGAATTTTTGTTGATTAAGTCAACAGAAGATTCTCCATTTTTTCTGAAGTTTCAAAATATGTGTTTATTTATATATGACACCTATCTTAGGCTTCCTTGAGTATTATTTCTACTTTACTGTTTTAAATTCTTTGGAGAATTTTTTTTCAAGTAAAATTCCATTTTATAAATATACATTCATTATCTAATCAAGCAAGAGAAACTATATGAAGCAGAGGTCTATGTATTTTTTTTTCAGTGAGGGGCCAGAGAGGAAATACTTGAGAATTTGCAAGCCCCGTATCATCTCTGCTGCCTATTCATCTTTGTTTATGGTTGTTGTTGTTGTTTTTGATAACAATCATTAAAAATGTTAAAAACTGGGGTTCCTGGGTGGCTCAGTGGATTAAGTGGCTGACTATTGGTTTTGGCTCAGGTCGTGATCTCATGATTTCATGGTTTGTGGGTTCAAGTCCCATGTCAGGCTCAGCGCTGCTTGGGATTCTTTCTTTCTTCTGTCTGCACCTCCCCTGCTTGCTCTCTCCCTCTCTCTCAAAGTAAATAAATAAACATTGAAAAAAGTAAAAAAAACATTCTTGGTTTGTGAACCATATACAAACAGGCTTCATTTGAGCTGTGGGCCTTTTGGCTAACCTCTGAAAAGCCTTGATTCGAACATCTTAGATGCTTACAGGGAGGCCTGGTTGGCTCAGTTGGAGGGCAGGACTCTTGATCTTGGGGTGGTGGGTGTGAGCCCCACATTGTGTACAGAAATTACTTAAAAAATAAAATCTTAAAAAGAGAAAAAAGAGAGAATCTTACATGCCTACAGGTAACTGTAATACAAAGCAGATATGGCAATGCTATTTCAGAGATGTACAAAAACGGGTGGCTAGGTAGAATTTGGTCCTTCGCCAGCAATGGCATCATCATCCACACAATTATGAAGGCACCCTCAGTACAACCCTCCCTCTGTTCCTTATCCCTTGTATTTAACCTGTCCTCAAGTTCTGTCCATTTTATCTTCCAAATATCTCCCTAACTGGTCTGCTTCTCTCTGTCCCATGCCATACTCCTATAAAACCATCAGCATCCAAGACTTGGACTATAAAATTGCTAACTAGCGCCTCTAAACCCATCCTCATCTGCTTCACTGCCCTACTAAGGAGGTATTACTTCTACATCTTATTTCTCCTCCCCTTCCTTCTCTTTTTCCCCTCCTCTCACTTCTTCTCGTCTTCCTTTCCCGTGGCTTCTTGAACGACTCAATCCTAAACCACCTGCAGTGTAGGAGGACGTGGGGAGTTCAGTGGCCCAGTGTGTGTGTGTGCAAGCCTGTCGGGGGGTGGGGGGTGGGGAGCAGACTGTCCCTGTGGGGTAAGAGTGTGTCCTGATGCAGGGTGTCAGAGCCCAAGTAAGCTAAGGAAGACAGTCCGGGGCAGGATGGCCTGGAACAGGGTGCAGGGCCGGAGCAGGAAGGAGCAGCAGCAAAGATGGAAGATGAAATATAAACACTGGGACTGATCAACTAGGTAAGTCTATTGCAAGGATACTGGATGCCGTCTGCGAAGGAAATGACAGTACAGAGAGAAATGCAAAATCATCCCAGCGACCCATGGTGTTAGATGGAGTTTGGGGATATAAGTAAATCCCTAATTTCCAGTAGGTAAGTAGGTAGATAGATATGGGTAGGGTTGGAAATGTGATTGTGTGTATGGTTGTGTGTCTAGGTGTATGTGTGTGCTCCTTAGCTCCGTCTGCAGCTGCAACAGCCCAGTTGCCACGAGCCCATCTCATGTCCAGATGTTCACTCTAAGTACCACTTTCATGTAAAAAACACCCAGGACTCCTCAAAGTATTGGCCAAATCCAGGGCTAGGTAGGGAAAATACAAGATGGGTCTATGACATCTCGTTTGTCCCCAAATACGGTAATACTCAAAGCAAACAATAACCATAACAAAAACAGCAACAACAAATGCTATGAATAAGTGGAGAAAACACATGAGGCCAGCTTGAATGGGCACCCATATTTTTAGTAAGGCGCCAGGTGCCTACGATGCAAGTATGGTCTGTGCACTTCACTTGAAAAACCACAGGTCCAGCCTCTGAGTACTTCTTTCTTCTCTTGTCCCATTTTTCATCGTTTCCTTCTCTTGCGTTGCATGTGCTACAGTAGTTCTGTGTTGGCTGACCTGCTTTCAGATGATCAGGAAAGTGGGGAACTGTTTGCGGAGTCTTTTTGATAGAGTAGGATTATGTGAAAAGCAGAATACAATGGGCTGGAGAGCAGAGAGGGTCAGAAGCAGTTGAAGAGTTTGTTCTTGAGAAGATGGGGGGGAAAGAAGATATGTGCAAACACACCGGGAAGGTGTGAGGTGTGAGGTGGGGCCTTCTGGGTCCAGGATCTGGAGAAGCCCACATGATCAGGAATGGAGACGGTGGAGGGAATCCCAACATAAGAGACAACATGGATGGATCTTGATGTCATTATGCTAAGAGAAAGAAGTCAGAGAAAGACCAATACTTATGAGCTCATTTACATGTGGAATGTAAAAAAAAAAACAGAACCCAAACTCACAGAAACAGATTTGTGGTTGCCAGGGGGAGGATTGATGGGAGAGAGGATGGGCAAAATGGGCGAAATTGGTAAAAAAGGTACAAATTTCCATATATAAAATCAACAAGTCTGGGAGGTAATGTACAACGTAGTTAGTTAATAATACCGTACTGTAATAAAGCAAGGGGATTAAAAGGTACAAATCCTTAGTAATAAAATAAGTAAGTCACAAGGGTATTATGTGAAGCATAGACAATACATCGAAAATATTGTCACAACTTTGTGTGATGACAGATGGTGACTGCACTTCTGATGATCACTTTGTAACATATATAAATGTTGAATCGTTATGTTGTACACCTGAAACTAATATAATATTGCATGTCAATTGCATGTCTATTAAAAAATACTGTCCTTGACCTCAGCTCAGTTCTTGATCTCAGGTTCGTGAGCTCAAGCCCTGCATTGGGCTCTGTGCTGGGTGTGAAGCCTACTTAAAAAAAAAAAATCATGGTGCACCTGGGTGGCTCAGTCAGTTAAGCATCCAACTCTTGGTTTCAGCTCAGGTCATGATCTTAGGGTTCATGAAATAGTGCCCTGCATCAAGCTATGGTCTGATAGCACAGAGCCTGCTTTGGATTCTCTCTCCCTCTCTCTCTGCCTCTCTCAAAATAAATAAACACTGAAAAAAATAAAAGCGAGAAAAAATAGATGAAGAGGGGGGGTCTGCAGTAAAAAGAGACCTAGGAAATATATCAGTTCATCACAAAATTTGGGTCTTATTTTGGTCACAATTCAAACAAATAAATGGATAACATTTTAGGAGAATCAGAGCAATGTGAACACTGAGTGTTCAATGAAACAAAGCAATTATTAATATTTTAGGTGCGATATCAAAGATCAAATAGACTCCATTCTGTTTCATTGATCTATAGGTCTGTATTTATTGTCAGTACTATACTGTATCGATTACTATAGCTTCATTTGACTTAACAGCAAACACAAAAAGTTTAAGTCCCTAAATTTTTTTAATGTTTATTTTTGAGAGAGAGAGACAGAGCGTGAGCAGGGGAGGGAAAGAGAGAAAGGGAGACACAGAATCCGAAGCAGGCTCCAAACACTGAACTGTCAGCACGGAGCCCGACGCCGGGCTCGAACCCATGGCCTGTGAGGTCATGACTTGAGCCGAAGTTGGACACTTAACCGACTGAGCCACCCAGGTGCCCCAAGTCCCTAAATGTTTAAATAAGATACAAAACACAGGAACCACAAAAGAAAAAAAAAAGAGCTATATTGGATTTCAGGAAAATAAAAACCTCTGTCCTTTGAACACCACTGTTAAGAAGATGAAAAGATAAGTCACAGATGGTGAGAAAATGTTTGCAAAACACGTATCTTAAAAGTGAAAAAGGCTACAGGCCAGAATATAGGAATAAGGCTTACCACTTAATAGTAAGACAAACAGTCCAGTTTAAAAATGGGGAAAAGGTTTGAACAGACCCTGAAATAAAGGTGATGACTAAGTCCATGAAAAGATACTCCATGTTATTAGTCACTAAGGAAAAGGAAGTGAAAGCCACAGTGAGATACCATTACATCCTCACTAGGATTAAGAAGAGAGAGAATATAGGTGCTGTTGGGGAAGGGGAGGGACTGGAGCCCATTTGAACTTCTGGTGCAAATACAAAAGTGTAGAGGCACTTTGGAAACATGGTTTTGTAGTTGTTTATAAAATTAAACATAAAACTGTCCCGATGATCCATCAACCCCATTCTCAAAGGAAGTAAAACAGACACATACCCAAGGTTTATAGGAAACTATTTACAATGTAATTCGTTCATAAGAGCCACAAATCAGGAACAATCTAAATGTCCATCAGTTGGTGACAGAATAGACAAATTGTGGTCCATCCACACCCTGGCATAGGTTACTGAGTGATAAAAAGAAGCAAACTGCAGTTTCCTGCAACAACATGGATAAACCGCAAGAGCATTTTGTTAAGTGGGAGCGGTCGGACCCTGGAGAAGAAGTATGATATGATCCCATTTGTGTGACATTCCTGAAGAGGCAAAACTCTACACCGGAAATCAGATAATGGGAGTCAGGAGCCGGGGGTGCAGATTGATTTTTAAGACAAGGGAACTCTTCGGGATGGTGACAATCGTCTGTATTTTCATTGCGATGGTGTTTGAACAACCATATTCAAGTATCCAAACTCACCAGGCTACCCACTTTAAAAAGGTAAATGGTATTGTATGTAAATCATAACTCAATAAACTCACTTTAAAAGCTAATGAATAAAGTGGAACGGAGCACAGATGTTCTATATTCTCCTGTAACTTTCCTGGGAGAGTCCATTTATGTGTAAGTATTTTTCATACGGCTTAAAATGATTCATATCTGCCTTTTGTGTTTCATTGAGGCCGTGGCTCGAAATTTACCTGGTGAGGAAAGGAAAAGCAGGAAGGAAAAATGAGAAGCATTCTCAGGTTGGATACTTGAGATTAAAACCTGAAAACAGTGTCACACGAAAGGAGTCTGACCTACTGAACAACCTTCATGATGGTGACATTTATGAGGGCCTCACCCTTTGTTGACTAAATAAATGAAGTAGAAATGTTCCAGCTGCCTGTGATGGCCACTACATATGCGGTTTTAGGTTCTGCAGGGAGTACTCGACACAAGTAGTTATAATAAATCGTAAATTGTAAAGCAGTGACTTCTTACAGGAGAGGCTTTCTCTGTAACCTTCAACTCTCCTTCAAGGCTCCCTTTTCATTTCGGAGAGGAAAATGCGCTACCTGAGATCTTGGGGGAGAGGGGAGGTCATGGGATGCTTCCTCTAACAGAGTGGGTCCCCAAAGAAAGAAATGTTCGACACAAAAGAATTTCTAGTTATTAATAGTTTATTACTTCAGTGAGGGAGGAATGGCCTGAGCAGCCTTGAATCGGATCATCCAGCCTGGATCTAGAGGACATCTTGGGTTTCCATCCAGTGAGTGCTTGTTAAATGTTTTAGCTTACAAATGATGGGTGAAGAAACACGGGTGTCCCGGAGCGTGCCTACCTCGCTCTTACCCTGGGCGCTATGATTTGATAGCTCTCATTGGAGCCCTGGGGCTGGTTAATTTCGGATCTGCGCTCATATGTTAATTCAAGTCGTCCACCCTCAGTGTCCGACTTCATACTCTCCTCTGGTGATGTGATTCTCTTCCACAGCTTCATTTACCACCGATACGCTGGCAATGATCAAACTCCTCTGTCCTGAGTCAAGAACCATACATCTGACCGATGCCTGGCACCTGCAGGGGAAAGTCCCACAGATCTGAGCGTAACGTGTGTAATTGCTGTTAGATTCCTTATCTCGATAGGGAAAAATCTGTTATACTATGGATGAGAGGACTGATAGGGGAACTCCAGACTCCCCTTCCGGGTTTTCCTTCCCACCCGGCTTGCCTCATGAACAGACTATCTAAACTGTCCCCTCTGCTGATGCTCTGGGCCCAGACCTCCGGAGAATGATCTCCTCTGAGCCCCCAGGTGTAAACCAAACCTCCTCCCTTCCAAGATCTCCGAGTGCCGCTTGGTTCTTCCTCCGGGTGATCCAGACCAGATTCCGTAACCATCTGAGTGATGGCTCAAAGATCAACCTCGTTACAAAAGTCAGAAAATTGAGATGCACTCATCTCTCCTCCCTTTCTTTGGCCCTTATATTCCATCTGACTCCAAACCCTGAAGAGTCTAACACCCTTCATATTTTAAACCATTTGCTCCCATCCCGGCCCCTATTATCTCTTACTCAGATGACGGCACAGTTCATCCACCTCATCTTCCTGCCTGTGCTGGACATTCTCCTTTCTTTTTTTTTTTTTTTTTGGCCTTTCCAGAATCTAGCTCCTTGATTCCTGTTTTGGGGATCTTCTGCTTGTCCCCCAATATGCACTCCCCTCCTCCATCCGAACAGATCTTAACTCACTATTTGGCCACACAGAATCCCGACTTACATGTGTCGGTTTTCCTCACAGCGCGACGTGGCTAGTCACCAGGCTCCGGAAGGTGGCTTCTGAGAAGTGAGCTATGCAACTTGCAAGTTGGGCCCTGAAGAGAAAGGAGCACGCCGTCTCATTTTATTTTCCTTCTTCCTGCGGCTGGGATGGAAAAGCGATGGTGAGATTGGGCAGCTCTTTGGGACCGCAAACAGAAAGTAGGCGGGCTGGGGCCCCGGGGGGCTCGGTGTGTTAGGCCTCGACTACAGCTCAGGTCATGATCTCACGGTTGGTGAGGTGGAGCCCCNTAGTATCTCTTCTACGATTGGTGCGTAACGTACATATTTTAAAAGAAAGTGAATCATCTTGCTGGAAACCAGTTGAAAAGTTTAAAAATAAGTCGGTAGGTGGCACCCGAGTCTTTCCGTGAAAGGAGCCTTTGCGTTTGTAGTTTCGGGTTTTTTTAACCCACATTAGCCAGCAGGTGTCGCTCTCCGACACGACAGCCTTTGTCGCCCCTGGCGAGTCTCCCCTTCTCTTCCTCCCCGGCTTCTAGGAAACCGTGGATTCGTGGTTTGTCATAATTCATGTGCGTGCACGTCTGTATTAAACACCCAAGTGGTCTACACCCGCACCGACTAGTATCAGTGCCACTTTGCTACTCACTGCCTGCACCAACAAGACTTTGCTGCCCCTGGAACTTGCAGAAACAACTCGCAAAATGAGACTGTTGAACTTTCTGGCTGGTGGGATCAAACAGCTGTTTACTCCTCCACCCTCTTTGACGCCCTTGCTGTGCACTAATCCTAAATTATTATCATATCGTAATGCTTACCAGATCCTAAGTAATTGGCATATTGAAAGACCCACCTTATACCAAACCCCGAGGCGTCATAAAACTCTTGACTTTGTCCCGTACCTTGGAAACTTACTCTAGGTAGTGATCTCCCCTAAGGCAAAAGCACTCAACTCAACTTAGCTGCTCAACAGACTGTCGTGTTAGTCTCTGGGGAGAGCCAGCCTCTGGCAACATGTGTAGGCCTGAGCCTACCGGTGCTCTCTAGGGCTTCGCTCCCTGGAAACGTCCCACTGAAGAGACAGAGCCTCAGGCCCCACCCGAAGCCTAGGGCATTGGAATCTGCACTCCAACAGGGGTCAAGGTGATTCTCCTGCGCACTGAAATCTCGGGGGCGTTGCTCTTAAAGAATGACCTCAGTCTCTTCCAAAGAATGAAGGCAGACTAATAGCTTGAAATGTAAAGAACGCTTGTGTGTTTCTTCTGCTTTTAGGTGCTGTTTAGTTAGTATTAAAACCACAAAATGGAACAAAGATTTGGATTCCAGTCCGCCTGATTAGGAAATTCTTCAGTGATGTCTTAGATTTGCTTTAAGAGGATNGGAAACATATTTGCTGAATTCATTTAAGTCTTTTGTGTTTTCAGACCCTCCCTTCCTTCTAGGGCGGACCTGAGATGCGATGCGTGTAGGGTGTTATCAATATATGGAGCCGTGGGCTGGCACATTTAGACACAGTGCTTAATTCCCATGCATGGTGTGCACTCAGTAACATTTAGGCCACTGTTGATAAAAGAGTTTTTTCTTCAAAAGATATTTAAAGTCTGGATTTGTTATTTACGTCGTACTCCCTTACCTGTGACACGATTACCTCCTTTGAGATGTGAGTCCCATTTGCCTTAAAGGTCTCTGCTCCTATACCGAACAGATGTCATGGAAAGAATAAGGTATCTGAGACTGTAAGCCACAGATGAAAATCACAGCTCTGCCGTGGCTGTGTGATGTGAGGCTATTCACTTAACCTCTCTGAGCCTCGCTTTTCTCATCCTAAAACGGGGAGTGTGTTATCTTACACACACAGTCTAACACAGGGACCAAGAGACATGGAGTTTTGGTTAGTTGTATACACCAGCCTTGGTGCTTTTGGTCGTTTGTGTTAAACACACCACCACGGCACTCACGCGTTGTGTGTGCAATAACGGGCGTTAATGAGATGGCCAGTGCGTTACATCATTTCAGCCTCGCCGAAAACCACTAACGCGCTGTTTTTCTTTTTCACCTTGTTCCTTAATGAGCTTGTTTCCCCAACCAGGATCGGCGTTGTGCTTACAACAAGCTTGTCCCCAGACTCTTGCACAGAGAAAAGCAAAGGCGAGCCCTGGCCACGCTGCCCCTGAGGTATTCAGGTGTTGAGAGAGGCTAACTGTGTTTAGTCGGTGGGTTTCAGAGCCCGTCCTGAGCCTAGGCCATTGTGAAAGCTTTGAAAACCTTAGCTGATGCTATGTGTACATGATTTTGTAAACATTACTACTAGTAGGTTTGGCTGTGACTCTCCGTCGCAGAGAAATAACTCGACAGGACTGAGTTTTGGGTCTGTCTTGACTGTATTGTGCGGTAAGCTTGGAACCTCAGAGTCCTGGGCCAGGTTTGAGTACTGACTCAGCCATGATTCGTTGTCTGGACTCGGGGGACTCCGTTAACTTCTTTGGCCCTACGTTTCCTCACGTAAGCACTGGGGTGGGGGGTCTAGGCTGTCTTTGAGCAATAGAGTCCCCACAGTCTCTGGAACAGGCCTAGGGGGGTGGCTGGAGCCCAGGGCTGTCCCAAGGACCCCCTGGCGGCCCCAGGAAACAGGATTGCTCTGGGACCCGGAGCAGCCATTGACTGGTCAAGTAACTCTGGAAAGGAGCAGATGATACTGGAAAAGATCTGGATTTTACAGGGATGTGATCATCAGCCCCTCCCTGTCCCCTGCCAAGTTCCCCTGTGAACGTCCTTATTTTAATATCTAGGCTAGAGGGTCTTCTCCCGCTCCCTTTTCCAAATGATCCTTTGAACCCCCATAAGGATTATCTTTGGGAAATGCAAATAAGGTCCATATCACTCCTCTCTTTTAAGTTGCGGATAATCTGTTGTTAACGGTTTCTATTTGTCGTGACACTTCATGCATTGAGCATCTGGCCCCAGTTTTACATTTTACTAATTGCCCCTATCGCTGTCTCCAAGGCTTACCTTCGGGTGTCCCCAGAGCACTTCTGAGTGTTCTTCCAGCTGGCCCTGAGCATTCCCAGTGCCCCGGTCATTTCCACATGCTGTGAATTCTTTTTTTTTTTTTTTTNTGCTGTGACTTCTAATGGAAACACACTTGCTGACTGCCAGGTGAACCGCTCTTCCTATTTCCGTTCTACCTCAAGGGACATCTCTTTCAGTCGCTTTATTGCCTGTTTCCCTTAGTTCCCCAACTAGCAGATGAGCTCCAGCGATGGTAGGCACCTGGATTTACTCTCCTTTGTTTCCTCAAGAGCGCTTAGCACAGGTCCTTGCATTTGAGAGGGCTCAGTCAATGCTTGTTTACTGAACAAACATTCTCACAAATCGAGCCAGGAGGTCCCTTCATCTTTTCTTGATGCACCCACTGGACTACCCTTTTGTGGATTATTTTTGAGGTTCTCCCCCAATGTTCATTTTGTTTTTATTTTTATTTTTTTATGTTTACTTCTTTGTGAGAGAGAGACAGAATGCAAGTGGGGGAGGGGCAGAGAGCGGGAGACACAGACTCCAAAGCAGGCTCCAGGCTCTGAGCTGTCAGCACACAGCTTGACACGGGGCTTGTGAACTGTGAGATCATGAGCTGACGTTGGACACTCAACCGACTGAGCCACCCAGGTGCCACTCCCCTCCCCATGTTCATTTAAAAATATTTCATTAACAAATTGGGGGGGGGGGTAAATCCAATGGGTCCAGCAAACATGAAGGATGGGTTTCTCAAGAGTGAAAGTGGAGGGTTGGAGGCTTGGAGCCCGAGTCAGGGCAGTAGGTGGAGGCGGTCAGTGTGACCATTGTGCTCTGGACTTCTGTTTGAAAAGGTCCTTCAGGAGAACTCTTTCATGTTATCTGAGACTTTAAAGATATAAATGAGATTTACACATACGTTTGTAAGTATACATTAATGGGATTGAAGAAGTTTATCTTAAGACCTTAAACTTGCATTCCAGGGGCACCTGGGTGGCTCAATTGGTTTCAGCATCCGACTCCGGCTCAGGTCGTGATCCCCCAGTCTGTGGGTTCAAGCCCCATGTCGGGTTCTGGCCTGACAGCTCAAAGCCTGGAGCCTGCTTCAGATTTTGTGTCTCCCTCTCTCTGTGCCCCTCCCCAGCTCACTCTCTGCCTCTCAAAAATAAATAAACATTAAACAATTTTTTTAAAAACTTGCATTCCATTCCTTTCATAATGTACCACGGGTGTTTTTTTAAATTGTCATTCTTTTGTCAGTAGTACCATAATAGTATGGTACATTTGCGTTATGGCATTTCTTAATTTCTTTTTGATATCATAGGAGCCTCGAAAAACCTCAGTGACTAAGGGCCTCTCTTGGTTTGGGAGATTCCTAGNGTAAATCCAATGGGTCCAGCAAACATGAAGGATGGGTTTCTCAAGAGTGAAAGTGGAGGGTTGGAGGCTTGGAGCCCGAGTCAGGGCAGTAGGTGGAGGCGGTCAGTGTGACCATTGTGCTCTGGACTTCTGTTTGAAAAGGTCCTTCAGGAGAACTCTTTCATGTTATCTGAGACTTTAAAGATATAAATGAGATTTACACATACGTTTGTAAGTATACATTAATGGGATTGAAGAAGTTTATCTTAAGACCTTAAACTTGCATTCCAGGGGCACCTGGGTGGCTCAATTGGTTTCAGCATCCGACTCCGGCTCAGGTCGTGATCCCCCAGTCTGTGGGTTCAAGCCCCATGTCGGGTTCTGGCCTGACAGCTCAAAGCCTGGAGCCTGCTTCAGATTTTGTGTCTCCCTCTCTCTGTGCCCCTCCCCAGCTCACTCTCTGCCTCTCAAAAATAAATAAACATTAAACAATTTTTTTAAAAACTTGCATTCCATTCCTTTCATAATGTACCACGGGTGTTTTTTTAAATTGTCATTCTTTTGTCAGTAGTACCATAATAGTATGGTACATTTGCGTTATGGCATTTCTTAATTTCTTTTTGATATCATAGGAGCCTCGAAAAACCTCAGTGACTAAGGGCCTCTCTTGGTTTGGGAGATTCCTAGGTAAAGACGGTAATTGCAAAATAAGTCATCATCCCACATCCAGCGGGTTCATATAAATTTAACATGGGTTATACCCAATATTGGTCAGGATGTGTAGCACTGAAAACTCTCATAGGCTCGTGGCAAGGATTTATACTGGTATAATCCCCTTTGTAAAAGAAATTTTAATTATTTAGTGTAATTGAATATATGCACACCTGTGGCCTAGCAGTTCTACTCTAGGGTATTAATCTTAGAGAAACTCTAGCACATGCTCACCAAGATAGTTGAATAAGAGAATACTTAGCAGGGTTATTACCTGTCCCTAACCAGAAATAATTCATATACCCATAATACTAAAATAGACAGGTACATTTTGGTAAAGTCATAAAATGAAATATCATACAACAATGAAATTGAATTGTCTGAAGCCACATGAAACAATTTGGATCTCACACACAGACCGATAAGTGAAAGGAATAAGCTAAAAAAAATACACATATAAATTGAAAAACTTTCAATTATCCTGAACTTTCCAATATCCAAAGGATTCAAAATTGGATCTCAAAGAGATATTTGTACACCCGATGCGGACTGCAGCATGATTCACAAAGCCAAGAGGTAAAAGCAACCCACACGTCTACTGACGAATGGAATGAATGAAGAAAATATGGTAGACACATTCAGTGGATATTATTCAACCTTGAGAAAGGAAGGCAATCCTCCCACAGGCTACACCATGGATGAACCTTGAGGACATTATGCTAACTGAAATTAGCCAGAGGCAAAAGGGAAAATGTTGTAATGATCCACTCATATGAAGTACCTGAAGTAGTCCAAAGCATAGACACAGAAAAAAGAATGGTTGTTTCCAAGGGCTAGGGAAGGAGGGAGAGAAATGTTTAATGGGTACATAGTTTCAGTGTTGCCCAAAGGCAATCTTCTAGAAATCCATAGCACAACAGTGTGAATATACTTAACGCTACTTAGCTGTACACTTCAAAGGGTTAGATGACTTTAATAGTTCCCTTAGCTTTGACGCTGTGCTAGAGCAATGTCTCTTCTTTTCTTCTGTACGGAAAGAGCTATTTATCCCTTTAAATATATTCAGAAAGTCAGCACGTTATATTAACTTAATTGTATAAAGGGTATGAAGGATCTAGAATACTCCTTCAAAAACTATATATATATATTTGTACATTTTAAAAAAGTTTACTGATTTATTTTAGGAGAAAGCACAACAAGCAGGGGAGGGGAAGAGAGAGGGGGCTGGAGAGAGAATCCCAAGCAGGCTCTGCACCGTCAGCCCAGAGCCCCACTTTAGGCTCAATCTCATGAACTGTGAGATCATGACCTGAGCCCAACCAAGAGTCAGGAGCTTAACCGACTGAGCCACCCAGCACCACCCCCCCCACCCCCCCGCCAAAAACTATCTTTAACACAAATGATAGTTGCAGCTAATTGAAGAACTCCAGCATGGGGGTTGTTTTGTAATTGCATGTTTATTATTAGGGCCTTCACCCCAGAATAATAAGAGAAGGAGCTGAAGCTTCAAAGGAAAAGGCACATGAGTTTCTGGAGCACAAGTCAATGTAAGCAAAGAGAAGAACAGGAAAACATTTATAGATGTGGCCGGAACACCTCCACATGGTGCTCATGCTCAATTTGCTGATGTCTTAACAGACATCCACTTTGTCCACTAAAAAGTAAAATGACCCTATTGACCAAATCTTCGTGGTCAACGTCATGGAAATGAAACAGAAATCAGAGACTGATAGAAGCTTAATCAGAGGTCTTGTTTTGCATGTCTTGTTTTGGGTATCAACTGCAGGATCTGTGTGTGATAGAAAAAATATACCTATTTATTCAACAAATAAATAACAGTGTAGTATGAGAGACAGTGAGATAAATATAAGAATCGCAGTCAAGCCAACTGGAATTTTGTTCTCATTTGCAGGGTACTTGAGTCATTTAAGAAATATTACTAACAACATGCTGTGGGCTAGGAGCTTGGAATGAAGTAGTGAAACAGGAAGCTCACTGTCACGAGAATGTACGTAAATGGGAAATTGGAACCCCGTTGGGAGGATACATGTCCCCCTCCTGGTAGACCAAGGAAATCTCCCCCGGGGGAACCTACAGAGTGGTTCCCATACGGTGAACAAAGACTGGGAATGGGGACGAGCAGGAGCAGAGAACATGGTGTTTGGAGACCTGAACACAGTGTACATACCTGCAGTTTAGACTGCGTGTTTAGTTGCAGTGATCATGATGCTACAGGGTTGGAGACAGTTAGTGGCAAGAAATGAACTTGGGGAAGTAACCACTGCCTTTATATTAAAACTGTGGACTTTATCCAGAAGACTACGGAGGATCTAGTGAAAGATTTTAAGTGGGAAGAGAGGCAACCAGATTTGCCCTTTAGAAAAAAAAATGGCTCCCTCTGTACTATGTTCATTAAATTGGAGGGGCACGATTGAAGCTACGATACTTAGGAGGTTTTTGTCGGTGAACCATGATGGTATTCCACTGGGAATGGAAAGAAGGCACAGACTTAAAAGCTACCTAAGAAATGGGGTCAACAGGATTTCGTTTTTTAGATCTGTGGGCTTCAGGGAAGACAAGGAGACAAGGTAGCACTTGACACGTTTGGAGTCTGAGTAGAGATGAGCAGTGGAGATCAATACTGTTTACTCACTGAGCTAGAAGGCATAGGAAGGGAATAGGTTTTGGGGAGAAAAGGTGAGCCCTGTTTTGAACTTATTTGATTTTGAGGTCCTTGTAGAAAATCCATTAGATGGTTGGACATGTAAATCTGGGGTTTGAAGACTGATTTGGTCTAGATATAAAAGCTCCATTACAGTATGACCTTCTTATGGAACCAAACTGAGTGTCTCTTCCTTTCACAATTATTATTAATGTTTTAGTTATTAACATTTGGGGTGGAAGGGATATGAAAACTTACTGTACCCAGGAATGGGTGACCACTGAAGACTGGTCGTGTTCCACTGGGAATCTACACGTTTAGTAGTGTGGCGTGCCAAGAAAGTCCTCCACCAGTGGAGCGGATTGTGAGATCTCTCTGAAAAATATAACCTTAAAAAAAGGTTTTTTAATGTTTTATTTGTTTCTGAGAGAGAGAGAGAGAGACAGCATGAGCAGGGGAGGGTCAGAGAGAGAGGGAGACACAGAATCTGAGGCAGGCTCCAGGCTTTGAGCTGTCAGCACAGAGCCTGATGTGGGGCTTGAACCCACGAACCGTGAGATCATTACCTGAGCCAAAGTTGGATGCTTTATCAACTGAGCCACCCAGGCGTCCCCAAAAATATAATCTATGGAGTCAATTTAGCATTGCTTATGCTTGGAGTCTTGCACAGCCTTTTCTGAACATGATCTCTGTAGCTTCTTTTCGAATTCCTCTAAAAAATGGTGTCAGAGTGGCAGCAGGAAATAGATATTCTCTCCTTCTTTCTATTGCCCTCTACTTCTCCCCCCTTTTCTTCTCTCTCTCTTCAGATATCCCTTAAAATTAACAGCAAGAGTTCTACAAACAGCTAAATCTACATTCCAGTTTGGCTTAAACAAAACTATCACTTTACGTAGTCTCAATATAATCTTACAAAACCGAGGTCATGCCAAAATACACAAATAAAACATAACAAAAGAAACCAAAACAGAAAATGCTTCCATAAGCGTGTTAAGAACAAAAAACACATTTTTTTTTTTAGACTACACACAAAACCCTTTATTTGACATAGTCTTAGCTGTCAAAATGTTTCATTCCACGAGAAAACATGATATGTGAGGACTGGGGGATGGATCTGGAGCGAGACAGAAGTGATTCGAGAAAAACCAAATCTCATTTCAGCAAGGTGGACAGAAGAACCAGAGCATCACTGCTTTCTGTCTACATGCGGCAGTTATGTCAAGAGTTTGTCTTGTGGCATCAAGGAAGAATAAGGGCTATCGATACTTTCTGTGGAATGAATCCCTTTGGAAGAATTAGCAAAGGGGGGGGGGGGTCAGAACATGAACAGACCGCTTTCCACCCAAAGGCATAGTACTCATCTTTATTTAGTGGTTGACATTGCAGCCTGGAAGAACATGGCTTCAGACTGAGAACGTTTTTTCCATCTCCAATTCCCCAGTCTTTGAAGTACAAGCCCAGGGCTACCTTTTCCAGTGTAAGTTTCTCAATTCCTGGTCTCTTCCGGGAATTTCCTTCATGTGTTCTTCGGGAGTCTCATAGCAGTATTTTCTTCCTTTTTGTTGTTTTTCTCCTTGCTTCATTACATCCCTGCTTCCTAAACTAGATTATAAAATCGAGCCCCAGGCCCTTTGCTCTTGCCTTCTTTCCATCCCCCCTCCACATTTTTCCTCTCAAATGAGGGTGAGAGAGGGTAGGAGGAGAAACTACTTTTTCATCTTAATTTTTCACATAACCAAATGTTCAATAAACATCTGTTGGGGATACAAAATTATGAATGGTATTTCGTGTCATATTTACCAGGCTCCAGCCTTAGGAATGACCATCATTGAGTGAAGTTGGGTTGGACCAAATCTAACCATAGGGGATTGTTAGTATGAACGGCTTAGTCATTACTGTTTGATGAGAAGAGGTATGAAGTCTTCCCAAGCCAAGGAATGTGTTACCAGTGAAAGCCAGAGATAAGCCAATGCAAATCTACACGTGAAATCCTATCAAACAGAGCGGATCCCGGGACCTTTCTGAGTAATGATAACGCTGGTATAAGTTCAGCGCTGTTGCTTATGCAACAAAGTCTTTTCCAGTCTTTTTGGGTGATTTCTTCCTGTTCTTTCCTATTTCCTCCTACCTTTGTTCCTGCTTTTTATTACTTCCTTGGTAAGGGTCTTTCACAACCTTCACTGTCTGCTTCTTCCCACCCTTACTGAGCCCAGTTAGTTTTCTTCATCCTTCTTCTCGATCCTTCTTTTTTAGCTTACCCCCCACAATGCTTACAGAGAAATGCTTCTTGTATACAAGAGTCAATAACTGCATGAATATCTACTTCCCTTTGTCTATTATTTTGGATCTGTGTCCTTTGTGTTGACAAGTACCTGCCTCCTTCATCCATGAAGATCGTCTCACCTTTCTTTGTGACCTCCATGGTTCGTAGCCCAGCAATGCAGGGAGCAGTTCATGGCAAATGGCTGTCCTGTGAGCCAATGGAAGAGCAGAACTCACGTGGGTAGGTGGCGCTCAGTACATAAGGAACACATAGCTTTGGTGCTAGGTATTGTCAGGCTGATTCTCCTTGATTGCCTTGATTCTGCTCATTCGTAGATGTATTCGAATTGGACCCCTGGCTCAGCAGAAGGTATATTTATATTTCAGGTAACTAGGAAAAGTGGAGCCAAGGAAAACAGGAGCTATCCTATCCACCAGATTAGAATAATAGCATCTATGGATCTCCATGAGTATGCATTCTGTAAAAATCTGGCTTCCTAAGCACTAAAGGCCAGACACACCCGATGAGGAATTTTGCCTTTCTGTGCTCTTAGGTCCAGATGTGATCCAGATACAGAGCCCTGAACAACAGCTAACATCAACACTTTAGGAAAAAGGGCTTCAGACCATTCATCCTGGGTCACTCAGGATGACGAGATTTCTGAGGTCGTTTCAAGTCGTAATACTGAGTGAGTGATTCTAAGTCATCCTCCTACTACGAGATTCATCATCGATGGGTTTCCTTTGTTCTGGCAGCAGAAGCAGTATGGTACGTTACAGAGACTCCCAAGTCTCCCCTAAATGTCAGACACTGGGGAATCGTGTTCCCGGTTCAGCCGTTCACCCACTGCGCGGCCTCAAACGTGTAGTTGAACTTTTTGTTTGGTTTGTTCATTTGTTTGGTCAGAAACTGGGGATCCCATAATACCTGCTTCAGAGCTGCTGTGTAGATGAAACTCAGCTGTACATTTATGAATTACACATACATATCCCTGGCCCTTGGAACAGTGAGAGGCAGAGAGTAAGTGCTCAGTAGATGTTAGCAGTTATGCCAACAGATTTGATCCCCTAATTATGTTTTGCGTAAACTGAGCTTACTGTGAGCCGGTGTTGTTCTGTGTGAACGGAGGGAACAACATGGAACACAGTCTCGAATTGAGGCATTTTGTTGCTGTTTTGGAATTGTGGTCTTTATTTTTCGCTCTTAAGCCATACGGAGGCACCAGTGTCCAGGAAAGCCAGCCTTTTAAACTAAGTTTAAAACCAAAACATGAGGTGCCTGAGTGGCTCAGATGATTGGGCATCTGACTTTGGCTCAGGTCCTAATCTCAGGGTTCGTGAGTTCGAGCCCCATGTCGGGCTCTGTGCTGACAGCTCAGAGCCTGGAGCCTGCTTCGGATTCTGTGTCTCCCTCTCTCTCTGACCCCTCCCCCCCGAAATAAAACGTTAAAAAAATTATACCTGCAAAACACACCAATATGCAATAAATTAGTTAATAGAATCAAACATCAAGTAAGTGTTCAAATTTCCACAGTTCTCTTTCTCACTCCCGTCTATGTTGTTCACACACATTACACAATTGTTCTCACGGTCATTATTTTAATTTAGAATGAAGTTGGCATTGGTTGATGTCAAAGTCTCTCGTAACCTATCATCTCCCCTTCTTTATCTTGNCCCCCCCCCCCCCCCCCCCCCCACGCTCTGTCTCTTTCTGTCTCTGAAAAATGAATGAATGCTAAAAAATTTTTTAAACCAAAACAGGACCTAAATGGCTAATTGAATTTTGCCGGCACTCAGGTATTTCCAGAGTATATTTGCAGCTGCAAAGTTATTTTTCCTGTTTTTCTGTACCTGTGGGGTTTTTTTCTTTCAAGTTCTATTATTCTTTTTCTTTCATTTATTTCGATTATTTCAAGGAAGAGGACATGGTCGTAATGATTTGGATCGGTCTCTGAGGATTTGCACTTGCCTTTTCTTGCAAATCCCTCCCTCAGTTACTATACTGGTCATCTCTGCTTAATTCCCAGCCAGCAGGAACTCCATACATTTTTATTTGAAAGTGACACCTGCGCTTCATGTGATTCCAAGTTACTTCCAATTGATAATCATCCTTTTTTTTTTTATCCCCTCCCTTTTTTTCCCTCCATTCTTGACTTGCTCTGAAACCTTTGATTTGGTCCCTTATAGGCAATGAGTCCCACTCATTCAGCCCCTGGTGACTTGTCCTCGTGAATTTTAGTGAATCAAACAATTCTCTTTCTACCGTAAGGAGACCGGAAAGTGGGGGAAGGGCCTGGGCCTGAGGTTTGCTTGACGTTCCACAACTGACCTTTATGTACATCTCTGCTTTGTTCCCAGTACATTCCCCACCAGAGACTGGAGACCTGCCCGCCCTGAAGAGGGTAATTTTGGCCCGCTTGATGCCTGCTTCCTCTGCCCCAAGGGAGTCCGGTTCCAGTCCTGGATTGCTCTCTGGGTCTTGCAAACTCTGCCTTCTCTCTGTTCCCACTGCCTGTCATCAGCTTATCACGCTTTAGCATTTTAGTGATGCTTTGATATTCCCAAGCTGTTTGAATCACGTTTACAGGAAAGCACAGGGACAACCTAATTTCCTGGTTGCCGGCTTTCTCACTCACCTGGTCCTTAAGGACATCTTCCCGAATCTCACTTAGCCTGGGTCTGGCTGAGCTGTGGTCTGTTTCCCACTTTATGAATCATTTCTTGCATACAAGAACTGTTTTTTTATTTTTTATTTATTTTTTATTTTTTTTTACAAATAGTTTATTGTCAAATTAGTTTCCACATAAAACCTGTTTTTTTAGTATCTGTGACGTATTAGACATAGATTCCAGTCACACAAAGCCTGCCCTTTTGGGTAAGTTACAAGGAAAAAGTCTTGAGAGAAGAAAATGGGTGACTAGAAAATATTCCCATTAAACCCATCATCCAAGTAGCAGTAGGAGAGGCTGTGAGGATCTGTTTGGTTCTAAGTGACAGCAAGCTCAAGCTTCTGGGGCCCTGAATAATAATAATAATAATAATAGGATAATGACATGGAGTTTGGCCTGTGGATAGAACAAGATCATAACAATGGTTTTATTGTTTGCTAGTAAAGTCCGAAACACCTCAGTTATTTCTAAATTTTTTTCTTTTTTTTTTTTCTTTTGTTTTCCCTGAGGACATTCTCATTCCTGACAAGAGAAACCAGATTGGGCAGGTAGTAGGGAAAAGGCATCTGTTTCATCATCGAGAAAAATTACAGAAATCTCTCACACAAACAAGGCCGGACTGTCCAATACCATAGCCACTAGCAGTAGACAACCATGTAAACGAAAATGATGAACCTTAAGTTAACTCAAAACTTTAAATGCTCAGGGGCACCTGAATGGCTCAGTTGGTGGAGGTCATGATCTCGTAATTCGTGGCTCAGGTCATGATCGCACAGTCTGTGGGTTCGAGCCCCGCGTCGGGCTCTGTGCTGGCAGCTCAGAGCCTGGAGCCTGCTTCGGATTCCTCTCTCTCTGCCCCTCCCCCACTCACACTCTCTGTGTCTCAAAAATAAATAAACATCAAAAAAATTAAAAACAGATTTAAGCGCTCCTGGAACTGGGCAACGGAGATAGAGAGTATTTTCAGCCTCATAGAGAGGATTGAGAACAACAGCTGTGCCATCTCCTCCTGTGTCACCATGAAGGAAATGGGGGAGAGACTCATCACAGATCTTGACGCTGAAGCGCTCAGTCTCTTGTTTGTACTTGCTCAGTCGCCTTTTATTTGGCGTCTTCTGCACAGAGCGACGGGCACAGACGGAGGCACGTTAGCCGAGACTTCGGTGACATTTTAGAACAGGGTTTCAGGTGGGAGTTCCCTGAAGATTCATTTGAGCCAAGTAGTGAAGAACCCAGAAAGGAGCCCACAGGGAAAAGGCAAAGGGAAGCAGAAGGACCACCTCGGGTTTAAGCCGGTGAGGCGTACAGGTGGGAAGGCTTTCCTGGTTATAACTGAGACTGTGACCAACAGTCTGCCTGGGAATCCCACGGGCCAAGAATGGAAAATATGAACAAGAGGACAACTTTCCTCTTTTGAATACCGTGGTAGGAGCCTGCGGCTTTCCCACCCATTCCAATCAGGACGTTGCCTTTAAGACTTCGTGAATTTATGGCCTTTAGTGGGATTGCAGCATACCATTGTTCCCCGGAGGCTCTTTCTCTAGTGATACTCTACTCTAGATCCAAGGCTTTTCCTGATTAGAGGCAAGTTGGAAAGTTTGAGCTTTATCTGCTTTTTCTTACAGCCCCAGGATCTGGGTAAAGGTTACTGTGTCAACATTATGAAAAGAAGACACTGTGGTCTGGGCACCAGTGGAGGCGACTAGTACTGGTCAAAGAGGGATGAGGTTATCGGGCTCCAGAATCCGCTCTCATTCTCTTGGACCACGGAGTCATGTGGAACTTCAAGGCCACAGTGGGGACAAATGGAGTCTTATCTGTATTAATCTCATAAATGTTCTGGCTCAGTTTCTTCCTGTTGTTTATCAAGCTTGGAGAACCTCCTCTGTTCCAGGTCTATGGCTGGGCTCTGAGAAAGACAAAGGGGATTTAGACTGGCCTTCTTCTCTAGGTTCTTATGGTCTAACGTTCTGTGACTCCATTCCACATGCTTCTGTAGCAGGGTATTTCTGGAAAGCCATGACTGGTTTTTCTGATGAGAATCTCCTTCATAATGGACCCAGCTGCTCTGTCTCCCTTCAAGTGAAATAACTGTATCTTGCTAAATGTATTATTCCAGGGACACCCTGCATTGGGAGGGAATCAGCCAATTCTATAGTTAGAATAGATTTAATTTAAATACGTTTAATTTTTTCATAGTAGTTCGAAGTTAACAATAATATGGAGCAAACAGTATAGGTATTGAGATTTCCCATAACCCCCCTCGTCTCACACATACTTAGCCTCTCCCATTATCAACACCCCCCCCTCCCCACTAGAGGGTACTTAGTTACAACCCCTGAGCCTACATTGACACGTCATTATCCGCAGTCCATAGTTTCCACTAGGGTTCACTCTTGGTGTTGTATATTCTGCAGTTGGGACAAATGTATAATGACATATGTCTACAATTATAGTGTCATATAGAGTATTTGCACTGCCTTAAAAGTCCTCCATGTTCTACCTCTTCACCTCTTCCTTCCCTCTGAACCCTGTGTAAATTGATTTCTCTTTATCCACAGTAACTCTCAAGTGTCAGCCTTTCTGATTGTATTTTTGGTTTGACTCCCTCCTCCTCCCTTTTTGCATAAATGACACTGGGAAATCAGCCACTAGAAATGAGAGGGACAACATATATTCTTTGATTCTATCCCTGAAATTTCCATTTGCTCCCCACACCCACACCCACCCGTAGCTCATCTGTCTGCAACTCCAGGACAAATAAAGATTCCAGATCAACTGATTGTCCCATTCTTCAGGGCAATGGTGGATGTCTTCCTGATACCACATTCTTAGACACCTTTAGCCTCACGGCTTCTCTGAATCCAGTTTCTCTTATGCATTTACATGTGAAAAATAAGAATATTCTTGTAATGCCTCTGGTGCCTCAAAGAGAACAGAAGAACTCCTCTCACAGAAACTGATAATGTCCCATAGTGGACAGAATATTGGGGGGGGGGGGTCATAATTTATGGTCAGATTTTAATGCCAACTCTTCTATCTATGCTTGGTAGAAGATGACACTGATTATAATGTCAACTATTTATTGGTTACTTACTAAGTACTCAGTACTTAATAGGTACAGGCATGATCTTAATCCTCACCACAATATGAGGCAGATATTTTTACTCCCATATTGTATATGGGGAAACTGAGGCATTGAACTGTTAAGAAATTTGCTAAGAGGCAGGCTTGGGATCAGAACCCAGACACTCTTACCTGATCTGTCTAGATTTCAGTTTGTTTCTCATTAAAATGAAGGTATTGGGCCCTATAATCTCTAAGTTTACTTCTCGTCTAAACTCTGTGAGTCTCTGAGGTCGTACAGACGGGGACCCCGCCATGACAATTGCAGGATGTTTCGTTTTCACGC
The DNA here is from genome assembly GCF_008692635.1 of Crocuta crocuta. NCBI lineage: Eukaryota > Metazoa > Chordata > Mammalia > Carnivora > Hyaenidae > Crocuta > Crocuta crocuta. The sequence continues at coordinate 6,129,106 of NW_027528869.1, forward strand.
AGCAATCGTGAGAAGTAAAGGTGAGTGCCCTGAGCAGCTGTTTCTATCAAGACCGCGGGAGTTGTCCCTTCTGACTTCCTGTTTTGTTTTTGTTTTTGTTTCTTTAGGACACGCAGGTGGCATCAACTGAGACAAAGGGGCCAATATCTGCTTCTTCAAAGGAAGCAGGAATTGGCCCGTTTTGCTTACCTTTGAAGAAGCACTCTCCAGTCCTAAAGATATTCATAAGCTTGGGACAACACCCACTCCCAGGGTCATCATGAGACTCGAATAAGATAATGCCTGGGGACTGGTCTGAAACTTGTCCGGTTCTGTATAAATGTGAGGAATTATTAGAAACTGGGGGAAGAGTGGGGCACTTGGGTGGCTCAGTCAGTTGAGCATCTGACTTTAGCTCAGGTCATGATCTCGCGGTTCGTGGGTTCGAGCCCCGCGTCGGGCTCTGTGCTGACTGCCAGCCCAGAGCCTGGAGCCTGTTTCAGAATCTGTGTCTCCCTCTCTCTCTGACCCTCCCCTGCTCACGCTGTCTCTCTCTCTCTCTCTCTCTCTCCCCCCCCTTTCTCTCTCAGAAATAAAAAAATTAAAAAAGAAACTGGGGGACCAGATTTTCCATGTGATTTCTATGCAAGCCTCATTGAGGAAGCCTGAGCAGACGTTCTGTCTGCCCACGTTAGTGCCTGTGCTAATCAAAGGGCAAGATACCCCCAGGCTGGCTCTAGCTTTTCTAGGGTCAAGATAAACAACAGCCTCCATAAACAAGCCCCTCGGATGGTTGGGCCCCAGCAGTGTTCACGGGCGCACTGGGCCACTACCTTTTCCGTTACATTTCCCTAACTAGTTAAGAAATAAGAAGTGTAGGTAGGGCAAAAACCCGCCGGATGTCACTTAAAATGCTGCTTGAATCACGATTTTAAAATTCTGTGTGATTCCAGGCTTCTCATTCTCATCGTTATTACCCGTCTTTAGTTCCTTGCATGGAAAAACAGAATACGTTCCTGAACTTCCTGGGCTCTTGTTTTTTTTTTTTTTTTTTTTTTTTTTTTGTGGCCTCCCAAACGTTTGGGCTTGTGTTGCACAGTTTTCTGTTTGGAGGCACCCAGTGCTGGGTCACACAGAACCGCTGTCCTAGGGTGGTCCACCAAAGTGGGAACAGCGAATATCTAATTACCTTCTTGATTTATTGATTTACGTATTCAATGAGTATTTATTTTATTGATCTCCCGTTATATGAAGAGCATGCCTGGGGGACAGAGAATATGTAATTAACTTCTTGACTTATTGACTTATTTATTCAATGAGGATTTGTTTCATTGATCTCCCATTATATGAAGAGCATGGCTGGGCACAGGAAAAGGGATTGATCTCACCGGGTGAATTCCAGCCAGCAGGAGGGAAAAGCACTGGCAGAATGAAAAGGGCTGTAGCTCCTTGTCCTCGTTTCTGCCCTCTGCGCAGTCAGGCTCTTGGGGTCCCACTGGGGCAGAGGAGAGGTGGGGAGGACCATTTACTCTTCCCAAGGGAAAAGAAATATAACCTGTGGCTCCAGCTCTATAACTAGCCCAGAGGAGTAAAAGGTAATCACAGAAGTCATACATAAGAAAACACCTGGAGTGACCCGTGGATGGAGACTCTCAACATGTGTTGTGTGGATGAACCAATAGCAGAAGTGATGCTAATAATCCATGTCTCATTCAACGTCAAATACCGTTGTGGATGGTGGAGAAGGGGAGACTGCAGAAAGACTAGGGGGAGTCTAAGAGGGATTGTATCCAGAGAGCTACTAGAAAGATCAGGGAAGTTCTTAAGGAGAGAGGGAGAAGTGAGCCAGGCTTTTGAGGACCAAGATTTGGAAACAATATATACTAAGGTTCCTTGACGGCTTAAGGGCAACACGCATTGTCTCTACTGTTGATATTAACTGCACACACAAGGCCAACCAGCTGTGGCAACTTAATCATAATCACAAATCCCTGGAAGGCAAATGCCTGTCTGGTTCTCTTCAGAAAATTTCCCATAATTAAGCTTCAACAGGTTCCTGCTTAAGAATTCACTGATTAAGATCCAGTGGTTTTTTTAAAAAAAATATTTTTATGGATTATATCATCAAATATTTTTCTGTCTTAAGCAAGAGAACTTGCAAGCTTACGTGTCTATAGTAGAACCTTCTAGTTAAACAGGCAGAATAAAGATGCACAAGGTATTTGCTGTTATATAGATGGGCTGCTTTTTGTGGAAGCCAAGAGTGGAAAGAGTTGAGACTGTATTGTTGGAGAGGAAAAGCTTTCCTCTACCTTTCAAGGCTCTTTGGTTTGGTCTAAAAATTAAATTGGCCTGAGACAGATAGACAAATTAATAGGAGCAAGTCAAATTTAATATTTAATTACAGAACATACAGGGGCTCTATGAGAATATGAGGCCCCCTGGAAGTCAGGCAATTGAGGCTTATATGCCATATGGAGTTAAAGAGAAGGGGATAGAACTTTGGGACTTCAGTGGAAGGAAGACCATTCACAGTAAGATGAAAAAGAGCAAATGTTCTGTAAATAAATGTCTGTTGGGCCATGCAGAAACAATGGCACATAGAGAGGAATTTTAGAGAGAATTTTGCTAAATTCCTCCCTGTCTACCACATCTAGTTTATATTTTACTGTAGTTATCTATGGTGATAACTCCCTAGTTGGAGTAGTTAGGGGACAGGCAAAAAGGTGACCTTTTTGAGTCTTCTGTCTTTTCTTTTTTTTTCTTTAAGTTAATTTACTTATTTTGAGAGAGAGAGAGAGAAAGAGAGCACAAAGAGGGGAGGGCCAGAGAGAGGGAGAGAGATAATCCCACTGTACTGTCAACATGGAGCCCAACATGGGGTTCAAACTCATGAACTGTGAGATCATGACCTGAGCCAAAATCAAGAGTTGGGCACTTAACCAACTGAGCCTCCCAGGTGCCCCTTGAGTCTTCTGGTTCTTAAAAAGATAATCCACCTGAAGAAATCCAATGCCAAAGAGACACATTTTGAGGTGGCAGATTTTGCTCCCTTACACCCTTACAGTACTGATCTTAGTTACTTGGAAATGGAAGAGCCTTTTCCTTGTCTTTCCCACTGCTGGTATTAAGTAATATAGAAAATGTGCTTCTGTGTTTTTCCTCATAAGTGATGGTGAAAAAAATGCCAATCATGAGACATTTTGGGTTTCAAACAGAAAGAATGAGGATTTGGGTGCCTCCTACTGTTTCCAGAGAAACTTATTCTTAATGAGTTGATTGAGGCTCTTTAGAAGTTATTGTTCATTCAGTCTATGGCCATACCACCCTAAACGTGCCCTATCTCATCTAGAAGTTATTGTTCATTCAATCTTGTGCAATTAGATGTGGAAAGAATCCTACAGGCCTTGGCCCTTCCTGATGGCATGGCACTAACTAGATGTGACCCAGTGAGTCACTTACCATCTTGAATTTCTATTTCTCTGGCTAGTGCTGAATATGTATCTATGGAGCCAGCAATGTGCTTGGCGCTCACCCACAGAATAATATGAATAATTTGCACTCTGGCAATCTCTCAGTATGAGTATTGGAGTAAAATTGGATGTGAAAGCCCTTTAAAACATTTAAAACCTTCATACATTTCAGAACAAAAGGCTGCAAATCAAAGAAGAGAATTCTTGCCTCCTCTAAGACTAGACTTTTAATAGCAAAGTGTTTCACTAAATAAATAACAAAGTGAGGTAAGACCAAATTGGAGAGTGTCATCGCAGCAAGCCTGACTTGGTAGAAAAATGGAAACACAGGAGAAACAAACTGGTGTGTTCATGACTCACTTGGTGTTTCTTTCACTTTTTATGATCTTGGCATCATCTCAAGTGTCTCCTTACTGACATAGACCTTAGAAAGTCTCCTCTTTCCTCCCCTTCCGTCTTTATCAGGCAACTAGTAGGAGCTATGCAAGGTGCCGGGATGTGAGTTAGTTGGGACCACTTGAAACATATACTGTCAGCACCTCAAACAGGGGAGACGTCCCAGGGAAATGCAGGATCCTTTCCTCGTATCTCCTCTGCCATCCCTACTGTGTTGTCCTCATACGGGTGTTCAAGACGATTTACCACCACAGCAGAACGGGGGAAGGTGAAAGTGAAGGGTACACCTCTTCCACTTTAGGACAAAACTTAGAAGTTGTACGTATTGAGAAATGCAGTCTTCATATTGAACTGTCATCTGGGAGACAAGGGGCATCAGGGACAACAAGGAATCTTTGTTTGGGGCACAACTATGAGCAGTTCCTGGTCTTTTGCTAACGGTTGCTTACACCGGTGGAAGAAAATGGAAGTGTAAATAAGGAATTAAATACATTGTTTTGCAACCCTGTGCTGTCATTTATCCCAAAACTTTCATCATATAACACTCTCATTCTTTTATTTCCTTTTGTCTTCTTTTCCTCTGCCTAAACTCTGCTCTCGTCGACTTTTAAGAAACATAATTCAACCGAGTAATTTTTCAAAGATCTTATTGGCTTCATTCAATAATTCACAAGTCAGGCAGCATGCAATCTAAGCAGGTAGAAAGGAGCTCCAAGAAGCTGTACAAAATGAAGTGAGAAAGAAGTGGAAGTGAGAAAGAACAAGGATACTGGGCGAGAAAGTGGGTTGGTTATTGTCAGGTTATTTTTCTTTAAAAGAATTGTTTTAATGTTTATTTATTCTTGAGAGAGAGAAACAGGGCATGAGTGAGGGAGGGTCAGAGAGAGAGACACACAGAGAATTCAAAAGAGGCTCCAGGCTCCCAGCTGTCAGCACAGAGCCCAACACGGGCTCGAACTCATGAACTATAAGATCATGACCTGAGCTGAAGTCGGACACTTAACCAACTGGGCCACCCAGGCCCCCCTGAAAGTTTATTTTTCTTTACTGGAGGGCAGGGTCTATCTGGCAGATTACCTAATTAGGGCTGATGAGGTGATATCTGGGTGATTGGTTTAGGAGTCCATTTCTGGTAGAGGCCAAAGTTGTAACTGAGTTAAGTTTGGTTTCCTGATGTGGTTCTCAGCATAAGCAACTTCACTTTGGGCCCATGTCTTGTTTTTGATGGTCTTCACCCAAAAACTAGAGTAACTCCCCCATTCCCCAAACTCTTCACATTCTCTTGATCTTTTTGCCCCTCTGCTTACTTCCTTATTTTTTCTTGACCTCTCTTGACTATACCTAATATTGCTGATTATCTCTTTGAAATTTTCTCCCTCCCTGTCTTCTGTGTCGATGTAACACCCTAGTTTTCTACTTCAGTTTCCTTTGCTGACTTTTCCTTCATCCTCCTAAATGAAAGAATTTTTCTGGACCGGTTTCTGCCCAGCCTTTCTGTCTTTCTACATCTCTCTTGAAATCGTATCCACTGTTTGGTCCCAGTCATTATTTTGAAGCAAATGAATCACATCTCCATGTATAAAGCAAAATTATAATCATAAACCCAAATCTCATGGACTTTAGGCACATATTTTCTGCTTGTCTGTGGTATATTTCTATCAAGAGTCTCTTAGAGCACCTAAATCCACTGGCCAAGCTCATCTTACCCTACGGCTTCTGCAAATCCCCTCGTGTGTGTCACTGCAATAATTCATGGTTTTCAACCTGGAATCATCTGTTCCTCTCCCTGGACTGTCCCTTCACATATCACCCAGGTAAACATACATTATTTCCATCACTATGATCTTGCTATTTAATGTCTTGCCTGTGCTATTGGGATACTCCTTTTCTTTCCTTTACATTTCTTTTCACTGCCTATCTTCTTCCAATATGACTTGGGTCAACTCAACCTACTAAAAAGCCTTCAGTAACAGGTTACTATTTATCAATGAGTCAAATCTCTTTGGCCTGCCATTCCAAGGTAGTTAGGTCCATTTGCACGACCAATTACAGTTACTTGGAATTTTCCTTCTTCCAGATAACCCTCCCTGTTTTACCCACCATTTTCTCCCGGTGAAATCTTAAGCATCTTTTAACTTACAATTAAAATGCAACATCCTTTGTGAAAGCGCCCCTGAACTTCTATTAGCCAGAAATACCTTTAGAGTCAGTGACAATAGCTTATCTCTGTTTGTGTCACTAGTACTGACTCACTGAGTTGCTCAACAACTGTTGATGTAGGAGACAATCAGTTAAATGGAATCTCTGTCTCCTCTGGATCACTAGAATACCTTGAACTTCTCTTACATTACGTTTATTTGTATCCACAGCTTTGAGCCCTTGGGACAGGAAGGAATTTTGCATAGCATTGGTGATCCATAAATATGCATGAAATGAACTCCAGGAAGCATTAGAGGAGGGAGGATATTGGGTTGTTAACCAGAAAGTTCACGTAAACGTTAGAGCTGGTACAGATAATTAATTTCCCCTGAGATTTTATTCTATAACCTTTATAACATCCTTCCCCACTAGACTGTGTGATTCTTGGAGGCAGGGTCCATTTGATTCTCTATCCTCAGTACCTTTTCCAGCACTCAATATTCACCCAATTCAATGTTGCTTCAACAGAATTGTTCGGGCAATGGTGTTGATGGCGGAGTGGTGGTGGTGTGATTTTCTAAGGACTCCTGGAGGGCCAGGCTGGGTAGTCAATGGGACAGTCCCACGATGGGGGGAAGCTGCCATTCAAACTTTTCCCATGAGAAAAATAATGTATTCATAAGAAATATTCTCTTCATATGCTTTAAAAATTTTGTTTAATGCTTTTATTTCTTTTTGAGAAAGGGAGAGAGAGAAAGAGCTAACAGGGGAGGGGCAGACAGGCAGAGGGAGAGAGAGAATCCCAAGCAGGCTCCACACGGTCAGCGCAGAGCCTGATGCAGGGCTTGAACCCACAAACCATGAGATCATGACCTGAACTGAAATGGGGTTGGACGCTTAACCGACTAAGCCACCCAAGTGCCCCTCGTAATATGCTTTTTTTAAAGGAAAAGATAGGGGACAATGCTGCTGGAGGAAATTCCAGTGAGGAAGAGACAAAAGAAATTTTGTATATAAAAGATTTTGTGACTTTGTTTCAGATTGCCTTAGGGATTCAGCAAATCGAATAATGGATTCTCCCATCCTTTATCCTTTAACCTCCTTTCAGCTTTACTTAAATGGGTGTTCGGGTGGTTAAGGGGAGTCTCATTTGTGCAGAAAATAGTAGTGAATAAAATTCCATAGTGCATTTCTATTAATTCTCTTAGAGAGGTCAGCAAAAGACACCTGAACATTTTTCTCATGTTTCCCTAGGTCACTCAAAATGTGATAGGGAAGAGGTGTCTGGGTGGCTCAGTGGATTAAGCATCTAACTCTTGATTTTCGCTCAGGGCATGATATCGTAGTTTATGAGTCCGAGCCCTGCATCGGGTTCCTTACTGACAGTGCAAACTCAGCTTGGGATTCTGTGTCTCTCTGTCTCTGCCCTTCCCCTGCTGGAACTCTCTCTCTTTCTCTCCCAAAATAAATAAACTTAAAAAAAAAAAGGCAGGAGAAATGAAAACAATTGTGTTACTTTCCCAACAGCTTGTGCTAATGAATATCCCATTCAAAGCCTGCAAAATAAAAATAAATAGTTTGCTTATTCAGGGGAAAAAAAGGAAAAAGAAAAGGAAATGGATCAGTGGGGAAAGTGGGTGAAGTTTCCTGGTTCAGATTTCACATGAATAGAATTCTGCTCAGCCTCAATGTCTGTTTTTAAAAATGTATGCACTTGGACGTCTGGGTGGCTCAGTCAGTTAAGCATCTGACTTTGGCTCAGATCACAATCATATAGTTCCATAGTTTGAGCCCTGCTTCGGGCTCTGTGCTGATAGCTCAGAGTCTGGAGCCTGCTTCAGAGTCTGTGTCTCCCTCTCTCTCTGCACGTCCCCCACCCACAGTCTCTCTCTCTCTCTCTCTGTCTCCCTCAAAAATAAATAAACATTAAAAAAAATTAAAATGTGTGCGCTACTGTGGTTCGGCAATAATGGGCAAAGCACCTCCCTGCGTGTTGTTAGGGAGCACAATGCCATAACAATTTGGGCATTTGGTCCCTGACTTCTGAAGCGTTCAGTATAGTTAAGTTAGATTCATAAGGAAGGGACTGATCCCAAACTATCAGAATAGTTACCTCTGACACTGAGATAAGGAGTAGAGATGAATCCGTGCAGAGCAAGACTAGGAATTGACTCTGATCCATTCTGTCTGTGTTGAATTCTGCCTCTACCTGTTACTAGCTTTGTAACTTCGGGCAAGTTACTTAAATTCTTTGTGCCCCAGTTTCTTCATCTCTAAATTGGATGCAGTGATAATAATTTACATGCCTTTTACGATTGTTATGAGGGTTAAAATGAAAAACATTTGTGAAGTACGTACACTTCATAAAATGTTTAGCATTATGCCTTGACTCTCTTGTTGGCAGAATAATGTGTCAACAAGCCTTAGCTTTCAGAGCTCTCTTGGGTCTGGTCCCAAATATCATTTCAGACCTTCACAACCTCCTCTCCTCTTTCCTTTCCCCTCAGCCTCTCACTAAGTCTCTGTCATGAACTTCTCTGTAATGATAGTAGTTAACCTTACAGCTTTAACTCATTCTTCAAAGTCCATTCCAAGTTATAATGATGGTGGCTGCCAGTCACTGATCATTTACTATATGCCAGTTACCAGTTTACGCAGATTCCCTCATTTAACTTTTGCAAAGGCCCTATGAGTGATTGCTGCCATCATCTGCATTTTGCAGATAAGGAACTCCGAAAGTAGAGTCACCTGGGCAAGCCCGAGTTCTACAAGGACCTGGATTCATGTCCAGGCGATCTGAGTCCAGGATGCAAGTTTTTAGGCACGATTCTACTGCTCAAATGATGATGTCTTCCCACCTCCTCCATGTTAGAATTCAATACAAATGAATAATCATTTATTTGGCAACTGCCACGCATACAGCCCTATAACAGATGCTGGAGGCATGGGCAATGCAAGGTCGATGAAGACGGTCCCAGTCATCTTATTGATATGTTCTTCCTCTGTGTTCCCAAATTTCTTGTAGTTGACATGACATGACACCTTGAACATTGCTATTCCTGCACATTTTTTTTTAATTTTTTTTTTAATGTTTTATTTATTTTTAGGAGAGAGAGAGAGACAGCGTGAGCAGGGGAGGGTCAGAGAGAGAGGGAGTCACAGGCTGAAACAGGCTCCAGGCTCTGAGCTGGCAGTCAGCACAGAGCCCGACGCGGGGCTCGAACCCACGAACCGCGAGATCATGACCTAAGCGAAAGTCGGACGCTTAGCCGACTAAGCCACCCAGGCGCCCCAATTCCTGCACATTTTTGTCTCCTCCTATACATGTTTACTTCCTTTTGCCTATCTTCTTCCTTTTATTTTCTACAAAGCCAAGATAAACTCAAAGATAAGTTTATTGAATTCAAACGAATACCACTCTTCCTTCAACTTGTTCCATCTTCCGCATGGAACTTTCCAGGGCAATGTCCCATCCTGTTCCTGCTGTAAAACAATGTTATCAACTCACTGGGGGCCTGGGCCTTTTTCGTTTCAGTATGCAATAGTAATAGCCAATTTTTATTATGTACTTTCCTTATTCTAGGCATTGAACATGAATACATTAATTTAATCCTTACAAAATCCAATGAAGCAAAACTACGTTAACTCCATTTTGAAAAGGGAAAACTAAAGTCCTGTGAATTGGGTGACTTGGCCATGGTTGCCTAGTTATTACTGGCAGAGCAAGAATTGCTACTTGGGCTGTTGGATCACAGAGTCTGCAACTTTGACCTCCTTGCCGAGTGTTTAGTCACTGTACTTCACAGTCCCTCTGTAAACACTGAACGAAAGAAACATTTTTTTGAATTCCTAGTGCTGCTTTAGATGTGTTAGGATCTCGCTGTAAACTGCCTTTATAATATGTATACGTGGACATACTTCACGGTTATCACTTTAAAGAAGGAATCAGTGTGGGGGCTTCTTTTGAGTTGTTCCAGGTCCTGAATGTAGTTGCTGGGTCACTGAGTAGATGTTAGGAAATGTTTGGTCTGATCCCGGAAGACAGGGCTAGTCTTTAGCCGTATCTAATCTATGAGGTTAGATGGCCCATCTGGGCTCCCTGTTCCTCAGGGCAGAAACTTGAGTCTTAGTCTCTGGAAACTGCTCCTTAAGGGAAGAATGACAGTTGGTGTGTAGAATGAACGAAGCACCTTGCCCGAGGTCAAATGCCTAGCTCCTTGCTCCCAGGTGCCTCAGGACCTGTGTCTGCTGAAGGTAAGAATGAGGGAGGGACAGCAGCACATCCATCAGACATCACTCCCAGGTCAACCCACTTGTCAGAAACTGATCTCACTCTGGAGGAAATCGATGCAAAGGCTTTTCAGGTCCTTTAGTGCTGTCAGGAAACTTTCCATACTTCCTGCCAGGCCTACCTTTCAGCATGTATTTTAGCATTTAGTGTGCAAATCAGTTTAATACAGTCAAATTAATATCACGTACTTTCCAGAAAGAACAGTGATAGTCCCCCACCCCCACCCCTGCCCCTGGCTCTAATTAGGTCAATTCTATATTAATTTAATTCTAGCGTTTCCTTTTTAGAAGACCATAGACAAATGAGATCAGAGACTAGTGACCAGAGGTTATCTAGGTGTTACTTTATTGATCAACATTTTTCTCATTTTCTTTTTAAAAAAATTTTTTTAATGTTTTATTTATTTTTGAGAGAGAGAGAGACAGTGCAAGCAGGGGAGGGTCAGAGAGAGAGGGAGACACAGAATCTGAAGAGAGGTTCCAAGCTCTGAGCTGGTTGTCAGCACAGAGCCCAATGCGGGGCTTGAACCCACGAACAGCGAGATCATCATCTGAGCCGAAGTCAGATGCTCACCTGGCTGAGCCACCCAGGTGCCCCAACATTTTTCTCATTTTCAATGTGCCAGATACCGTGCTCAGTGCCGGAGAAATTTGACAGGACAAGATAGGTAAAAACTTATGCTTTTTTAGGATGGTGAAGAAACTGGAATATGCAACAATAGCTACTTCTGACATATGAAGAGAATAGAAAGGCCCAATTTTAGAGGGCCAAAATGAAAGAAAGAAAGAAAGAAAGAAAGAAAGAAAGAAAGAAAGAAAGAAAGAAAGAAAGAAAGAGAAAAATAAAACTGAGGTCAACAGGTTGAAATAACAACAAGGTTGTTATTGTAAGGAATTTCTAGCCAGGTATGAACTATTTTTTTCAAGGTAGTGAGTTCCCCATCACTAGGGCTGTCAGGCTACTTGACAGGTGTGTTATATAAGGAAAAAATTATCTTGTATTAGAAAAAGACACTGGACATCTGGTTGAGTTGGATACAATTCAATACACCTTCAAGCCATGAGATTACATGCTTCTAGAACATTTGATAACATATGTAAAGTCAAGAAAGCCAAATAATTTAGGGGAGCCTGGGTGGCTTAGTCGGTTAAGCGTCCGACTTTCGCTTAGGTCATGATCTCAAGGTTCGTGGGTTCGAGCCCCGCGTCGGGCTCTGTGCTGACTGCCAGCTCAGAGCCTGGAGCCTGTTTCAGTCTGTGACTCCCTCTCTCTCTGACCCTCCCCTGCTCACGCTGTCTCTCTCTCTCTCTCTCTCTCCTAGAAATAAATAAAACATTTAAAAAAATCTAAAAAAAGAAAGCCAAATAATTTAATAATACATAACAGAATTACAACCCCCATATTAATTTAAAAAGACCCTATAACTGTACAGTTTTATTAGCTCTCACCTTACCAGAAGGCTGCTTCTTCCTTGGGACCCACAGTACCAATTACCTAATAATATTTAGGTGAGAAACAGTGACACATCTTCAGGACGTGTCAAGTTGCTCCCATTTTTCAATACAGAGGTCACCAGCTGCTCTTTCACTGCCTCTGGGGAAACCAAGGCACATAAAAATGAAACCATGACCTTTGGAAGAATATCTAAAGCAATATCTGTATTTCTAGGTGGTTGAGCTGCAAAACAAACCCTATACAAGTTGGTCATTTCTTCTTCCATATGTGAACTCTTAAATCCAGCTCTCCCCCAAAGAGTTCAGAGGTCCTACTTTGCACATTTGGAAGGTGATTCTTACAGTTTTCTGGTTAGGAAATATTCTTGTATTGTAGCTGATGCAAATAAAATTCCTCCTTCTTCTACTGACCTTCCACTCAAGCATGAGTGGGGCAGGGACAGAGAAGGACCTACAGAATCAGAAGGAGGCTCCAGGCTCCAAGCTGTCAGCGCAGAGCCCGATGCGGGGCCTGAACTCACGAACCGCAAGATCATGACCTACCTGAACTGAAGTCTGACGCTCAACCGACTGAACCCCCCAAGCCCCCCACTGCCTGCGAGCGTTTCAGGAGCTTCTTGCTTCCCAGGTTCCTGACTATTGTGTTTGGGTTATACTTCATTGCACAGGGTTTGCAAAGAAAGGTAGTTTATAGAAGAACAGAATGTTCTCTGACGTAAGTGTATGCTCCTTCCCTGGCCCATTAAGGTACAGCCTGTGCAGTGCCGCACTTTGCAGGACAAAGCTGGCCATGAAGCGTCAGGGGACACCCGGGCGGGAGGTGGGGAGGACAGATAGTAGCTCGAATGAGAGCATAGGCCCTAGCAACAGACGTTTGCTTACTGATTCTAGAACACTTACTGCGTGACCTTTCGTAAGTTCCCTAACCTCTCTGTACCCTGGTTTCCTTATCTAGAAAAGGAAAATAATAAACTTGACTTGGGTTTGGTATTGGACAAAATAGCATATGCCTGTGGGACACAGTTACGTACTTAATAAATGTGACCTGTTATTATTCCTATTACTGAGAGTTTTCTCTCAACGGTACTAGGAGAAACCCCATGGTGTCTGAGAAGCAGGAATCAGCTGTAATCTTTTTTTAAATGTTTATTTATTTTTGAGACAGAAATGGAGAGTGAGTGGGGGAGGGGCAGAGAGAAGGAAGACACAGAATCTGAAGCAGACTCCAGGCTCTGAGCTGTCAACCCAGAGCCGGATGCAGGGCTCGAACCCACAAACCATAAGATCATGACTGGAGCCGAAGTCGGACGCTTAACCGACTGAGCCACCCAGGCGCCCCTCAGCTGTGGTCTTTTAGGTAAAGAACACTGAGAGCTAAAGGCCTCATGGGAGTTTGGCCCTGGGATGAGAGTCATGCCTCTGCGATAAAGCACCTCTTTTCCAGGTGAGGGTCCTGACATGTAAGGGAACCCCCAAGCTGACTGATGTGAGCCAGCCCCGGGGTCTTACCTGTCTTCTGTCTAGTTTGCATCTCCTGTGACGTACTGGTCGGTGCTTCTGCCAAGACCCCATGGTCACTTACTACTGCCCCTAGTAGCAGGACCCAGGTCCACTCACCCCAGAAGTGTATTGCATGTTAATGACTTCCCTCAGAGCCTGCATATCTTCAAGTGAATCTGGGGTCACTTAGTCCCTCAGTTTCTCCTTTCCTCACTAGAAAAAATGGGGACAGTAATGTCTCACACGCAGGATCATGGTGAGAATCAGATAGTAGCACGTGCGAAAACTTACGATTTTAGACATTTCTGTTATTCTGTAGTAGTAATATGAGTAATAATTATTCTCTTTTGCTTTAAGATTTTGCAATAGGGCTCTTTAGAATCAGAGTGGCCAGCGGGCTCTGACTGATGCTCTCAGTCCCACACTCTAATACAAAATAGCTTTTCGGGGTGGTGGGGGCTAGGCTCCAGCCTCGATGACAAACTGGCAACCTCCGAGGCCGGAAGGGGGTATTGTCTGGGACCTGGAAGAGCTATATGTCCCCCGCTTGCCTCTGAGAAGCAACTGGTTGAGCTAATGGTAAGGTGCAACCTAACTTCGCCAAAGTCCTTATCAGAATTTTCCAGGCTTCTAGCTCAGCCCTGCCCCCAGTGCCCTCCTCGCCTTTGCTCCAGGGGCATTCTCAGCGCGGGGCGAGGCTTGCTTTCTCTTTTTTGTTCCTTTTTTGTTTTTCAAACAACCACTTGGAAATGCCGCCTTGAGGGATATGAGGCCGAGGGTTGCATAAAAGCTCCCAGGCACTCTGTCCTGCACACTCAGAGCCTGCTTGCTCCGTCCTTACCTCCACCAGCCTCTTGACGCTCCCCGCCGGCACCATGTTCCGGAAGGCTCTGGTAGTCACAGCCTGGTTTACCTTGGCTGTGGCTTTTCCCGTAATACCCCAGGGTAAGTGCACCACTGCGGGGTCTGCTGGAGAGCGGAACCAAAATTCTTTCATGGGGTGTGTGTGCGTATGTGTGTGTGTGTTGGGGGGGTGTCTTTCTGCAGAAACAGAAAGAACAACAGAGACCAGCCATGAATGTTGTAAAGTGAAATGGGTGAAATTATATCAACTTGGTGTTAAAAGTTGGGGATGGGCAGGATGCGTGAGCTTGGACGCCTTGGACACACGGAGTGCTAAGCCAAAATGTGGATTAGAGGCTTGAATTGACCTCATAAAGGTAGTATGTTTGGGCTAGATGGGCTTCGGGTGGGTGATAGGAGAATCACTGAGGATTTCCTGGGGTCCTATTCACTTGTGGATGCTAAAGAGGCTTTATTCTATTTAGCGCAGGTTGAAAAGTCCTAGGTTGTATCCTCATTTTATAGTAGAGAATAGTTCAAAGTGCCTCAGGGGTTAATTGGGTCACGTGCAATGGAAATCGGTGGGTCTGGAATGGAAGCTTGTGAATCACACTGAGAAAGGAAAGACATAGGTGTCTTCCTGGGCCAGAGAGAAAGAACGCTTTCTCCCAAAGGCTTTCTTTTCTAGTTCTTTCTGAACTCACTTTGATTTCTCAAGAGAAAGCATGTTCATTCATTTGCATTGAGATAATTACTTTCAGGGCCACTGGGTGGCCAAGTCAGTTAAGCGTCCAACCCTTTTTTTTTTTTTTTTTTANCGGGCTCTGTTGACAGTATGGAGCCTGCTTTGGATTCTCGGTCTCCCTCTCTGCTCCTCCCCCGCCATGTGCACGTGCACGCCCCTGCACGCACTTTCTCTCTCTCTCTCAAAAATAAACATTAAAAATTTTTTTTAAATACGTTCCCCCATCCTCTTCCTCCCAGTGCTCCCTCTGGTAAGATTTCAATTGATCAGATGCTTTTTTGGGGTTCTTTACTGCATATGCATGAATGATAACAGAATACTGACTAAATTAGAGGCCTAACGATTTGGGCCTCATTGGCAACATGCCCGTTGTGGCTAGGCAGCCACAATGACTGAGTATCCTTCACCAAATCTCAAGAAGACCCTGGTTGTATTCTCATGAGGTCTACATGGTCATGATGCTCTTATCCTGAACAAACCCCCAAATGTCTGGATTGTGCCTTCTGTGGGAAAGACTGGAAGTCCTAGACTTCACCCAATAAGTGAAAAAATGGTAGGAGTAGCCCACTTTAGAGTCAATCCCATTCTGGCTTATGCACTTTGGAAATAGCTGTTTTCCCAGCTCCTTGCCCCCTTTTGGGTTTTCTTTTTAGTTTTCAGGAACCCAGAAGGATTATATCCAAGAAAGGATATCATTGGAGTTTTTATTCTGTTTCTGTCTGACCAATTTGCATATTTGAGGCCCAGTATTGAATTCTTCTTCCTTTCTTTCGACCCTCTCAAAAGAAAGGTGGTGTAAGGGGGCTCTGAGCATACTCCTGCGTGACAGTTAGTCTGCTTGTGCCTTTCTAGCACTGGCAGGAGAGAAACTTGTGGTGAGACCATATTTGACTCAATATACCCTTTTATGTTCCAGGTTTTCCCCAGAAAAAGCCCTAGCTTGAAATAGTGTAGAGATGGTGAAAATATTCTTCCTAGAAAGTACTTAAATAACAATAATTCTTCTCTTTCTCCCTCTTCTTTTGGCTCCTCTAGCATTCCTTCCTGGACTAGACCTAGTCACTGAGATTGACATGATTAATGCCCTTGGATTGACCATTGAACTAGAGTCCTCCACCATCCTGGCGTCGTCTACTGACCCAAAGTCCACTGCCACTGTAGAGTCCCCCACCGACCTGGAGTCGTCCACCAGCACAGAGTCCACTGCGGCCCTGGAGTCAACCATTGACCCAGAATATTCCACCGACATGGGGTACTCCACTGACATGGAGTTCACCACTGACCTGGAGTCCACTGCCATCCCAGAGTCATCCACTGACCTAATCTCCACTGGTGCAGAATCGACCACAGATATGCATCTTGAGAGCACAGCCCCTTCAGAGGAGGCCTGGACAAGAGTTGGTGAGCTCCCATTGCGTTTCTGAGAGAAAGCATGCTTTCTCCTCCAGTGTACTTGCTTTCCCAATGTAAGCTGATGAGCATACCCATCTTCCATTTTGTTGTCCTAGAATTATCTACTGAGGTGGAATGAAACACTCATAGCTTTGAGGAAGCAACTGCTGAGTCTACAGATAAGGATTTCTGACGTCAAAAATGCAGAAATTTCTTCCTCCCACCCTCCCTCCCTTTCCTTGTTTATAGGTCTTTACGTAGAAATGTCTGTCCTCTGGTAACTTATACATTTGGGGATACTTTTGTTCCTTTGTTCTCTGTGGTAGAGTAAGTTTTGCCAAAAGTTCTCTGAAACCTGAGGCAAATTGGAACGTCTCCCCCCCGCCCCCCGAGTGNCAACATAGCGCATCCTAGAGGTCTGCCGAGTTCTGACCAGGCCCAGCCTTCAGGGCTTCTCAGAGAGGAGGGGCTCCTTAGTGTCTCGGATGGACTGAAAAATGTGGTGGCCGAAAAGGGGGTAACAATTTCCTTTTCTTTGCCTGTTCATTACAATTCAGTTTACATAGAGAACTTTTTGAGATAAGGGTATGGTAAATGTAAATTATATTTGAATATAGACTGAACAAAAGAGAAAAGGGATTTAAAAGCGTTGAGTTAAGCAATGGTCCTATCTTTGCCCATCCCTCTTTCACACCTCCACCTTCTTTCACTTTCCTGTCTTCTACCTAGCCAAGGGGCCATAAGACTTCAATGCTCTCTACCCCCACAAAACAAACCCCAATACTTTAAGGGATGCCTGGGATTTTTGCTAAGAAAGAGTCTTGGATCTTACCTACAAAAGCAAATTTCTATGCAATCTGATTCTCATGTCTGCAAATAATAGCTAACATTTATCGAGATCATCTGTATTCTCGCACTGCTCTAAGTGTATTGGGGTATCTCAAGTAGTAGTAGAAGGAATCTAGAAATTGAATGTTAGTGGAAAGACTTATTTTGAGAAAGGGTTGTTTCCCTGGCTTTAAAATCTTCCCTGCCACTAATTGTCTTCCTCAGAGAATAGACATCATTTGCAACATGAAGCTCTACTTGATTCAATATTGTGTTCTAATTATCCAAACTGTAATTTGGTTTGATTAAAGAGTTCATCTGTGTTAAGGAAGTCTCCCGCTGCCCCCTCCTATGGGACATTAGGAAAATTCTCATGTTCGACTACAAGGCCCATCAGGTCATTTCTGCTAATACACTGGACCTCATACCTGCCTATCAGAACAATCTTTCTGACTGTGGAAGTTACCAGTAAAATGAGGCTCTTTGCTTTTTTTCCCCCTCACCATATGTATTTAACTTTTTTT
Organism: Crocuta crocuta; assembly: GCF_008692635.1. Classification (NCBI taxonomy): domain Eukaryota; kingdom Metazoa; phylum Chordata; class Mammalia; order Carnivora; family Hyaenidae; genus Crocuta; species Crocuta crocuta. The sequence goes on from NW_027528869.1 coordinate 6,146,670, forward strand.
TCAGTTTTATTGAGATGTAATAAGTTTAAGGTGTGCAACATAATGATTTGATATAAATATATATTGAGAAGCTTTGGTTTTTAATAGAGAAAATCAATGGAGGGTTTTCACCTTTTAAATTAAGAAACTTACTCCTTTATTTCTAGATGCCACTGCCGCTAATTCAGAAGAGCCCATGACTAGAGGTAGAGGTAAGGCCAAACAGCGCCGTCTTTTTTGTCTATTCTTGGTCTTTGAGGGATGTTTTTCTTGGAAGGCTCTCCAGGACAGACTCAGGAAGTAGGACTCTGGTAGGTACTCTGCCTCTGTCTACACCCTTCTCACTCATGTTTGCTCAGCTTCTGGGGGAGAAGAGGAAACACGGTTCTTACACGTGAAGTTATGACAGGTTCATGTGCTGCTCTCAGGGACTTGTGTGAGTGGAGATCTATCTCCCCTTTAACTAGATTGTCCTCATGGAGCGCATCTGGGTTCCCTTTCTAACAGTAGGATTTCAGGCACGGCGGAGGGCCTTGGCAGTTGGGAGAAGGAAGGCTTGGGGGCCACAGACTTAGTGGAGCCCTCCGTTTACTGGGGCTACTTGACGCTGTTAGCTGAACGCCAGACACACTGTGAGTGATCCTACCTGAAGTGATTAAAACCATTTCTTATTTGCAGATGAGCCCACCACCTCTGTGGAAAGCACCGAGTCCATCTCAGTACCTTTTTGTAAGTTTCTTCTCTCTTGCCCTGATTCCTTATCAAGGGTTTGATACCACTTTCAGTGCTGGCTTTCATACTCCTGGGGAAGGAGTCCAAACTGACAGCTTCCCAGATAGATGCTGAGATCGGTTATTAAAGTTCCCATGGAGCTCAAAGGCAACCTCTGTCCTCTCCGATGTTTATCTCGACAGTCTAACTGGCTGTTCAGCAACCAAACAGGCAGGATAAATAAGTCTTCCTTGAGTTTCCCAAGATTCCATTCTCCTGTCTGTCTTGGCTGTGGATTCCAATTCAGTATATGGAGGCTTTATTAAGAAGAGCCTGAATAAAAGTGATCAGATTTTTCCAATGCATAGAATATACAATTTAGTTAAAAACTATAAAGCCTGAGTACTGAATCAGAAGGTCCCAGTTTTACTAAGTGGCCTCATTTTTGGCTTTTTTGGAAGCCTCTAAGATGCTCTCCTCATGAAGTAAAATAGCTACCTGGACAGTGTAAATATCTGACTTGAGACACAAGAAGAGGGAGGGAGAATAAGGAGTTTACACCTTAAAGAAATGAAGTCACATGTCCGGGGCACAGCGGGCAGGGGGAAAGATGGGTCTGATCTGTTGAACACTAGTTTCTCTCTGTAACTCTTTTGTTTTTTCTTTAATTTAGAAAATGAAGGAGATTTTCCATTTGTTGGGTCTATCACCCTTCTATCCACAACTTTCTGAGAAGATGCTCAGCTTCTGAACGAGGCTTCCATCCCGTTATTGGAGACTAAATATTGCAAAGGCTTAGTAGGACACAGGAAGTACCAGTTGAGGGTAAACAGTGACAGGAATTGGACCCACACAAAGAAGGGGTGCCTTTCAACCCTGTCCTATTTCACAGGGGCTCAATAAATGATTACTGGAAATGCATTTTGAAGGGGGGGGGGGGCGTTANTTGCTTAGTTGCCATGTGTGAGCACTAATAATCATTTTATTCCTCTCTGGTAGATACTTTATACACAGGCTCTAACTCTTGATGGCCCAAGAAAGCATGAAATCAACTATGGAAAGCATATTAGTTTTCCTCTTCCTGCTTTAACAAATTACTCCAAATTTAGTGTTTTAAAACAACACAGCCCTATTTTACAGTTTTGTAGCTCGAAGACTGAAGGGATCTCACTGGGTTAAAAATGTGTTGGGGGTGGGGGGCTCCCGGGTGACTCAGTCGGTTACGTGACCAACTTTGGTTCGGGTCATGATCACGTGGTCTATGAGTTTGAGCCCCACATGGGGCTCTGTGCTGACAGCTAGGAACCCTGTGCCTGCTTCAGATTTTGTGTCTCCCTATCTCTCTGCCCTTCCCCTGCTCATGCTTCATCTCTCTCTCTCAAAAATAAAAAACATTAAAAAAAATTTTTTAAATGCGTTGGTGGGGCTGAGTTTCTTTCTGGAGGCTTTGTGGAAAAATCTGTTTTCTTGCCTGCTTTGCTTGGCCCTCTTTCATCTTGAAAGCCAGCAGTGGTTGGTGGTTCTCTCATTATATCACAGTCACTCACACTGACTACTGCTTGCCTCTTCGACATTTAAGGACGCTAAGAACACACTGGGCTCCACCTGGATAACCCAGGACAGCCTCCATCTCAAGGTTAATTGACTGGCAACCTTGATTCCCATTTGCCATGTAATTTATCATATCTGCTGATTCTGAGAATTAGTCGGTGAGCATATTGGTGAGGCCATTTTTCATTCCACAGACAAAATAAGACATCTCACTCTAGAAATGGTTTGGTTCATTGCAGGATGGAGATAATTACCCCTTTTTAAAAAATTTACACTAGATTTTTACAAGAGGATATACACGAGTTTATGTCAAATTGTGTGGCGCATATTTATACTTTGCAGCATGCAATAGTGTAAATGACAAACTAAAATGGCGGAAATGTAGAGTGCTATGCAGACTTGAAAGGGGAGATAAGGATTTTAGGTGTTTAGGTGTTACCACTTGGGAACCCCAGCATCCTTTTGCAAAATGAGTTAATTACACCAAATTGATTGAAAATTCTCTTTGTCTTCTTAATCTATTTCGACAAATAATACACCAATGTTTGGGAATATTAAGGTAAAGAATTAGTAGCTTCCTAGCTTGTCTCAGGGAAAATTATTCCATACTTTCCAGTGATTTTTACACAATATGCAATAAATCCATCCCTCTTATGGTGAGTTTCTAACAGAGCACAACAGAATTTATCCTGCCCCTTATCTCAGGTCTTTTCTTCTAAATAGGAAAGGAGTTCCAAAGCCTTAGCCGATCTCTTTCAAGACGATAAATCTATTTCTATTTTGCCAGTCACTGTTTTCACAATTTTTCTTCCTATTTTCTCCTTAGTTTCAAGTAGATTTCAGCATGGACTTTAATGATGGACTATTGGAGTGGTTTGCGCAATTTAGCCAGGAAAATGTTAGGCACTCGTTAGTGTATACATAGAATAGAAAAAAGATTTCATTTCAAATTCCAACTGATTAAAGGTAGCTGCCTAGAAAATAATGAGGTTAGTACCCAACCTGGGGATTGGTTGAAGGGAAAATTTGTAACAAGGTGCATGCTGACCATCTGCTGATCCTGGTAGAAATGGCATAGACGCTATAGATTCAGATGAGGTCATTTAGGAATAGTATATATATATATATACTGGAGGAGTAAGTCACCAGACAGCCTTGTGGAAACTTGACATACAGAGTAAGCAAATGACAAGGAGCCCTACACAATTATTCTCATAATAGCACCTACCCCTGAAGGCTTGCCTGTGTGAGGCATGGACTGAGCTGAGAACTTTACATAAGTTATTTACACCATGTAAATATGTATGATATTAATTGCACACAATTACACCCCAAAAGTAAAATAATATTTGTGCAATTTACAAATATAAATATTGGACAAGTTTTGATAATAGTGTAAGCTATTATGTTTCTGTAATCCAGGAACACCCTAGTTTTCAAATATTTGGTTAGCCTTAGGCTGTTTACACTTATTGTAATTATTGATATGCTGGGGCTTAAATCTGGGAAGAGTAGAAGTGCCTTGTTACTGCTTCCCCAGTAGTCTCCATGGACATCACTCCAGTGTGGAGAGAATTGTTGCTTCCTTACTACTGAATGGGGGAGGAAGTCCAAGGTCCTAATCTAGTCTACACTGGCATTATGGGGTGGGGGAAAAGGGGTGCAAACTGCTAGCTAAGGGAAGTTCCAGCTCCTAATCTACTTTCTCTGACACTAGTCAGAGGGTTGAGGCACCTGTGACAGTCTGGCAAGTGCAGAAGTCTCAGCTCTCCACATGGGGTCAATTTTTTTCTGTAATGTTTGACTGTAGTAAAGTGATTATTATTTAAATGTTTTCTGCTTTGCCAGGCTGTTTCCTGGTCCTTTAGCTAGGAGAAAATAGGCTTTTGTTTGGGGCTTTTTTTCATCGGTGCCCATTGGCATTTCTCTTATAGCTGGCTTTTTCAGAAACAAGTGTGAGATTTATAAAGCAAAAAAGAAAACTTAGAGAACTCACCACCATGTTGTTTCTCGGGTCCCTAACCATCTGCCTCGTTCTCTCCAATCTGCAGTCTTCTTGTGTTCGTTTTATATGTAAAGTCCAGGATTTTTAGTTCCTTGGGTGGAGGAATAGAAAAATGTGAATATACTTTCCGGAGGTAGACCTTGGTTTATTTTAACATAAATAAAGAAGGAGCAGGCACTTTTCAGTTGAAACTGGGCTTTGGTTTTCATGTTGAAACACCTGAGGGAAGATTACTTGGGGATGCCACTACTCCACGTATAGATAGAGGATAGGCTGAATCTTTTATATGTCAATGTGCAGAGTCACTGACATTTCAATGAGGAATGAGTTAGGCATATTGATGCTCAGAAGCTGTCAGATGAGATATCATGATGGATTCACTCATCTTCGGGTGTTTTTTTTTTAGATGGCTTTTCTGTTTCTTTTTGAATGCTTCTAGTGCTGAAGAGAGCAGCTCCTTTTCACATCATCTGTTTTTTGGTTGATTCATTATCAGAAAATTGTCACAAGGGAGGAAAAGTAAAGACTCTTTGAATAAAAGAATAGTTGAATGGGTCTGCATTTGTTGATCTTTTATTGCCATACATCATGCTGGGTAATTTTACATACATTTTGTATTTAACTCTTATAAATAACCGTGTTACATAATCTATGACAGCATAGGTTAAAATTATAACACTTATGCCAATTCTATAGCCAAAGTACGGAAAGAGCCCAGATGTCCATCAACGGATGAATGGAGAAAGAAGATATGGTATATGTATATTATACACATACATACATATATATGTGTACATGCAATGGAGTATTACTCAGCAATCAAAAAGAATGAAATCTCGCCCTTTACAACTACATGGATGAAACTGGAGGGTATAAGCAAAATTAGTCAGAGAAAAACAAATATATTACTTCACTCATACGAGGAATTTAAGAAACAAAACAGATGAACTTAAAGGAAGGGAAGCAAAAATAAGATAAAAACTGAGGGAGACAAACCATAAGTAACTCTTAAATACAGAGAACAAACTGAGGGTAGCAGGCAGGGTGTTGAGTGGGGGAATGGGCTAAATGGGAGATGGGCATGAAAAAGAACAGTTGGGATGAGCACTGGGTGTTATATGTAAGCGATGAATCACTAAATTCTATTCCTGAAATCATTATTACACTGTATGTTAACTAACTTGGATTTAAATTAAAAAATATATATATATATATAAATAAAGTATATTTGGCATACAATAGTATACTAACTTCAAGTGTACAACATAGTGATTTGACAAGTCTATACATTACTCAGTGCTCACCATAATAAATGTAGTTATCACCTGTTAAATTTTTTTAAAAACTTGTGTTTTACACATTAAAAGAATGCTTTTACAATGCGACAGCAACAGCAGCAAAGTGTTACAGACATTTTAGGACAATCAAAAGGAAAATTATAAACCATAATATATAGAGACCAAAAAGAGAACGGTTAATGTCATAACAGAAAGAAAGATAATATACTCAAGTACCAGTGGAAGCCTGCTTGGGGGAAAGTGGTACCAAATAGACGGACGCCAGTTGTCTTCCCAAAACACTGGCAAGGCTCAGGGGCTATATAGGCAGAGGTGCTCTGGAGATTGGGTTGAAGGACAGGTGATGATGGTGGTAAAACAGGCAGCAGGAAAGAGATTCATATCCTCCCTGATTCCAGAAGGAGAGATGCGATTTATTCTCTGGAAAGCTGAAACAGAAAAGCCCTGGACTTGGAGTCGCTATCACTGAAGAAGGTACAAGGGAGATGTCATTCTAAAAGCAGGGCAGTGGGGTGAAATGAATGGACAGGTGCCTCATCTCATACCCTGGCCAGCTCCAAAGTGCCCGCAGTGAAGATTATGTCTGCCAAGCAGGAGGCAGGCAGATTCTTCTAGAGACTCAGAGCGCTCTCAGAGATAGCCTCTGGAGATAGGTCTTCAGCAAAATAGGTCTCAGGCCACCTGATCGTCCTACTGTGAGGCACGTGATTCTACAAAAGCCTTCCAAGGCACATAGCTTTCTGATGATCTGTGTCCAATGTTATGTATAAAAAGAAAGCAGGGCATCACTAGGTATTTGAAGAAAATCTCCATCAAAGAACGCTTAAGAAATAGCCAAAGGGGAATTCAGAAGAAACAGAAACCATGAAGAGAAGAAGAAACTTTTAAGAAACTACAATTAATATATGCCGTGGGATAAGAATAGATACTGCAGGGGCTCCTGGGTGGCTCAGTCGGTTAAGCGTCCGACTTCGACTCAGGTCATGATCTCGCGGTTCGTGGGTTCGAGCCCCACGTCGGGCTCTGTGCTGACAGCTGGCTCAGAGCTTAGAGCCTGCTTTGGATTCTGTGTTTCCCTCTCTCTCTGACCCTCCCCTGCTCACGCTGTCTCTCTCTCTCTCTCAGAAATTAAAGACAAAAAAAAAAAAACATAAAAAATAAAAAAGAATAGATACTGCATCCTTGCAACATGAATAGGATGCTACTGAATAAAGAATCGGCCAGGGGTGCCTGGTTGGCTCAGTGGGAAGAGCATGCAACTCTCTCTCTCTCTCTTTTTTTAAAGTTTATTTATTTTTGAGAGAGAGAGCACACAAGCAGGGGAGGGGCAGAGAGATGGGGACAGAGGATCGAAAGCGAGCTCTGTGCTGACAGTAGAGAGCCTCATGTGAGGCTGGAACTCACCAACCCTGAGATCATGACCTGAGCTGAACTCAGCTGTCCAACCGTCTGAGCCGTTCAGGTGACCCTGGAAGAGTGTACAACTTCTTGATCTTGGGGTCATGAATTTGGGGTCAGAGTGAGAAAGAGATTGTCAATGAAAGGCTGAATTTCCAGAACTTAAGGACAGTTCTCTGTAATTGAAACTGCCCAGTAATTATGCACAGGCCCACACAGCATCTGCACGGGCCAGTGCAGGGGTGTAAATGGAGATCTACATACTCTAAATATGCACAAGTTATAAACTGAGCTAGATGGAACCTGGGTTCAGGTCACATATCCGCGCAGGTCTGCTGCCTTTTCCTTGGAGACTGCCCCTTTGACCAAGCTGAGAGACTAAAGGAGCCCTGTGTTCCCCCACGGCACCCCCACCCTTGCCAAGTGAGCTGCAGGGGGGAGGGCAGGCTGTTGGCAGGAAGAGCAAGAGGGAGGCTGGTCTCGTGGGGAAATGACTTGGTCAAGCTTGTGCGAGAACCTGCTGGGCAAGGTTTCCTCCCTCATGTGTCTTCTGCTTTGGGATTTCCAGAAAGTTTTGAACACCTCCCCAGTGTGTATCACTTAGCGCGGGAGTGGCGGACAGCACAGGTCCCCCGGGGTGGGGGAGAACCTGTCTGATTTGTTCCTGGTGCCCCAAGACAGACGCTCTGAATCGTCTCTCTTTACACATTCACAATCCTGCATTCTTAGTCCCGAAGGGCCTGTGTCCTTCTCCCATAATTCTTGTTTTTTAAAACTCTACTTGCAGAGGGGCGCTTGGGTGGCTCAGTCCATTAAGCATCCGACTCTTGGTTTCGGCTCAGGTCATGATCTCATGGTTTGTGGATTTGAGCCCCGCATCTGGATCCCTACTGAGCATGGAGCCTGCTTGGGATTCTCTCTCTCTCTCTCTCTCTCTCTGTCCCTCCCCCTCTCTCAAAACAAATAAGCACTTAAAACAAAGTAAAAATTTACTTACTGAGCTTTTAAAATAGTTCTAATGGGAGTAAAGAGAAAGAACATGCCTTTGGTTTCGGTGTCTGTGTGGGGCCCTTTCAAAATTGCAGGACACAGGATCAGGGGTCCATCTTGGAATACTGAGACCCCAGTACTATAAAAGAAAAAAAATCCACATGAGCATATATCTACTTCAATTTTAGGGATAAAAAGATGATGCTGAAGATTTCAGTGAGAAAAACAGTCATTTACAATGAACTGAGAACCAGCATGATAATAGAACAAGAGTGGAAGTCAGAAAACAGTGGAGCGGCATCATAAACATTCTGTGTAAGTGATTTTCTACTCTTATACCCAGTCAGAGTATCAGTTGGGTGTGAGGGGAGACGGAAGTCATTCTCAGACACAAAAGATCTCGAAATAGTTGCCTCTCGTGCATTCATTTGCAAGAAGATATGGCACAATGTGCCTCACCAAATGAAGAGAAAAAAGAAACGAGAAAGAGGAGGGCATTAACTCAAGATATCCATCATTCTACGTAGAAGGGAGAAAAGAAAATTTCCAAGACAAAAGCAAATTATTTGACAGGTGTGAGGGTGAGGAAAATTGCACTGAGAGGGACGTTGCAGATCTAAGTAGAGGTTGCAAGATGTGTTTAAAAAACAGGCACACAAATAAATGAGGAAAAAGATAATGATTAAATCTAGGAAAAACAAAGTTCTGCAATGAAGGAAATATAAGTAACAAGGGATGTTAGATGCAGAGTCGGCGTTGGTGACGATAGGATTTAACAATAAACAAAGGCAAAAGTACTTTTTTGTGCTAAAAGAACACCACCAAAGAATCTTCAGCCCCTGGATCTGGACGCTACAAGATTTAGCCCCTTTGCTGTCACTCACCCCACCTCTGTCCTCATCAGAAACAATTTGGGGAGAGCGAGGTTGTTATCAGAGGTCAAGTGGGGAGTGAAGGGTTGGAGTTGGGAGCGAGCTTTCCTTCTCCTTCCCTCTTGGTGCTTTTCCCTCCATGAAACTACCTAGGAAATCTCCAAGAGAATTACAGTAAAACCTTGGTTTGTAAGCACAGTTCGTTCCGGAAACATGCATGTAATCCAAAGCACTTGTATATCGAAGCGAATTTCAAGAACCATTGGCTCAGTTGTGATCGTGTGACGTTCAGCGTCAGCTACTACTCGTATTGCAAGACATCGCTCATTTACCAAGTTAAAATTTGTTAGAAAGGTTTGCTCATCTTACAGAACACTCGTAGAACAAGTTACTCGCAATCCAGGGTTTTACTGTACTTGTAAAGGCCTCACCATAGAGCTGTTTAATGTGGCGCCTGGCTTCTCCCAAGGCCAGTGATGACAGAGAAAGAGAGATTGAAGAACAAAAGAGAGTGACCAAGATGAAGCCACAGTGTCTTTTATAACTCATTCTCACAAGTGACATAGCACCATTTCTGCCACATTCTACTTTTTAAAATTAACTTTACTTAAACAAGAACAAAACCAAAAACAGTTCACCTGTTTCCCCCCATTCTCCATCTCCTGCTTTGGCAACCACTCACCTGTTCTCTGTATCAATGAGCTTGTTTTTTTTGTTTTTGTTTTTGTTTTTTTTTTAGTTTATTTATTTATTTTGAGAGAGAGAGAGCAAGCAAGCAGGTGAGGGGCATAGAAGAGAGAGAATCGCAAGGAGGCTTTGCACTGTCAGGGTGGAGCCCAATGCAGGGCTTGAACTCTCAAATCTGTAGATTGTGACCTGAGCTGAAACCAAGAGTTGGACACTTAACTGACTGATCCACCCAGGCGCCCCATATAAGCTTGGTTTTTTAACGATTAAACTTTCATTTAAGATTCCATATATAAGAGAGCTCATACGGCATTTGTCTTTTTCTGTCTATTCATGTAACATGATACTCTGTAGATCCATTCTTGTTGTCCCCGATTATTTTTATGGATGAGTATTTCTTACTTTTTTTGTCTGAATAACTTATGGTTGTTATTTCTTTTCTTTTTGCTAATTTCCATCTAACAAGTGTGCGGTGATATCTCACTATGGTTTTGATCTGAATTTCCCCAATGATTAAGGATGTAGGGTATCTTTTCATGTAGCCATTGGCCATCTGCATGTCTTCTTTGGAAAAGTGTCTATTCAGATCTTCTGCTCAGTTTTAACTAGGATTGTTTTTTGGTTTTGTTTTGCTATTGGGTTGTATGAGTTCTTTATATATTTTGGATATTAGCTTCTTATCAGATACATTATTTGCAAATATTTTCTCCCATTTAGTAGGTTGTTTTTCATATAGCCGATGGCTTTCTTTACTGTGCAGAAGCTTTTTTAAAGTTTATGGGTGCCTGAATGGCTCAGTTGGTTCAGCATCCGACTTCAGCTCAGGTTATGATCTCGTGGTTCGTGAGTTCAGCCCCTGCATCTGCTGTCAGCACAGAGCCGACTTTGGATCCTCTATCCACCCCCCTCTCTGTCCCTCCCCCACTTGCTCTCTCAAAAATAAATAAACATTAAAGAAGATAAAGTTTGATGTAGTCCCACTTGTTTATTTTTTACTTTTGCTATTGGTGTCAAATTCCAAAAATCTTCACCAAGACATATATCAAGAAACTTAGTGCCTGTGTGATATCTGCCATATTCTCTTGCTCACCTACACCGATCCTGATATAATGTGATAGGGGCCTAACAAGAGTGTGGATACCAAGAAGCTGGTGATCTCATGGTGATAATGTTGTTGATTTTCTTAAAAAAGCATGCTTTTTAGATATAACACGAACAATACAATCCATGAAAAAAAATAATTGAGAAGCTGGGGTTCATTAAAAAGAAAACTTTGGGGCGCCCGGGTGGCTTAGTCGGTTGAGCGTCCGACTTTCGCTTAGGTCATGATCTCGCGGTTCGTGGGTTCGAGCCCCGCGTCGGGCTCTGTGCTGACTGCCAGCTCGGAGCCTGGAGCCTGTTTCAGTCTGTGACTCCCTCTCTCTCTGACCCTCCCCTGCTCACGCTGTCTCTCTCTCTCTCTCTCTCCTAGAAATAAATAAAAAACATTTAAAAAAAATAAAATAAATAAAAAGAAAACTTTTCCTCTGCAAAAGAGTATGTCAAGAGAATTAGAAGGTGAGTCGTCAACTGGAAGAAAATATTTACAAAAAAACACATGTGATAAAGAATTGTTATCCGAAATGGACATAGGACCCTTAAAACTGAACAACAAGAAAACAATATGTGAAGGTGGGGGGTAGAGTTGCCACTGTCTGCAATATCAACCACAAATTCAAAATAAATAAGGCTCTTTTTGTCATGCCTGGGATCCCTCAATCCCTACTGCTAATTTAGGATAAGGGAGGTGGCATTTTGATGTCATAGTCTAGTATACTTCTCCACTCCTGCTTCATTAAATACTTTACTTATATTAACCTGCTTCCTCAAAGAGAGTGACCAGGAAGGACCATTTGGGTGCATTGTTGCACATCTTGCTCATAGCACACTGAAATGTTACATGTGGGTGGGAGAAAAGTGAGAACATGGGGCTTTACTATCTCTACGTTTCTCTGCGGAGAGAAAGAAATTTCACATCCTATTCTCTGTCTCTGAGACAGCTCTGTTGTACATTATCTCCTTCGTCTGCTCTGCATCCCCTAGGAAGGCCACCTCCAGCTGCTGTCTACTTTGATTACCATAGTATCTTCACAACTGAACTTCCCTGTACCTATCTCGTCATCCTCCAGTGTGTCCTTCATTCAGAGACCTCTCTAGAAACGCACGTGTTGTCTTGTCATTCCTCTGGTGATTTTCTTTATTGGGTTTCAATTCTGCTTTAAATAAAGTATAAGACCTTGGCGTAAATGAAGACATGACTGGTCTTATCCTTGTCTTCAGAACTCGGCAGCCTCATCTTTTTTCATTTCCCTCCCTTCCCACCCTCGCCCACTTCCCCACAGTCATCCCCCAAACCTGCAGCAATGTTAAGCACCCCCCACCCCACCTTTTTATGTTTCCATCATTTGTGCTCCAAGCTGAGCTCAGGGCCAGTAAGGCCACTGAGAAGAGGACCAGCAGCATTTTGGAGGAAGTTCTGGAGTGGTTCCCAACTCTGTGCTCGGACAGCGTCTTTTATAAAGATGAGCAGAACAATGGCATCTGTGTGCTCCATACTGGATGGGCATCAGGCGTCATCATTGGATAGACTAGGTTATGGTTTGCTCACTTCAAGTCAACTGCATCCCCTGTTTCTTTGGGACTCAGCCCAGCAGGGTAGGGTGGGTAGGATGTTGTTAGTGTCTCATTTCTAAAAGGTGCGTGTGACTTGGGCAAAGTTTTTGAAGGACTCATGTCCAAGCAATCAGCACAGATGCCACACAGATATTAGAATTGTTCTGTTGTTGTTTGATTTTCAGTCTGTTTGGTGAGACTCCTTCTCTGTTCTTCCACTGTGTTCTTGCACGCACGTGTGTGTGTTTGTGTATATGTGTGTGTATGTGTGTGTGTGTTGGCAGTGATCCTTTAGCCAAAAGTGAAGATGGTTGATATCTTTGGTTATTATTATGGTCCAGACTTCATCATTCATGACGTGTGTGTACCTATGTCTGTAATATGTAGCTAAACTTTTTGATGACGTGGAGATCATTTCTGTTTAACTTTAAAATGCGTGAGGAAAATATACACTTGAGCACACATGGATGGCAGAAGGATGACCCTCAGCCTATTTGGACCCCAAAGATCATCCAACATCATCCAGATCCAAGATCTGGCTCTAATAGGAAAGTCTTGGTGTTGTAGAAGACAGATGACCTAACACTTCCTATTCCTATTAATAACGTTAGGAGTTACACTATTTAGTGAGAACAAAGGTGGACACAGAATCCACCATGGGGAGTTCTAGATCAGAACAAAATGAATACACAGTTCCTTGACTGAATCATGCCATTTTGTGTCTCTAGGACTTCTTCCATTCTGCTGCCTTTTCCTAAAATCTTCTGTAAGATTCCGTTTGGGTTTTACTTCATTTAGGAAATATTTTGAACCACCCCTCTAATAATGTAGTAGCCACAAGTACCAGACTGAAGACAGTCTGATGTTCCTTCAAAGCCCCAATTGCATTGCACTGATCTTCTGTTATTCAGTCAGTTTCTATGCTATTCTGTGCTATTTTCTCAGATTGCTCTTCAACACAGGGAATTCTCTCTGCAATATCCTGACACTCATTTCTCCCCATTCTTCTTCTGCAACATATTTGTTGACATTTTACCTCCTGAATCAATCCACCCCACCCCTTACTTATTTCCTCTCTCATATCTAGTGGGTGTTGGTGTTAAACAGTTTGGAGGAAATCTTTAATTTAATCATCTAAATTAGGGGCTATCCTACTCTTTGCTAGGGTTGTTGTCTTTTCTTTTTTAATTTGGCAACAAGGTATTAATGTGTCTCCAAGAAGTCTTTCTAGTTACCTGCATTCTTCTCTCCAGCTGCTGATTATTTTGTTATATTTAGCAGTTGTTTTTGTTGCTGAAGATCACGATTGACCAGTATTGTTAGGTGACACTTATTTCAGAACTAGTGTAAGTCTTAGTTATTCTTCAGTTTTTGTGCAAGGCTAGTGGTAATCTGAGGATGGTTTTGGTTGGGGTAACACGGGGAGGACCATGTGGCCCCAAATCCTAAAAGAGAGGCTCCTTGATCGATATAGATGAATGGATTCTTTGCCATGCATATAAGTGTCTAGGTCTGGCCCTTTCCAAACGGTTGCAGGTAATATTACAGGAAGGCTTTGCAGATAACCTTCCTCTTGCAGGTGACTGGGCAGTTTGGTTTCTTTTCCTGGCATAATTATGGTTGTATTCCCCAGAGGAGGGAATATATTACTGGCTGGCAATTTTTCTCTGGCTATGTGGGAAAACACAGTTGTTTGTAGGAGGAAAGGAGTAGTTTCTAGGACCTAATAGGTCCCCTTGGTAACTGAGATGTCTGTCTCTGTTTTCTCCAGACACCATTTGGGAAGGGAAACTGGAGGTGAGCTGTCTGACAAGTGGTTGGTGGTAGATCTTCAGGCAGAATAGGAGGGTCAGAGATAAGTCACAGAGGGGAGAGTGCCAGGCAAGCTTACTCACACTGCGTGGGTGGCTGCAGAGGGGTAGTCCTGCTCGAAGACCGCCTTCTCTTGAGCTTGGAAGTGAAAAAGAGCAGGTGGTTTTTCAAAATCTCACCCAGCACGGGTTCTTTGACTAAACTTCTTTAGTGTCAGCACTAAATGAGTAAAATCAATTAGTGTGTAATTAAAAAGTCAATATTGACTATGACCTCACCAGACACANAGGTTCTTTGACTAAACTTCCTTAGTGTCAGCAATGAGTAAAATCGATTAGTGTGTAATTAAAAAGTTAATATTGACTATGACCTCACCAGACACAACAGAAAGAGGGGAAGAAAAGAAGACTATTAACTAGGAAGGGCAGGGTTGAACCAATGAGCAAGACCGTAGGAGGAGCTTAGGTACCTTAAGAGGAATTGAAACTGTCAAGCAATCCACTTGCCTTCTAATATGCATGTTTAACTCACTATGTCCCAGATAGAATTCTGGATTTCCAGATCTTAAAACTTGCTCTCCTTCCATCATTTCTCAGTTAGTGACAGTTGTTTCAAACATTTGTTCAAAAATATGGAAGTCATTCTTGACCTCTCACTCATCTTGCCCCATCACCCTTAGCTAGTGCAATCAGGTCTTCCTTCAAAATAAACCATAAAAATATGGCTCTTTCCATAATCTCTACCACCAGACTCAGGTTCAGGCAGTAATCATTCCCTCCTGGAGGACTTTCACAATCTCCCACTGCCCTCTACCACATCCTGTATCAGTTCTCCTCAATGACAGTCAGAGAGATCTTTGAAAAATATAAAGTAGATCAAGTAGCTTAATCCCCTTCCCCCCACCTAATTTTCCCATTGCCCTTGTCGTAAGATGTACATTTCATATTTGAGCTCTTTCCAGAACCACATTTCTCTTTCTTGAAAAGTGCTAAGCTCTCTGAATGTGAAGAAAGCAGACTCTTCTCAAGCTTCAGTTTTCTAAGGATAAGCTTACCAGGAGAGACGGATATTGACAGAGTGGTTACCTTGTGCTGAGGTAGTAAGTGAATTGCAGTGGGTTCCTCTGGTCCAGAGCTGAATTGGAAGAAATGACAAGGAAGTTGAATCCACTAAGCATTCTGATGACATAATGACCAAATAAGCACCATTGTCTTTGGGAAGAATTGAACTTTGCATAGACTTTCCTAAAAATCCTGGCTGCACTATTATGATATTGGTCCACATATTTTAATCTCATGTTCGCTTTCAATAAATACATATTCCACAATTATTTTAGCGGCTCTACCTTTCCTGGCCTACAATGATAATAATAGGTAACATGTAGTAAACAGCTACCATACATCATTTGATTAAACGTGAAGTCATAAACTACTCAGGAATTTACAAAAAGGGGAATGTTACATATTAAAATCTATGGATCTGACAAACATTCTACTTATAGAAGTTCATGGAATTAAATAATTGTATTTACGAAATAAGATATTGGAAAAATAAGTGAAATGAATATTAAATTCAAGAAGACAGCAAAAGAACAACAAAACAAACAATACAAATGGCAAAAATATAAAGCTAAAATTAGAATAAAAATTTAAAAAATTAAATATAACTGAGACTATTTTCATTGAATACATAAACAATAGGCTAACCTAATTAACAAAGAAGTCATGATTGGTAAAATAACATGTATTAAACATACATAGTGCAACTGTATGCCAACTAATTTTAAATTCTGATTGAAGCAGACTATTAATAAAATATAAATGAACACAGTTGACCCAAGAATATATTATTGTCACAAATAGACCAATACTCATGGATGAAATTGATGAAGTTATTTAAAAATTACCTCTGTTAGAAAGGACAGTTCCACATGGTTTTAAGTGTTATTTCTTTTTAATCTTTGAAGAATAGACCAGTATTATGCTCTTTAGACTTCTCTACTGCATAGAGAAAAGAAAAAATGTCCATTTATTTTTACAAAGCTACCATTATTCTGACAACAAAATATTCTGTATGAGCAGAATTAAATTTGGACAACAAAACAAAAACGAATATATATTCTTATTAATTCATTTAAGAGCTTTTTCAAATAATGAAAACTTGAGAACAATTTTGGTTTTCTTCAGTCATTTCATATACCATTAACAATCATTGTGCATGAGATTTGATCAAGAAATTAAAACAGAACACGTGTTTGCATTGCTTTTTGACCCAACTGCTCTGAAATGTTTGAAAGTACTCTTTAAAAGAACGAATTCATAACATTTCTGAAAAAGTAACAGAGAGAATTACTGCAGATTGGAAAGTGATGAAGCCCTCTTAAAGGTAGAAGGGTGAGCTATAGATTAACAGAGAAACAAAGTGAAAGGAAACTAATAGATGAAAGCATGTGGAAGACTGTGTCTCTGAGGAATAGATCAGAGTGTTCCAAGTTCAGAGTTGAATGGATATTGAGAGAGAGAGATGACCTTGTAGAAAATGCCAAGATGGATAATTGAGATAAACTGCATTTTTGACAATGTGGGTCTTCACTATTCTGCCTCTCCCATTGATACGGAGTGGAGGGCCATACTATATTCAACAGCAGGTTAAAACCCCATGTGTATTTTCTGTCCTAACTCCTAAGAGGTAGGTAACAGAGTACCTAGATACCTAGGTACTAGGTATTATAAGATTATAAGAATGGTGATGAAGGCAATTGTTTTGCAGACAATGATCGTAAGTCTTTGGGAAAATGATTTGAAAATAATACATAATCGGTGTACAGAAATGAATGTGGAAACTCAAAAGTCATTCCTGCTTTAGTGACAGTGGATGGTGCAAGACACCCTGAAAAGACTCCTAACCAAATCTTTTAATACTCAAGAAGATAATGTTTGCAGGAGATTAATAAAAGGAATTGAAGACTCCGCAGAGTTTACTGAAGGAATTAATTTCCTTATGATGCATCGGAAAGCATCAATTAAAAGAAGGTGAGGACAATAATGTTTTTACGACTCTTATCTCAGATTCTAAATTTCCTTAAGATATGGGACCTGTTATTTAACACAGGGCACACAGTTGCCAGCACGGCTATAGAATTGAGAAAAACAATGTCTTTTCTTCTTCAAGTGGCGGAAGTACCAGTTGAGATAAGATTTCAATGTTGAAGCCAATTGGGGGAAGTATTTTGCCAATAATGGTCATAGACAACTATGAGAAACAAGGGTGTTTCCTAAGCATGACATTTCCTTCATGGGGAAAGATAGCATTTGATCCCGGGCTCAGACATACGGTTGAGCGGCTGTAGAATTGTCAGGTACTCAAGACCAAGAGAAGTAAATTCCCGACATCATGTCCTAAGTGTGGTGGACGTTGAGACTGTTAATGTCCTCCAATTAAACCATGAGAAAACTGTGGTGCCCTTGGGATTTATTGAAAACTAGAAAGCAAAATTTGTCCTTTTAAAATAAGCAGCGAGATGGAAATTTCAGGATATCAAAAGATCTAGAGGTCATTCAAAGTGTTCTAGCACCCCTTTATTTTCTTTTTTTTTTAAATGTTTATTCATTTATTTTTAGAGAGAGAGAATGTGTGCCTGCGTGTGTGCATGAGCAGGGGAGGGGCAGAGGGAAAGGGAAAGAGGGAATCCCAAGCAGGCTCCATGCTCAGTGCAGAGCCCCACACAGGGATCCATCCTACAAACTGTAAGATCATGACCTGAGCCAAAATGGAAAAATGGACGCTCCACTGACTAAGCCACCCAGATGGCCCTCCCCTTTGTTTTCTAATCAAAGAAATATCATAAAACGCACTGCATATCACCATATTAATTTCAATGCCTTCCCTGTGAGAGGAATTTTTTAACGTCTGAGAATATATGGATTCTTTACTTATTGAAAAATTAAAGAGACATAGAGATGATAGAAGAGTCTTACATTATATAAAGTCTCAGAATAATAATATTAATTCTACCACCAACAATACAACTTCTTACAGCAGTCAAATTTTATGATAATTTTTTGCATATGCTCTCATTTTCCCATCCTATTTTTATTTTTATCTATTTTATTTTATTTTATTTTATTATTTTATTTTATTTTATGTAGGCTTTACACCAGCACAGAACCCAATGCATGGCTTGAACTCACAACCCTGAGATCAAGGCCAGGATGCTTAACCAACTGAACTACCTGTGTGTCCCTCCCCTCCTATTTTTAAGTGATGCTCTCTAGGTGTCTGGGTGGTTCAGTCGGTTAAGCATGGACTTCGGCTCAGGTTCTGGTCTCGCAGCTTGTGAATTTGAGCCCCGTGTCAAGCCCTGTGCTGACAGCTCAGAGCCTGGAGCCTGTTTTGGCTTCTGGGTCTCCCTCTCTGCCGTTCCTGGCTTGTGCTCTGTTTGTATATCTGTCTGTCTATCTGTCTGTCTGTCTGTCTCTCTCAAAAATAAACAAGTATTTTAAAAATAAAATAAAAAATAAATAAATGATGCTCCCATATCCACATGGTCATATTGTATAACCATCACTTTCTCTCTGTTAACCCTCACTTAGTTTTCATTGTACAAGTGACTGTATGTTTAATGTCCTACCAATACCTATATTGATTCTAGGCATTTTTGCTGGCTAAGCCTCATTCTCCAGTAAACGCTTCAGGAAGGGCTCATGAGGACAACATTCCCCTAGTTAATGACAGCTCATGTATTCCCTTTTACCAGAATGTCAGTTTTGCAGATAGAACTGTGAGATCAGGACCTGAGCCGCAGTAGGATGCTCAAACAACTGAGCCACCCAGGTGCTCCTCCATGGTCTGACTATTAACTGAGCAGCTGTAGAACAATATGGGTATGGTTCTTTATTATAATTTTTGGAGGATACAGTGATTTCTTCTATCTGAGATCAATTTCCAAGCCAGGCTGTCCTTCCATCAAGTCCAACTGTGTTATGGGATGGGGGAGTGGTTATTTTCAGTAAACATTTTCAATTCCTCCCATCACATTGGAGACACTTTGTGACTTTTAAAGACAATCGTCGCAGGATTGGTCCTTGCCTGTGTGATGTTGCCTTCCACGGTAACAGCTCATTAACCAGACTGGGAATTAGAGATCGATACATAATTTTACATATTTTCTGAGACCAACTTATAGTCATGATTCCAGTTGTGAACTAAAATGTGTGTCAATTTCCAGGGGCGCCTTGGGTGGCTTAGTCGGTTGGGCGTCCAACTTTCGCTTAGGTCATGATCTCGCAATTTGTGGGTTCGAGTCCCGAGTCGGGCTCTGTGCTGACTGCCAGCTCAGAGCCTGGAGCCTATATCAGAGTCTGTATCTCTCTCTCTCTCTGACCCTCCCCTGCTCATGCTGTCTCTCTCTCTCTCTCTCTCTCTCCTAGAAATAAATAAAAATTTTAAAAAATGGTGTCAATTTCTAAAGAATAGAAAATGAAGACAAAGTGTATCTTTAGAGGAGAAGCTTTAACCCTTTTATGACCACGTATTTAGATCATGAAAGAAAGAGAGAGAGAGAAGGAAAGGAAAGGAAAGGAAAGGAAAGGAAAGGAAAGGAAAGGAAAGGAAAGGAAAGGAAAGGAAAGGAAAGGAAAGGAAAAACAACAGTAATAGCAACATACGCCATTGATCAGATCCATGGCCCACATCGGGGGAAAGGTCAGATGTAGGATGAAATCCCATAAATTGACTGCAGGGATTTACAGCCTATTTTGATAATCCCATCCTGTGTTCACAATGATCATTCTTAACACCGTGAACATTGAAAAGGACCTCATATATTGGTATATTGGGCGCTTGGGACAGAAAGAAAGGATCAAAATGGCACCAATCACCCATAATCCAGCAGCCCATCTCCTGACAACCAGATCTGAGGGTCATGCATGGAGTAGACACAGTCTAAAGGTGACATAGTGTAAAATGGCTCCATACCAACTATGTCTGATGTATTTTGGATCCATATCTTTTAAATCTCTGGGACAGCCATAAAAGTAGGGCTAAATATCACAATTTCATTCTAATGGGAAAAAAAGTCCTTTTGAACACCAACTGTGTTACATTCAGCGAAGAGAGCTCTTCACACCTCCATCTGCTTCTGTTCATGGAAAGCAAGCCAACTTTTCTCTAAGACCCCTTTCTCTATGGCATAATTACTATTGGCTCTAGTAACCATATTTAATAAATCCAACATTTGTTTCTGGGGGACTGAGTCATACAACATGCACACAATTCATTTTAGTTAATTTTATAAAATCAACTTATACCCATTATTTAAAAATTTTTTTTAATGTTTGTTCATTCTTTAGAGAGACAAAGCATGAGCATGAGCAGGGGAGCAGCAGAGAGAGAGGGAGACACGGAATCTGAAGCAGGCTCCAGGCTCTGAGCTGTCAGCACAGATCCTGACATAGGGCTCCAACCCACAAACCATGAGATCATGACCTGAGCCGAAGTCGAGTGCTCGACTGATTGAGCCACCCGGGCTCCCCAACTTATACCTATTATTTAGATCCAAGTAATTTATTTACTTTTTAAAGATTATTTACTTATTTTGAGAGAGAAAGAGAAAGTACAAGTGGGGCAGGGACATAGTGAGAGGGATAGAGAAAATCCCAAGTAGGCTCCCCGCTGCCAGCACAGAGCTCAATGCAGGGCTTGAACTCACGAACCGTGAAATCATGACCTGAACTGAGATCAAAAGTCAGGCACTTGACTGATCGAACCACCTAGGCGTCTCTCAATCGAAGTACTTTCAATGAATACTAAGGTACTCTAGAAGAAAATTCTATAGTATAGTCTAGCATCTGCTTTACTTTTTGTTTTCCTAACCAAGTTTTGATAACTATAAATAGCTTTAGATCATCTTCCATAGCTAAAGATACAGATATAAATTTGTCAGGCAAAGAAAATGCAAAAAAGAATGACAGGACATCAGCCTGCATTTGCACATTAGCAAACAAGAGGTGGTCTCATTTCTTATTGCATCACATGGAAACCTGCAGCCTATGGCATGGTTAAAAAAAAAAACTCCCAAAACAAGTGACTGGATTAGGTGAAAAGAGAGGAGGTGATTATCCGTGAGACAGGGAGGGCAGTACTATATCAGAAGTGGTTGCTTCTCAACTTGAGACAAATTCATGTCCTAGATATGAAGCAGGAAATTTTAATATACTCAACAACTAAGTCAGAGACTTGAAGTCCTTGGATGTATACCTAAAGTGGGAAAATGTGTGTAATAATGGTTTAAATTTAAAAAAGCAAAGTCTAAGTCCTCGATTACATCTAGTGTGTAATGAATACATACTGGCTAAAAGAATGCTACAGCCATTTCAGACTTTTTAACATTATCCACAAAGGCGTTGCATATGTTTTATGTGTGTGATTTCATCTTAGATACTTGTATGTTGAGGTTATGGAGATTTATCTTTCTTTTTACAAAAAGTTTTTTAAATGTTTTATTTATTTTTGAGAGAGAGAGAGACAGCGTGAGCAGGGGAGGGTCAGAGAGAGAGGGAGATACAGAATCTGAAACAGGCTCCAGGCTCTGAGCTGGCTGTCAGCACAGAGCCCGAAGCAGGGCTCGAACCCATGAACTGTGAGATCATGACCTGAGCTGAAGTTGGACGCTTAACCGACTAAGCCACCCAGGCGCCCCAGGAAATTTATCTTTTAAGAGAGTGTTCATTTTAACTGTTTGCTGATGGTATGAAGAGATGGAACAGATATTTGCACATATATTATGTGTCCAGAAACCTTATAAATGGATATTTTAACAATGTATTGAAAAATCCTTTTGAATAGTCTATGTAATCTCAATCATCATCTGTCAATAAGGTCAGCTTTGTTTTGTGCTTTACAATGTTATATCTTTTATGTCATTTTATTGCCTTACTGTGATTGGTGAAAACTGCAAAAAAAAAAATATAGGGAGAGGTTTTTAGCTCATTTGGTCCCAAAGTCAGGGGGAGTGATTTCAATGTATCCATGGGTACAATATTTTCTCTAGGTTTCTGTACACAGCTTTTTACCAGGAAGAAGAATATTGCATTCTATCCCTAGTTTGCTAAGAACATGTGTTATGAATAAATGCAGATTTATGTTAAAATCCACTCCCCCCTCATGTTTCTCCTTTAGTCTATTAATGCATTGATCACATTATTAATGGGTATACTTCTATATAGAAGCGTAGAAGTATAGGGTTTCTAATGCTTCATTTTTGGGATCTCATAGACACAGCAGTTTGGTTTCTATTCAGTTGAACTATTCTTTCTATAGTAACTAAGGGTCGCCTTGCTACCTCCTTATAAAAGAAGGGTAGTATTAGGAAGAATTGGCTACTCTTTCTTTGTAACACTCCTTGCTCTTGGTTGCTTTGAATCCTGTAGCCTCTTGGTTTCCCTTCTCTGCCTGATTGCTTTCTGTCTTTGATTTCTTTATCCTCTGGTGCTCCTCAGCGTCTTGGAGCTCGTCCATCACCTTTTATGGAATCGAGTGTGTGCTGATGACTCCCAAATCTCTGTTTATAGTCTCACTTTCTTTTCGGAGCTCTAGTCACAAATACCCAAGTGCCTACCCCATCTTTCCACTTGGATGAGCCACAGATACTCCAAAAGTGTTCAAAACAGAACTCACCGGCCTCCAACTTTTCTCGGGTCTCCCACCCACGGCTACTATGTGGGTTTGTTTGTTTTTAATGTTTATTTTTGAGAAAGAGAGAGCAGGAGCAAGGGAGAGGCAGAGAAAGAGAGAGATGCGGCAGAGTGTGGCTCCACGCTGACTGCAGAGAGCTGGATGTGGGGTTCCAACCTCATGGAACCGGGAGGTCGTGACCTGAGCCACGCTGGCCTCTTTACCGACTGAGCCACCCAGGCGTCCCTGCCCACCCCTTGCTTTTAAAGCTGCTCTCCCTCCACAGATTCCTTTAGGTCCCCAAATTCCATGCACCCAGGTGCAAAAGAAGAATCCTGAAGGTGCCGGCTTCTCTTCCTTTTTATAGCCCCAAATCCATCACCAAGACTTGCTGATCCTACCTCCTAAATGCTTCTCATAGTCATCAAGTTCTTTCCATTTCTAGACATTAATCTTAGTCAAGGCTATCATTCTCCTCTCCAAAATACTACTACCAAATTTCGTTATTTTCCTTCAGCCTTGCTCTATCCAATAAATTCCTTTCTTCCTTCTCTTTTTCCTTTCTCCCCCTCCCTCTTTCCCTTCCTTCCTTCCTTTTTTCTTCTTTCTTTCTTCTCTTCTTTTCTTTCTTTTTTCTTTCTCCCTGTAGTGTTAAATATTTGTCCTAAATTAAAAATTTCGTCATACAAAATAATTTACCAATAGTTCATTGTACCACATTGTTCTTGAAATATACACTTAACAAAATCAATAGAATTTAATTCAAGAGTGTGACAGTACCTTTGAAAAGGGTCAAGGACCAAGTGTTTTATTTTATTTTTTGCTTTTCACTTTTTAAAATTTCATTCATTATTTTGAATGTGGTCTGGCAACGCCTGAACACTTAATATATAGACACAAAAGCTGTAACTCTGAGTTCATTTCTGGTACGTTAATGGCTTTTGTCAAAATCATTGTTCCTAGAATATAGAACAGATACATTTGTTTATTATTTCCTTATTTAATCTGAAATGATTTTTTACCTAATTTCTGTCCATAAAGGCTAAATGGACAGCATTATGTCTCTGGCCAAAACAAATAGAGCAAATACAAAAATAAAGAGCAAAACTGGGGAATATATTTGTTACTCAGAGGCACCTGAAGAACATTGTAATTATGGGAAATTATCAGTGAGAAGACATTAATGTCAGAAAAGTAATTTGGGTTTTGTTGTCTTTTTGTATATTGTTTGGTAAATCCAAAATATAACTTAGTTCCCTCCTGGAATCCCAATTATCTATAAAATCCAAGGCAAATACCACTTTTTTCTCTTTCCCCAGCAGTAATAATTGTTATCTTTTTGTGTGTTCCCATTACATTTTAGTCTTACTTATTATTTATTTTTGTGCCTTCACTATTTTATGGATTTTCTAATGCTCTTTCTTTTTTAATAGCACTTTTTTTTTTAATATTACCTTTGGAAATGACTCAGTCACCCACCAGGCACTCAAGATATATTCATTGAATTACAACTAAATTTTAGAACCGATTATTTAGATTTAGATTGTTAGATTATTTCAAAGCTTCCTATGAAAAACAACTAAAATATTTGGATCCAAGTGGCATAGTATTTCAGATGAGGTAATTTTTCTCACAAATCAGTGAAAAAGAATCTGACCCATATTTGCATCTAACAAATTTGACTTCAACCTTGTAATCATCACCTCAAGTGGAAAATTTGAATCTTCGCCAATTATAAATAGAAATACAAATGGTTTGGTTTGGAAATTAGTATCGCTTTCAAATAAACAAAAACATCTTCATGAAAGTATGGGAGATGGTACACCTTAGCAGATCGTTCTGGATTAAGATCGGCCTTACAACAAAGCAGAAAGATGTCCTTAAATGTATATATGAGACTGTATCCAACAGCAGCAGGCTCTGGTCAGCACTGGAATTGCGAATACGAACAGTGAAGATAACTATCAGAAATGGATGCTATTCTGAACTAGTCTGATTACGAATTTATTAATGAGACAGGGCATTAGAAATTTGGATTTTTTTCCTGTGGAAATGTTAGCCAGATGGGATGAAATCTTTCTGATACTGTCAACAGCAGAATTCACAATTGGAATGTTGGGAAATGCATTCATTGGACTGGTAAACTGCTCCGAATGGATCAAGAACCAAAAAATGTCTTTAGTTGACTTCATCCTCACCTGCTTGGCTATCTCCAGAATCATTCAGCTGCTGGTGTCCTTCTTTCAGTCATTTGTAATGGTACTATCTGTACCTTTCTATTTCACTTGGAAACTAGCAAAATTTATTACTTTGCTATGGAGAATGACTAATCACTTCACTGTCTGGTTTACCACCTGCCTAAGTGTTTTCTACCTCCTTAAAATAGCTCACTTCTCCCACTCCCTTTTCCTCTGGCTGAAGTGGAGAATGAACAGAGTGGTTCTTGCAATTCTTGGATTTTCTTTGTTCTTTCTAATGTTTGACTTCCTACTGCTAGAATCATTTAATGATTTCTACTTAAAAGTCAATGTGATGGATGAAAGTAATCTGACTTTATATATAAATGAAAGTAAATCCTTTTATTTTAAAACCCTGATTCTTCTTAGTTTTTCGTATACCATTCCTATTGTCCTGTCCCTGATCGCACTGGTCCTTTTATTTCTGTCCTTGGTAAGACACATCAGGAATTTGCAGCTCAACTCCATGTACTCCAGCGATCCCAGCACGCGGGCCCACAAGAAGGCCATTAAAATGGTGATATTGTTCCTCCTTCTCTTCACAGTTCATTTTTTTTCCATCCTATTGACAAATTGGATGCTTTTTATATTTTCGAACAACAAGTTCACAAAGTTTATCATGTTGGCCACATATGTCTTTCCCTCAGGCCACTCGTTAATTTTGATTCTGGGAAGCAGCAAACTGAGACAGACAGCCCTGAAGGTACTGCGGCATCTTAAATGCGCCTTGAAAAGAGAACATCAGTTCATCGTGACGGATAGACTTTCCAGAGTCTTTCTAAAGATAAAGGCTTAACAAGGAGACTTTGAGGATCAATTTCACTTCTACTTCTTCCTTCCCCTCCTCTCCCACAGGGTTCCTTTAAGTGTTGTCGAACATTAATGAAATTTTCCCTAGAGAAAGTTGCTTTTGATGATAATGGACCCATGGTCAGCCAATATAAGTTTTAAAGTATTCACTTTTGTTTAAGAAGTTTTTAATGTTTTTTATTTATATCTGAGAGAGAGAGAGAGGGAGAGAGGCAGCGTGAGCAGGGGACGGTCAGAGAGGGAGGGAGACACAGAATCTGAAGCAGGCTCCAGGCTCTGAGCTGTCAGCACAGAGCCCGACGCGGGGCTCGAACCCACGAACCGCGAGATCATGACCTGAGCCGAAGTCAGACACTCAACTGACTGGAAGTCAGACACTCAACTGACTGAGCCACCCAGGCCCCCCAAAGTAATCACTTTTGTTTAAAATGGTGGTTGCCAATATTTAAAAATCTCAAATAGTCTTTCAAAGAGAATCTAAAGTATTTAATCGTATATGAAAAAGATTGATGTGATTGTAACTCATCTTACATGCCAGAAGCATATCATGCTGTAGAAAACAAAATAAATTACTATCCACTAGTAGACAATCTATAAAACATTGATAGAAAAGTTAATTGAGCAACTAAAGTCACAGATGGGAAAAAAACATGACCTCATAGTGTAATCGCTTAATTTTTTCTTTTTTAATGAAAAAGCTTTTCATTGTTGTCATTAGAAGTCTTGTTGATAACATGGGAATGAGCTATTTGAAAATAATATTCATAATGCAAAATAAAATAAACTGGAAACACATGCTTATAATGCTAATCTTAACTTTTAAGTGCTATTTTGACTGTAATCTAAATTTAGATAAAGCAACTACAAATTATAAATAAGGTTAAGGGTAGAAAATTTTACCATAATATTTTGAATATGATGTTATAGATTATAATATTATACACATGCTGTGCAGGTATACATAACGGAATTCTTTAAAAATGAAGAATTCTTGGGACACCTGGCTGGCTCAGTCAGTTAAGTGTCTGACTCTTGGTTTAGTCTCAGGTCATGCATGATCTCTCAGCCATGAGATGGGGCCCCCATCGGGCTCTGTGCTGGGTGTGGAGCCGGCTTGGGATTCTCTCTCCCTCTCTCTCTGCCCCTCCTACACCCCTTTCTCTCAAACTAAATATACTTTTTTTAAAAAATGAAGAATTATTTCTTAGGGTTTACTTTTGATGTATTCTTTAGATTGTGTTAAAGAAACAAAGCATTGTAATTAAATGATGATAAATTTGTGGGTTGTAAATTCATCTCGATGGAACTGTTGGTACGGGTATTGTTCCAGAGCTGTTCCCTGGACCTGGGAATGGTGTAGGAATTATTAATATTCCTCCTCATCCTTCCTCGCCGTATTTAGAAAACTAAACCACTAACACATCTAGGTTCTGTGGTGCTTCCATGTATTAATAACCATAATGATGTGGATAACGGTTTTAACAATACATCATATTTTACCATTTTTCCTAAGTAACTGTAAGTAATTTACATTTCACAAAAGAAAATATATTTGTTTGGCCCCTAACTTAGTATTTTGTCCAAGACTGTCACTGTAATTATCTGACCTTGGTAACAGGAAATATGCAAATCAAGTTGAGTACATTTAGATTCAGGCATTGAATTTGTTTTGTTTTAGACATCCTTTCATATAAATGACTTAGAGACAATCTGGTCCTATTTATACGATGGTAACCAAAAATGTTATTTAGTTTTTAGTGTTATTAAACTTTTCTTTAGTATGCAAGATAAAGTGATTGACCTAACTTTTTAGCAACTCTTGTTTCTAATAAGTAGGCCTTAGGGGTAAATGAGGAAATGTTTAACTAAAAGGGAATCCACAATGCAGCAAACTTAGGGAGATGGAACTACAAGGAATAGGGCCCTATTCTTGACAAAGTAAAGGACTAGTAAAAGAAGACAAGGTCACAGGCTGGGGTCACTGCAACTGATGCTCTGTAGACTGTATCTGAATAGCAAGAGAGATCAAGCTCTCCACCTCTACTTTCCCCATAACAAGAGACTTCGTGGGGGACTCAGCAGCAGACGAGTCACAATCCAAGAAGAGCCATTCCCAACACACGCATCGCCAGTCCCATCCACCCAGAGAAGAAATATCCATAATCATATCCTATCCCGGGAACCAAAGTGTTGGGGAAGATGGAGATTGCCACGATTTCTTGTTAACTATCTTTCTCACCTACCAAATAAATGTTCAGTTAAAGAATCTGGTGTAAATGATGGTTTATTTCAATTTGCTGACCAGGTGATATATAGGAGAGGAGCAAATAACTTGTTTTTACTGTTTAAATAGTCATATCTTTGATCTTTAGGTCTACTACAGGAAGCAACTGGTAAGGTGGAAATCAAGCACAGCAAAACATTTTTCTTGAACCCTGGTGAGTGAATTGTCGTATATCAACCCATACCTCTACTGACCTCTGAGAAAGGGATGCAAAGTTCCTCAATGTCTCAGGAGGTTTGTCTGATATCTGCCAGTAGGTGACTTCTCCTAACAAGATCTTGATTAAATCCCATCTCTGAGCTAGGGATACCTTTAAGGGACATTTGTATCATCGTAGAGTCCTTCCCAATTCTGTCATTTGAGACCCCGGATATGTTGTCTAGAGTACTCCATGTCCTATCCAGGACCTTCAGACCAATCTTCACAAGAACAAATTGATTTGAAATGTTTGAAGAATTAGAAAAAAACACATATAGGCAAACTTTTTTTTTGTCTCCTTGTACACTTATCATAGAGTACAGCTTTTCAAATTTTATTGTTTGTTTTTTTCCATCAATATAAATGCAGCCTGTGGAAATACCCAATCATTCTTATTTTGAGCATGAGACTAATGTTTGCTAGTGGGAGTTTGGTATTAGTTAGACTGGCCCTTTCTTAGGTTTGTCATGAAGAAAAGCCAATGAGGATGTTGGCCCCCGAAGGATTTTGAGGGGAAAAAAAAAAAACCTGTGGTCTTCAGTTTTGAAAACTAAAAGAATATGCTAAGTGAAACAAAAATCTATGATGAAACATGAAAGAATTTTCATGGAAAGCAATGATTAAGCCAGGCAAATAGTCTCCATTTGTGAAAGATGAAATCTTTCTCCCTTCAGGCTGTGGACCTCACCCCAGCTAGCTGCTTCCTCAGCTAGGGTCCAGCCAAAGAAACACCGAAGTTCTCTTTTACTTAAAAGTGCTAAGTGAGACAAAAATCTATGATGAAACATGAAAGAATTGTCATGGAAAGCAATGATTAAGCCAGGCAAATAGTCTCCATTTGTGAAAGATGAAATCTTTCNAAAAAAAAACCCACACACAATCCACAAAGGCCAGTACTTTAATACATTAATGCATTTAATGCATTTAATGCAGTGACTATCAAGTTCTGTGCTGGAAAGTTCCACGTTGCAATTCAAAAAGAACTAGGAAGGCTATTTCTGTGTTTGCAAATAAATGGAAAAGCTTACTCTTGATAGGATCAGAGAAAGCATCAGTTAGACAAAGATCTCCTGAGACTGTCAGAAGATCTAAACACTTGGGCTTGGGGAGGGAAAGGCAAGAGAAAGAGTCAAATAGAAAGCTCAGATATGTTTTTCCACGGGGGGTGTCACAGACACAGGAAGGAAACAGGAAGAACTCAAGCCCCTGCAAAAGGTGGTATTAATTATAAGAGCTCATAAAAATATTCATGAGAATATTGAATCATCTTATTTAAATCCACATAAGCAGTAGTTCATCACTATATAAGTACTATTCTCTATCACTCCAGAGGTCAGCAATTTGTTTGAAATAGGCCAATATAGACTTCTGAATGTATTTTCTCACTATTCCTTAGAAGAAATGTCGCTCTTTCAACCAATAACTATAAAACAAGTGTTCATGAGTTTTTGGGTTTAAATTAGTCATCATCGGAAGTTCAGACTACTGTGGATTGTCGCTGTAGAATACACATAAACTTAATTGTTATCTGCCTGAGCATTTTGTAATAATACACTTTATGTTTAAACATGCAATAATGCTTTTTCTTTATCAAGTATAACATGACCATTTTAAGATTGAAAAATCTAAAGGCAGTTCAACCTAGGAGCTGAGACAGACTTGTAGTTATGCAGATTTTTAAAAACGTGATTATAAGCTTAGACTCCAAATCCAACTTATAGCATATAGCACTTGTGATTTTTATACTTATTATTACATCCTTTAGATCGAATTTCTTCCTCAGTGTAACTATGAACTCAAGCAGTCAGTGTAACTATGAACTTAAGCATCTGTTGGCTGACTTGTTGCTGTGCGTTTTTTGTTACTGCTAAACCACACCTACCAACGGAGCCTTTGTATCAGATAGCTTTCTATACCCTGTCAGAACATTTCTGGAAATATCTGTGATCTCTAGGGCCTTCTTGGTTTCCTGCCACAAAATACAGAGTTTTGGAAGCACCTGGGT
Source organism: Crocuta crocuta (assembly GCF_008692635.1). Classification (NCBI taxonomy): domain Eukaryota; kingdom Metazoa; phylum Chordata; class Mammalia; order Carnivora; family Hyaenidae; genus Crocuta; species Crocuta crocuta. The sequence continues at coordinate 6,176,832 of NW_027528869.1, forward strand.
GGCTCAGCCGTTTGAGCATCTGACTCTTGATTTTGGCTCAGGTCATGATCCCAGGGTCATGTGACGGAGCCTTGTGCCTGGCTCTGTGCTGAACATGGAGCCTGCCTGGGATTCTCTCTCTCTTTCTTTCTCTCTCTCCCTCGGTTCCTTTCCACAGGTTGTGCCTGCTCTTGCTCTCTCTAAAAATTAAAAAAACTAAAATTAAAAAAAAACACCAAAAGATAGAGTTTTCTAACCACCTCCAGCTCCCTTGCCTGGAGGTACTTCTCCTTCACGAAGAAAAGTGAAAAAGCCCCCACCTGCTGGATGCTACACCTGCGAGCTTTTATGAGTCCGTGTGACTTCTGGTTTTGAACCAGGAAGGCTGGAGAGCAGTGTTAGTTATTTCCAGGTCAGGACCAAAATTGTGCATGAATTCATACATATGTCACAGAATTTTCTCTAATTTTAAAGAGTTGCTTTCTTTTCTCGTTCTTATAGCAGTTGCACAGCCAAGCCTTATTTATTGGTTTCTTTTTCTGTGCTCCCGACAGGATTACCAACTAAGTCAGTATTCATTCATTTAACCAATCGCTACTGAGGGTTTACTGTTTGCCAGCCCTTCCCTGTTCCAGGAACTGGAAATAGATCCATGGACAACAAAATAGTCCCTTCTCTCATGGAGCTTAATGTGATTGTAGAGGTACTTGGTAGCTAAGGTTATGTAGTGTACATGCCCGACATGTTTGGTTGCCAGGATAACCATTTCAAAGACATCCATCTTGAACACATTGCCAGCCCCAGACACAGCTACTAGTAACACACCCGGATAAGAAGCTAAGCCACTTTCATCCATGGAGTTCCCCTTTTAGGGAAGCTCTGAGTAACCTAGGTGACTGACTGCTTCAGCGATTCCACTTTTCCCTTCCCCAGCCCTCATTCCCACTGTTATGTTTTAAATTCCCCAGTAAAGAATGAGCCTGTGAAATCCTAGGCTCCCACTCTCAATGCCAGTAAAAACAGAACACCAGGTCTGTGCTCCCCTGGGTCCCCTGTGACTTCCAGTGTGGCCTCTGAATGCGCAGGCATTGGTAAATCTACAGTAGCGCTACCGGTAGTCTGAGGCCAACACAAAACAGGTAATTGTAACCAGAGTCAAAATTGGCCGAATGGGGAATGCATTGTCGGAGGGCTAGTGGCCAAAATTCCTCTCTTGTTCCTTGGGAATCTTCATAGATTTGCAGCTCGCGGGCACAAAGGTTTTTGCCTGGGCTTAGAAGGTCCTTTAAAGCGTAGAAGGAGGAGTCAGTTCCCAATGAGGGCCAACAATATATCCTAGACCAATTAAGTAAGATTCCCTGGGGTTGGCTCACAGGCATTAATATATATTAATTCTCAATATAATGTAACACGCACGTATGTACCTAAAGTTCTCTCCATAGGAGAGAGAATCTTGCAATCGAGGTTGAAAGATGATTGTATTAAAGTCACATGTTTGTTGAAACAAAAACCAAACTAAAATATATTTGACTGTAACTTTTTATGAGACCGTAGATTTTACCAGAAGCAGGATTAATGAAAAGAACTTCCTTCCCACTCCTCCACTTCTCCTTTTTTTTCTACCCTATTTTTTTCTTACTATTTTTCCTCTCTCAGCTGACAAGAGCTTATTCAGAATCAAATTGATTCTGACTGAGAACAAAGCTCAAAAATTCAGAGTAATAGCTCAAATAGGTCTGAGTTTGGTACCTTTGCATATGGTTTTATGTCATTCTGGAAAATCATTTCCCTTTGTATATATTTCTTCAGGAAATCCTAAAAAGTTTCAAGATCCAAGCCAGTTATCACTATCCTTATGAAACTAGAACTAGTGGCTATTGATTTTGTAGCACACCTCTCTGTGGGGCAAGTTACATTTTGGCCAAACTTTTGTCACATTCAATGGTTAACAGTGTAGTTGACGTTGCGTTTTCTAATACCCTGTGAGCTCCTTGAGGTTGCTTCTCTCTATCACGCTTACCACATCTATAATAGTATCTGCAATTAAGTGGAATTCATGAATAATGCCTGTATTATGAAGATTATTTCTAGAGAATTCTATTAAAAATAAGAAACCTGAATCCAAATGGTATTTCTTATTTATTTATTTACTTATGTATTATTTAGAGGAGAGAGAAATACCAAATGGTTTTATTTATTTATTTATTTATTTATTTATTTATTTATTTATAGCAGCCTCCACGCTGTCAGCCCAGAGCCCCGGGCTGGGCTCAATCTCATGAACTGTGAGATCATAACCTGGGTCAAGATCAAGAGTCCAATGCTTCGCTGACTGCACCACCTAGGCGCAGCCTGAATGGTATCTTCAGACGAAAAGGAAAGTGCAGATCAGTGTAAAGAAATCGGTCTCGTATTTGCATGTTCCCATATTTGACTTTACTCTTCCAGATGTCCTCACAAGCGGAACACTGCTGTCAGTGTCAGTGATGAGTGGGAATGTTTGCTGTTTAATTTGGAAATCAGTAGCTGATTAGAAGTTACATTAAAGTTTTTCACGTAGGTCTGTGAGACCGGATCTCCTTGTGCATACTTCAGACTTACAGTTGGAATAAAAGAGAAAGATCTTTTGTGAAGATCAGTGAGATAGTATTTGAGCATTTTTAATATCGAAGTGAGAAGTATCAAGCTGGATTTCACTCTACAACGTTTGACGGAAGAAAAAAAAGATCAGTGACACATAGGGCCAGCTTCCTGGATTCTTTCTACAGAAATGCCATCCGGGCTCGAAAATACTTTTCTGATAGCAGTAGTAGGAGAATTCATAATTGGAATACTGGGGAATGGTTTCATCCTACTAGTTAACTGCATGGACTGGGTGAAGAATCAAATGCTCTCGCCAGCTGACTGCCTCCTCACCAGCCTGGCTGTCTCCAGAATCATTCTTCTTTGGATAATACTATTCGATTCATCTCTAATGGTGTTTTGGCCACATCTATATAACACTGATAAACTGGCAAAAGCTGTTAGTGTTCTTTGGACACTGACCAATCACCTAGCTACTTGGTCTGCCACCTGCCTGAGTGTTTTCTACTTCTTTAAGATAGCCAGTTTCTCACACCGCTGTTTCACCTGGCTGAGGCGGAGACTGAGCAGGGTGCTGCTTGTCCTTCCCCTGGGGTCTTTATCCCTACTGTTTTTCAACTTTAAATTTTTGAATGGATTTACTGATCTCTGGGTTATCGTCTATCAAAACTATGAAAGAAACTCAACTTGGCCCCTAGATATAAGTAAAACTCTGTATATTAACAGCTTAATTATGCTCAGTTTCATCTACTTAATCCCCTTCCTTCTGTCCTTGACCTCACTGCTCCTTTTATTTCTCTCCTTGATGAGACATACCAGGAATGTGCAACTGAACTCCAGCTCTAAGGACTTCAGCACAGAGGCCCATAAAAAGGCCATGAAAATGGTGATATCTTTCCTCCTCCTCTCCACGGTTCACTTTTTTTCCATCCAATTAACAGGTTGGACTTTCCTTTTACTGCAGAAACATCACGCCAATTTGGTTGTCATATTAATGTCGGCTCTTTTTCCTTCAGGCCACTCATTTATCCTAATTTTGGGAAACAGCAAGCTGAGACAAACTGCTTCAGGACTCCTGTGGCATCTCAATTGCCACTGGAAAATGGTGAAGGCTTTAGCTTCCTAGACTTCCAGAAAATTCTATATCCCAAGAGAATTAATGAAGACCACTGAAGATCCATTTCAACTTTTGTTTTTCTCACTGGATTCTGTTAGATACTACTAAACATCACAAACTTTCCCTAGAATGACCTATAAACTTAATAAGCAAGCATCGTTGTCATTATGACACTTGCTAGTAACAAGAAAATACTTGAGACAATATGAATATAAAATATATAATGCAACATGTATTAATTTTATACATGCTAACAAATATTTATTACATTCATATGTGAGGGAAAAAATGATTATTTAGAAAAGAAGATCCTTTCCAAGTTGAAGTAGGTGGAATATTTGTACAATACTAAGTTAAAAATAAAGGAATAACAATGCCAGAAACGGATAATCCCGTAACATCAGACATAACTTTTAAAACAAAGGAACAGACTGTCATTATGAATCCAAGCTAGAATAGACACTACATTTGTTGGATAAGAGAAAAAAATCGACTTAATCTATGAAAAGAAATTGAATAATTATCCGTAAGTGTAGAATAATGCCTTTACGTCTACTATATAAGGATTAAAATCGCACTTAGACACCGAGTTTGTGTGGAATGTGTGTCTGTGTGTATCCCACTTAGACACTGAGTTTGTGTGGGATGCACCGAGTTTGAGTGGGATGTGTGTCTGTGTGTAAGGATTGATTACATGAACACTCGTGTATCTCGTCAAAGACGACAAACACAAACAACTCACGTGCCGGGGATAAGAAAAGAAAGCTTACAAGAGACTATTGTGTATTTTATAAACTTTAAACATGTTTGTGTGTCTCTATAGTGCTAGGTTGACTTTTCTAATACGATAATTGAAATGAAATCAAAGTACCTGAAAATGTGTCTAATCTTAAGGCCAGCAGGTGGCAAAACTGTGCTTGCTATTGATATTGCGATTTTGAATACAAGTCTGATATCTAGAGATTTTTAGAGATTATCATTTTAAACATATTTTAAAACTATCCACAATGAAGACTTCTTTGTTTAACTGGCCATAATTTTTTTCAATTGTAGAAGCAAACAAAAACCAAAAGCTAGATAATCAATGTTGAAAACAAGTGGGTTGTACGTTAATTTTGATGGAACAGTAGGTCAAGTCTGATGCTGGGCCGAATGTAAAACCATAAGGGTTTTGCGTAGTGGACGCTTATTCCAGGAACTGTCCCGTAGGGTGCTCTGATGTCACCGTGATGATGAGGACCCCTGCACACCCAGACCCACATAAAGATTTAGATCTTTTAAAACATATTTTTCAAAAGATTTTATTAGGTAATCTCTACACCCAACATGGGGCTCAAACTTACAACCCTGAGATGAAGAGTCTCATGCAGTTCAGGCTGAGCCAGCCAGGCCACCTAAAGATTTACATTTTTCAACTTCACACATTATGTTGGACACTGTAAGAAATTTCCTGGGTGGGGGGTGGGGGAATTAGACAGTGATCAAAAGGTACAAACTTCCAGTTATATGAAAGATGTGTACTAGCGATCTAATTTATAACATGATGACTATGATTAACATTGCTGTATGGTATGCAAAGACAGCGGATCCTTAACGTCTTTCAAAGTTGCTGAGAGTGGATCCTAAAAGTTCTCATCACAAGAAAAAACACTCTCTGGGTGGGTATCTCTGTAAGATAGTGGATTTTAACTTAACTTACTGTGGTAAGCATTTTGCAATATATGTAAGTCAAGTTACAATGGTGCACAGTTTAAGCTTATCTCATGCTGTGTGTCAACCAAATCTCTATAAAATGGAAAGAGAAGAAATTTCCTAATGGTTGTCCCTGGGATTATCTTGCTCTAGGAAAGGTGAAATGCTAATGTTGGCTATATTTAGATTCAGATATCGAGGATAATTTGGTTTAGAGTGCATCCCGTTCAGTAAGAAAGTTAGATTGCTTTGCATGTAGTAGAAAGGAAGCAAATTTAGTTTTAGTTTTTAGATTTACACTCTTGGTATCAGTCAGCTTTAACGGCCAAGGTAAAAAAGATTTAAGCAACCATTATGAGTGGGATTTAGCAATAAATGTCTCACAGGGACTATGTAGCAAAGTTGGGGGGATGAAGCTATAAGCAGGGGCCTATTCCTGACAATAAGAAGCACAGAAAATAACTATTAAAACATGAGGCCTGGGTTATAGACTGGTTAGTGACTACTGATGTATTGCATTTTCTCTATTAAAAAGATGATTTGAGATTAAGGTCCATGCCTCCCCTTCCCATTAAAAAGAGCCTGCGTTAGAGACTCTAGCCATGATCCAAGAAAAGCTACTACTATCACATCTATAGCTAGACCCATGCAATCAGGAGAGAATTATATCTTATTCTGGGACCAAGTTATTGTTCTCAATGATTGCCATTGCTTTCTTGCCAGTCACTTCCCTCCAAAAGAAACTTTTTTTGAAAGATTTATTTTAAGTAATCTCTGCACCCAACATGAGGTTTGAATTCACAAGAGTCACATGCTCTACAGACTGAGCCAGCCAGATACCTCTAGAAAAACCTCTTTATAGTCTTAATGTACTGAGTTTTATTTATTTTTTAGTTTGCCCACTCCTGAGACCAGGAGAGTTGCAAATAGCTTGTTTTTAAGGCCAAAAGAGGCTTTTGCCTGAGCCCTCGCCCTTGGTGTAGAGCTTGGCCTGGACTCTTGCCTGAGCTAAGACAGTTTAATGTTTAAGCCATATGGTCTTGAACTTTACTGAAAGAAAAGGCGCCAATGGAAATAGACATGGGTCAATACAGATTTCAAAGGTGACATTGTTGAATTTCTGATGGTTTGGGTATTTTGTCTGCTGTTCCGGATTGACTTTCATGCACTCTGAACCAGGGGCTTCCTTAACTGAGATACAGAAACAAGGGGGCCATGTGCAAAACCCGTTCTTCCACACTCCACTCATCTGTGACATTGGTTAATGCTCTTTGCAGGAATCTATGCCATATGCTGGATGACTCTCAGGATAAATCTTCATTTAAAAAATCGATCAGATGATTGGTTTGATCAATTCAGAAAAAAAATCATCGACGGAGGTTATTTGTAGGAAAAAAATCACAGGTGACAGATGGGCTCTTTTCAAATGTTATTTTCAATTTTAACACTTTTGGGAAACACCAACATCCATACAGCTTTAGAACACAGTAGGTACCTCTATTCCTTAGCACCATGTTTAAATGACTTAGTTTAAAAAATAACTACTTTTGGGGCGCCTGGGTGGTTCAGTCGGTTAAGCGTCTTGACTTTGGCTCAGGTCATGATCTCGCGGTTGGTGGGTTCGAGCCCTGCGTCGGGCTCTGTGCTGACTGCCAGCTCGGAGCCTGGAGCCTGTTTCAGATTCTGTGTCTCCCTCTCTCTCTGACCCTCCCCTGCTCACGCTGCCCCTCTCTCTCTCTCTCTCTCTCAGAAATAAATAAAAAAAACAAAACAAAAACTACTTTTTCCTTTCTTATAGACCTAACCTGACCTCTGAATTTTAGGGCCTCCCATGAATTATAGTCCTCTTAGACTTCAGTTTGAAAGGCTCTCAAAGTTTTCTTTTTATAAATTGGAAAACTGAGGTAGTTTCTTAAAAAATAGCTTTTTTTCAAATTAAACCTCTTTTGTTTCTTTATTTGTTGGCCCCACTTTCCATGATTTCAGAGCAAAGACATTCCAGGCACACTATTTCATTAGCGATTTTTATCTTTTGGTTGTGATAATTTATTTTGCTTCCCTTTGGTTCCTATGAAAAGGTATACTGAGTCTATTTCACGCAATATATGAACAACATTCATTCCTCTTTGTTCATGGATGCCCACCACAATCACTCTGTGAATAAATCCACATGCTTGGTATTTGAAAGCCATAAAGATGGGCAAACTTTCCTAATGTATGCGGCAGATCCCTAATTAGGATAGAACTGGAAGGCGTGCTTGGCCTCAGATGTACTGCAACAGAAGCTACTAAGAATTCCACAGTTTCTTCTTATAATTTGTTGTAGGCACTCAGTAATGTCCTTGGCCTTTTGATTGTTCTAAGAGCATTGCTGAGATTTGTATTTAGTGTGGAGGAGAGGTGGGGAGAAGTGAACTTCAGCTGTGAAGATTCATGACTTGTTCTGGTGGCTATCTTGCTGGGCAATAGGTTATTAAAGAATTCTTATTAAACTTGTAATGAAGTTCCCAAACTCATGGTAAGGCAAGCAGACTTACATGACTCAACTGAACCCTACTGTGGAAATTCTATTTACTGCAGGGATTCCTTTCTTGGTTCCCTTACTTGAAGCCTTCCAAGTCTACTCCTCATACTACTTTCCAGGCTCAGTTTCTGGCATTTTCCTCCCCCTGTCATTTTGTTCCTAAATACCTAAGTTTTCTATTCTTGCCCCTTTATGTCTCCATGTGTAAGTCCTATTTTCTTTTTGACTCTATTAAATCTATTCAGGCTCTATCAGGAAAAGCCCCCATTAAAATAGAATTCTTAAGACTTTTAACAGCAAATTTGGTTAGGCCTCCTCAAAGCAGTGATGGACAGTTTCAAAATTCACGATGACCTGATCGCTACACCTTAGGGAGAAAAAAGGTGTTTCCTTTCCATTCTAGGGGTAATGTCTTTTTCTGTTTCCCTTCATCCCCTTCTCTACAAACGGGCCAAATGATGTCAGGCAGCAGTATAAAATACTGGAACTTACATATGAAATTATATTGAATGTTTATATTCTAATACATAAAGCCCTCAATAATTATACTATTGGAAAAAAAAAAGATATTGCCAACTATTACCCAGGTAATACTTTTGTTTGAAAATTCAAGAAACAGGATTATTCAGAACTACCTATACATTATAAAAAATTGACTCCCTCATCAAAAGTATCTTTAGAGATAAACTTAAGGCTCAGCTGTGGCTTGGCCAATTACTATGACCTTGGGAAAGTCACTTAAGTTCTTTAAAATCCCAGTTTCCTTATCTAAAAAATGATAATAAAAAGATCTTCCTCGTAGGGTATACATGAGAATTATGGAGATCATGTATGTAAATAACTTTGCATAGTTCCTGGTATCAGAAACTCAAAAAATGCTGATAATGATGTGCCCTTTTAGCCAAGTAATTGCATGCATTTTTGCTCTCTACCAAAAAAACAAACAAAAACTCAAAAAACAAAAAAACAAAGAAAATTAAATTCTTGTTCCCTAACTTTTAAGTTACCTATCTTCTGTGATCACCATTTCCCTTTTATAGTTAAAATATAACACAGTCGTCATTCTGTAGCATTTTTAGCAGCTACAGTGCAGGCATTTTTTTCTTTTATCGGTGAGAATTATGCCACCTCTTTGCTTCTTCATGCTTGATAGATCCTTGGACCAATCAATATTCATCATGGCCTGAAAACGCTCAGTTTATGGTAATAAAGTGAATCACTTTAGTATCAGGGGCAAACATATCTTTATTTCCTTCATTGATGATTCTGTGTAGAAAAAAACAATTAATTTGGCATTTATTCAACTGTGCTTATTATCTACATTACATGAGGCAACGCTCTGAGTAAGGGATAGAGCAATGACCGTCTTTGGCTTCACGGATGTTGCCTAGAAGGATGCTAAGAAGATAAACCTATTTGCACATTAGAATAAGAAGTGGTTTAGTCAGGGCAAAAATCGTGTTTTCTCCCCTGTGAAACTTCAGTACATTATAAACGTGGGAAGAAAAATATAGACTGAGTGTAAGAGCAATTGTGAAGGGTAGGTCATGGAGGCTTCCTTCGGTTCCTACTTTATATTTGCTGATACTGTATGGGCTGTAAAACTGGATAGGATACAGTATCTTCCCTCACAGAGTTTCCAGTGTAGCTGGAAGATATGATATATAGTAAGTGCTAAAGTGACTTTCGTTTCTTTAGTGTAACAAAAGGCGATTGATCTGAAGAAAAAAGGTTGAAGAAGGCGCATGTTCATGTAGCCACTTGAATGGGGTATCCCCGTACCTCACTGTACCAGGGCGAATGGCAGTCATTCTTTGGTACAAAGACATTAGGACATCCAGAGAATAGTGCCGCTCACCACCTAAGTCCCTTGGCAGAGTTCATTGATCAAATTACATAGCTGATATTTTAGATTAAAACGTTTTAGTTTCTGCACTCTCACAGCAATATGTAATAACCAAGGGAAGAGGTTATAGAAATCGGTCTCTGGGATATTTACAAACCAAGCCCCACAACTGATAATTAACGCACAGTCAGGCAAAAATGAGGCAGCCAATGAAAATGGCCTAGGTTGCTATTAACACAGCCCTTAGATGGAGTAAAAGAAATTAACTCTGAGAGGGTCAGGGGAATCTGGGAAAAACTAAATTAAAAAAGTGACAACAAGTGTAGCCTGAAAACACAGCTAGAGTTACAATAGGCCAAAAGAAAAAAGGGAAAAAAGGAAAGAAAAAGGGAAGGGAAGGGAAGAGGAAGGGGAAGGGGGAGGGGATGGGAGGGAAGAAAAAGAGTCAAGAAGCAGAAGAAAGTAAAATAGTAAGAGATGAGGATGTGACCAACAGTTTGCCTAGACACACGGAATAAAGGGTAGGAAATACAATTTCCCAAAGCCAGACCTGGTGTTGAAAGGGGCACTTAAGTATTTTACAACCCTAGAGTATACCTGTTGGTTGCACACAATTAGTGGAATGCAAAATACAGCAAATAGTTTAAATCTTGACCTCTGCAAACTGTGACCCCTTTAATCACACCTAAAATCCTTCTGGAGGCTCTGCACTCTCAACCCCACCCCCCAGCTCAGTATCTTACAGATCTCCTTTAGGCCCGAGAAGCTCTACTGGAAAAAAATCCACATTCTGAGTGAGTTTTAAAGTTTCATTCACATGTTAATGAGATACTCTGTTAGAACAAATATGGTTTATTGTGTATGCATCAAGCACTAAGTCAGGCTTATTTTTAATTCCCAGACTGATTTTTCAAAGTAGGTATTTAAAAAAAAAAAAAAAGTTTATTGTCAAGTTGGTTTCCATATAACACCCAGTACTCATCCCCACAAGTGCCCTCCTCTATCAAAGTAGGTATTTTTATCTTCACTTAATAGTTAAGGAAACTGGGTTTTAGGCAGATTAATGGACGCACCTAAGACCAAAAAACGAAGTTTGTATTTTAACAGTGATCTGCCTGATTTAAAACCTCAATTTCATTTCACTATGGTGGCTCTTAACCAGTGCTGTATATTTCAAATGCCTGTGGGGAGCTTTTAAAAATAAAATTTATTATTATTATTATTTTTTTAATGAGAGAGAGGGAGGGGGTTTGGGGGAGAGATTCCTAACTAAGCAGGCTCCACAGTCCGTGTGAAACCTGACTCGGAGCTGGATCTCACAACCCAGGGATCATGACCTGAGCTGAAATCAAGTCCGACGCCGAACTGACTGAGCCACTCAGGTGCCCCTAAAATAAATTTTAATCAAAGAAATATACATACAGTTAAGAAAAGCCCAAATAATACTGGTACACTGGTAGTGAAAGACAGCAATCCTCCACCTTTTCTCTACTCATTTCTGATGTTTTTCTCCAGAGATAGACACTTACGTTTATTACCATTTTTTCTGAATGTGTAATATACTGATTTATTACCTTCTCTACATTAGCTCTTGATTGATTCTTCCCCATTACACATCTCTCTCCTCTCCAATCCCCCCAGTGTTCCACAATCATTTCCTGTTGCATCAACATTCAGCGTTCATATAATTATGACTGACTTTATAGGACTAGTACTATTCGTAATTGGAAGTATGCAGTATGGTTCTTGAAAAATTTTGAATTCTCCTGTTTCATAATAACTCTGTTTCCTTAAAATTTTTTTTTGTTTTTATGTATTTTTGAGAGAGAAAATGACAAAGCATGAGCAGGGAAGGGGTAAAGAGACAGAGACAGAATCTGAAGCAGGCTCCAGGCTCTAACCTGTCAGCACAGAGCTTCAGGGGGGTGGGGGTGGCTTGAACTCACAAGCCCTGAGCCAAGCAGGATGTCTAGCCGACTGAGGCACCCGGGAGCCCTTAATTTTCCTTAAGTTTCTTTAATTTTAAAAAATTCCTCAGATCATGAATTCATCCCCAGGTGCTGAAAAACTAAATCTCTTGTCTTTATATTCAAACACATCTGGTACTCTGTTTTTTTGTTTGTTTGAGACATTCCAACTAAGTTTCTATCTTTAGGCATTTCTTCTTGAATTCAAGCCATTCTCCCCTACTCCCATCCTCTTTAATACAGTTATATTACGACTGTAGCATCTTTATGGCATACTCTTTATGCTATTTAGTCTTGAAATAATCAAATGCTTCTTTTCCACGTCAACAACAGACCGCATCTCTAAACTTCCTACTTTATAAGGACACCATTAGCATTCCATATACCTTCCCTCCTCCCCTTTCAACAACCCTACTTGAAAACTGTACTTTTCCATTACCAAAGCTGTTAACATTTGCATTCTACCTTAACCATAATTAAGTATCCTCTCAAAAGATAAAAACCATAAACATTATATACATTAATTATTATGATTATGTAAAGGTTATTCGCAAAGTAGCCAAGGGCAGTGCTCTGTATGACTGGATTTCCTTTTCTTTGGCTCCAAGGTCTTGAACTACAGGGATACTGAAATAGAGTCCATATTCTAAAACTCCAACCCTCTGTTCAAAATCCAGCATTTTGCATTGTTTGATATTAGAAGGACGCTTTTCCTGTACAGTTGTGCTTTTTTTCATTGAAGATTTCAGATTGTCACTGTTTTTCTCTTGTTGAATATATTTGCCTTCCACGTATATCTTTAAGATCGTCAGCTTCTTAGTCATTCAATGTCTTGGTAACAATCCAATCCCACCATCCCGAAATTTGTTTTAATTTGGACCGTGAGCCTGTACATTAAAAAATACTTTTTTCTGAAAACTTCAGTAGCCGCCCTTGTTTCCAATGCATCACGTTCGCCCTGCTTTTCAGGATGCAAAGCTTCTTAAATACTGTCGTAGGCCCTAACTGAAGTTCTTCGCCGTCCAGGAAAACCGCGAACTTCCGCTCTCCAGCCCTCTCTCCAGCCGCCACCCGCTTTCCGCCCCGGCCCGGGAAGCCCCGCTAGGAACGAAGAGCGCAGCCGCACCGAGCGCTCGCGCCTCTCGCGAGACTCCGGAGCTCCAGCTCGCAGGTTTCTCTCGCGCCGCCAGGCCTCCTGGGAGTCCGCCATGTCCTGGCCGGGACGGCGGCAGCGTAATCACGGCACTAGATGTGTACCTGCAAGCGGATGTTGAGGATCACCGAGCCCGCGACGTAGAAATACGGGAAGTTCATTCGAAGCTGCCAGGCCAGCTCGAAGAAGGCGAGCAGGGTGCGGGAGAGCCCTTTGCAGAAGACTCCGTAGGAGCTGGGGGCCCCGGCCGTGCTGGCGGCGCTGAGGGCCAAGGAAGACGGAGCCGCCGCGGTGGCCATGAGTCTGGTGTCGCCGCCCCCCCAGTGCATAGAGCCGAGGGTTACCCCGGGACTGCAGACCTCCGACCCGCGGCCGGGGCGGCTAACGGGCCGCGGGACTGACCTGCGCCTCCCGCTGCCGCAGCTTCCTCCCCAGCGGCGCCCTGGTCCCGGCAGCCGTTGGAGCTCCGCCCCTTCCTGTTTAATGCTCCTACTGGTTCTTAGCACTTCGAGCTAAACAGGTGGTAGGTGCGCAGGGGTTATATATATATATATGCCATACACAATGTCTTATATAGAGACACGCAAACAGATAGTATTTTGTCTTTAAAGGGAAGAAAGAAAGTTAAATAAAATCGTGTAATTCGCCCGAGAGAACACAGTTTGTAAGGGTTGAACTCAGGTTTGTCTGCTCTGTGATCCGGGTATTGGCCGGGAATCTCACCCTTTGTTTCATAAAATTAACCCTAATATTAGGGCAAGATGAACTCCTTACAGAAGCCAGTTCAGGCACAAAGTCTCCTTGTTAACACCCTATAACTGTAAAGGAGCACAGTCTCGGGCTATGGATTTTCTTATGTATTAGGACTCTTTCAGTTGTAAGTGACAGAAACACTTAAGCAAAACAAAACTAAACGCACACACATACGCATATATACTTCTCTTTTTGGGCAGGACATATTACACATATACAGTATCATATTCCCACCCAGGTAAACCCATGAAAAGTCCCCGATTAGGTATGGGAGATTCTACCTTTTCTGCTTGGGGATGCACCTGTAACGTGTGGCCAGGCTCCAAAGGTTGGAATACCACTAACATACCCACTCTGAATAACCTTAGGGTAACATAGTGTATGTCCCATAGCCACATACTCTTCTAGTGTTTAAATGATGCACACTTCATTAACTGATTTCCCATTTGAACTGGCAAGTACTGCATTTTTCATCATAGACAAATTCTGTATTTAAAGATTATTCAGATGTGTAACTTCTGATCAAAACCTTCAGATTATAGTCTAGTTCTGAAAAGCTTTGTTCAGATAGCCCGCATCTCACCCTGCAGTGAATGGCGGTAGTGACTCTTCCAAGCAGAGTTATGTGTCCTAGAGACCTGTTTGTGTATATCCCGATGATACGGTTGGTACAAATAACATGATGCCGCTCTGTGGCATGAAATTTGTGAAATGTAAATGTGTGTCCCCAGCTAGAATTTCTTCTGCTTAGCTGTACGAACACCACCCAAGCAACACTGTGTACGCAGCACTTAGAGGAACTGATTAGAAGTCATTTAAGGCAACTTCAAGATATAGAATATTTGAAAATATAAGATATTCTGAAGAGTAGTGTAAGATAAATGACAGCTCTAAGAACCAGGAGAAAATGTGTAATTTTAGCACACAAGTATACTGTACTGTTTCTGAAAATTGAAAAGGTAATGGATGTATTGGGGGTCACCGAAGGCATTCCATTTCCCAATTTGAATTTCCAACTGTATAAAACTACATGGACTCATTCTCTTCTACTGTTTCTCTGCCAGCTCCCCGCTGCCGCCGCCCCCCCC